>NC_056735.1:305595329-305937829 GCF_019279795.1 Protopterus annectens | reverse complement strand
CTCTGTGTCATTCCCTTCTTGGTCGGGCTTAGAACTTTTCAATACCCCCTCATGTCTGTGTGTATATATGTGTACATATATATATATATATATATATATATATATATATATATATATATATATATATATATAAAATATATATTTGTGTGTGCATATGCGTGTGTGTGTGTGCGTTTGTGCGTGTGTGTGTGTGTGTGTGTGTGTGTGTGTGTGTGTGTGTGTGTGTGTGTGTGTGTTGCTTTAATCAACATCTGTTTAGCTAATAACATTTATTCAGCTAAGCAGATAGTCAACCGTTATGTGAGACTGAATAATTCTTGGGGTTGTGGAATATGTCTTTTTCCTGATATAGTGCAGTCTGAGCAGTGGAGTACCTAGGTCATTTGGAGCCTAGGACTAGATCCCCAGTTGCCCCCCATGTATCCATAGAGAAAAAAAAAAACTGGCAATTGGATGGGGAAAATGCCTTGATGAGAACTTCTCAGACTAGACTTTATCTTTCAGTAAATTCATAACAGTGGAAAACATACTATTCTTGCAGCTTTCATTGTTTGTAACAGCAACTAATGTCCTTGTCACTAATTGACACTCTTTTGAGTTTCAGACTTGATATCCTTCAGAAAAATGCATATTAGTGCAATACACATTATTTATAGGTTTATAACAGGAATATTTAAAATTGTGTTCCTGTTAAAATCATCACAAATAATAGACTTCATACTTCAAAAATGCACTGTAATGTATATTATTCTAGCAATTTGGAGACCTATTCATAATTATTTGTATTATGCATGCTCTTCTGTTGCAATCATACACAAACCTAAATTGTCATGGCATCCACTTCCCTCTGCATACCTCATCTCTTTGTACGTTGGAACTACTCTGCCCCGTTATATAACTCCAGCCATTTAGTATTATTTTAGCTTGTTCAGTAAAATCTTGTCTTCAGAGAAAATACTCTTAAAGCACAAGTAAAATTATCTCATTGCCCTTCATAATAAAAAGTACAATGTTTATATTATTACTTAAAGTACAGGGAAACAGTTAAAAGAACATCCTTTTCAATTAAAGTTGAATCCTTCTCTGTTCTTAGTAAGCTGTTTCCTGTTGTCCAGGGATTGATTCCCTCAGCCTCCATTTGACTGTTGTTTGACTCTGAGCAAGTCACTTGACAAGGCAGTGCTCCTCAGATACCCTGAGAAGGGACACTTGCATCCCATGTGCTTACTCAGTTTAAAAGGTACATTTCCCAAATGGGTGTGATCATTTCTACAGAAATACCTCTGGTTGTGGCAGTGAGTAGGATAAGAAGCAGGATAGTTTGGGGGAAGGCACATTTTATCAATTATATAACTAGTAGTAGAACAGGAGGTCATGTGAATAGCTTTGTTGGAACTATGTTGTGAGCAGTGGCATGTGGCAGAGATGTATGGGTATTATGATTGGAAAGAAACAAGTAAGTGGATACATGGGAGCTGTTTTATTGTAGATGATGTTCTAACAGTAGAATTGCTGTTATTAAGGTGACAGTAATTTACAAGTTGTAGTTTCTAGGAGGCTTGTTGTTAGAAAGATATTCAAAATGTTTGTTATAGTTGTTAAATGCAATTTGGTTTACTCAGTAAATATTATTTTGAGTGTCCAATGCCTCTTTTAGTGTGACTACATTCAGATGGTGAAATAACATAGTTTAGCACGAGGTGTTGTGTCAGATTTACTTGCACTGAATGTGATGATATTTTATGGATTTATTTATGCATGTAGTTATGTATGTATTTATTTAATTTATTATCCTGAGTAGAGCAATGATCCAACAGGACCTATTTCAGGATCAGCCTAGGAGAAAATCACAAATAATGATAAAGCAAATTATTTGCAACAATGACTAAGAAAACAGAAGTAAATTAATACTAAACAGTAATTCTTATGAAATGTAAAGAACCATAAAATGTCCAGCTTGTTAGCCACATGTATATCCTGAGCTCAGCAATATTGCTTATGATTTTTTAAATTAAGTGAATAAGATAATTTCACTGGGGATGAGAAGCACAACCCCAGCCCCACAATAAGTTACATTCCCATTGGCTGTACCTAAATGGCCTGCCATTATTTTAGCATTCATATTTAAGGATCAGAAGCTTTTAATAGAACATAATAAGGACCGGTAACAATTTGTTTTATAAGTCACAAGAAAATGCTGCTTCTGTGGTTTCAAAGTTTGAAACCAATATTATGTCTGAAGCATACAGTTTAACTTGTAATCACATTGACGGATAACTCATCCTGCCAGTTATGAGCAATAGCTGCCAGGAAACTGATACCTGCTCAGATGTGATGAGTAGTTGAATATTATTTGTTTGTATTTGTTAACTAAGGATATGCACTGATCCATGTGAAATATTTTCAAACTCAAGATTGGTTAAGTGGCTTTTTCATTGTACACAGTAGGCAAATAGAGGTTGACAGAATCCAACCCTGGAGTACAGTAAGCAGATTGTTAGCTGTTCATAGCATTTAATCCACTGTGCTGCCAGATAAATTTCCAGACAAGAATAAGCATAATGTGCTTGTATAATATTGCAATTTCTAACCACTAAAAGTGAGGTCGAAGCTAGTGCAAAACAAAAGTCCAATAATCCAATGGTACAAAGGTAATGCCATGAGAAAATGTGACCTGAGTGTACACTAAAAGCATCTACATCAAATGGACTTCATCAGAACAAACACTAGCATTTTACCAGCTGTTTAAATACTAACTCCTTAATTTAAAAATAGTCATGTGATCATGCTCCTTAAAAAGATAGCACTTGAGCCCGTCCTAAAACATAAAATAGTAAAATGTGTTTCTATGGTACATTAAATGTAATCAAATCATTTAATAAACATTAAGAATTTTTTTTCAAAACTTGATAATGTAATATGAAAAATATACTAATAAAAACTTATTAGAGCTTGGCAGCCCTTATCTTCAACACACTGCTTAAGGAAATGGCATCATTTAATCCAGGTGGTGAGCTGGTGTTCAGTGTAATCTGTGATAAAAGTTCCCGTTATTCAAGTTTGTGTTCCCAAAGGCCAACCCTTGGGTTTACATGGAATTTCTCTAGGATAGAGAAAAAGTATTTATTTGTTTCCATTGTAGGTTAATTTATGTTTAAAAAGAGAAGTATTACTGCTACCATTACTGATATCCTAATTATGTTCATAAATTCTTTTTTCAACACTTGTTCTATCTTGACAATGTAAAAAGCATGGAAGAAATCACAGAACACTAAGGAAACCACCCCACCAGTGTTGCAATCACCACATTGTACATTTTAAGTATGCCAGTAATGGTTTTAAGTTTTATTTCATAACCTTTGAAGATGTGAAAAACAAAACAATGTTCTGTGCCTCACCAAAGTCCAGTCAAATAAAATAAAAGAGATAAGCATCCAAAAACCAAAGAGACTGGATACTGCTCGAGTACCAACACCTTCTATTTATTAAAATAACATACATACAGATGATGAGCGCTTTCGGGC
This sequence comes from Protopterus annectens, assembly GCF_019279795.1. Taxonomy (NCBI): domain Eukaryota; kingdom Metazoa; phylum Chordata; order Ceratodontiformes; family Protopteridae; genus Protopterus; species Protopterus annectens. Next base: position 305,934,305 of record NC_056735.1, on the reverse strand, counting down.
CTCTGCCCTTCATCAGATAAAGCATCTCCCAAAACCAAACATTTTAAAACAAATTCAGACCAATAGAAAATCTGTAAAAATCAGTAAAAAACCCGGCTATTCTTGAGGGCGGGTCTCATAGGAATGACTTCATTGAGCCCAGGGCTCCTGTGTGCCATAAATTCAATTATCCATTTAGATTCAGCTAGCTCTGTTAGTTGTTTAATGTCACCCCCTCTTTTATTCAACTTCACATTCACTATCACCTTGAATTTGAAACTATGTGTAGGATGAACTACCAAATGTCTATATAGTGCATTGCGTATGTCCCCATTCCTGATCGAAGAGAGGTGCTGCAAGACCCTGACTTTAAACATGCAGTTAGTCTTACCTACATAAAAACTTGTGCAGGATTGACACTCTGCTAAATAAACCACGTCAGTGGTTCTGCATGTTGCTTTCCCCTTCAAATTGTATGATCTTCCAGTCACTGGATGTATAAAAACACCCCTACTATCTATGTGGGCACAAGCCTTACATAGCCCACACGGAAAAGTACCCTGTTTAGTGATGGCCAGATTGTCCATACTGGTCTTCATCTTATCCTTACAGAGTAAGTCTTTCAGGTTTTTATTTCTTTTATATCTAAAAACGGGTTTATCACCTACAATGTTCTTCAAATTTACATCACTAGTTAAAATGTTCCAATTCCTTCGGATTAATGCACAGACATCACCTATATTGCTGCCATAGGTTAGCATAAGCCTAGAATCACGTCCACTGCACCTATCATGCTGTTCTCCTATGCATGTCTCAGTAGTCCTCAGCCATGGTTTGTACCTATCTTTTCTGTAACCTTTGCCAAACTCCACCCTATTATCCACCAGTTTCCTATCATATCCCCTGGTGTAGAAGCAATCCTTCAGGGTCACCATCTCTTGTTCAAAGCATACATCATCATTGCTAATTCTAGAGATCCTAGCAACTTGTCCCTGCACTATGTTGGGAAATATGTGTTGAGGGTGCATACTGTCAAAGGAAAGCAAGGTATTCTTCCAGCAATCTTTTCTATATAAACTGGATAAAAAGCCATTCTCAGTCAAGTGTACCCTAACATCCAGAAAGTCAATCTGTGTGTGTGAGCTGTTAACCGTGAACCTCAAAAATGATGTAGTGGTATGTAGGTAAGAGACAAAATCAGCTAGAGAGCTGTCGTCCCCATTCCAAAGAATAAAAATATCGTCCACGAAACGCTTGTACATCTTAATGTGACCTTTCCATAACATGTTGTTTAACACCATACTTCTCTCCCAAAAAGACAAAACAAGGTTGGCATAGGTGTTGGCACAGGGGTGCCCATGGCTATCCCCTGTGCCTGCCTATATGCTTGGTTCACACCAATGAAGACATTGTTGTCCAATACCAAACTGAGCAAACCCACTATGGTATCAATCTTCAGGGTGGTGGCACCTAACTCTTGCAAAAGTTCTGAAATGGCTCGTGTCCCGTAGTCGTTGCCTATGACCGTAAACAGGCTCTGAATGTCCATAGTTACCATAAGTAATTCACCATCAAATTGATCCACTGTATAAGCCCCTAAGTTTTTCAAAAAGTGGCCTGTATCTAATAGTACACTATCCAATTTTACTAGATATGGCCTTAACTCCGTCTCCAACCAAATCGAGATGTTTTCTGTCACCCAACCTCTGCCAGACACAATAGGTCTGAGAGGTGGGTCAGTTTCTGATTTGTGTATCTTCGGTAAAGCTTTAAATATGGGTGTCACTGGTTTCTCTATCCAAAGGAATTTAAACAGATCTTCATTAATCAACTTACTATCCAAAAACAACCGTAGGTTATTGTGTACCCTATCTACAACCCCTTTCACACCCAAAGGACTAATCAGGGTATATGTGTCAACATTCTGCAACAGTCCTAGCAACTTGCATTCATACCAGGAGGTGTCCAGCACCACTACAGCACCCCCCTTGTCAGCCATCTTGATTGTAATATCTGCATTGTTCCCAAGACCATACAAAGCTTTTCTCTGTGTAGGATTCAAATTATAAAACCTACCGTGTGTCTCCTCCTGAAAATAACACATTAAATCCTGTTCACAAGCATTAATAAATAAATTCATAGCTGGTGAGAAAGGGGGAACAAAACTACTTGGCTGCCTTAACATAGGATTACTCAAGTTGTCCCCTCCAAAAATCTGTTTTAATGCTAAACTACGGCAAAACCATAAGGTCCATAATAATATCATTGTATATACAGGCCCTACTGGGTACAAATGTCAGCCCTTTATTTAAAACAAACCATTCATCTTCAGATAAACTGTAAGATGAAAGATTAAAAACAATACCAGTATCATGCACGTCAGTCAATGCAGCAGCTTCCTCCTCTTGCTGTACGCCCTGTCCTCGCTGCGTGAACGGTTCCATGCCCCTTTCTTCTTGACTGGTGCCGGCAGCCTGTCCAAAAAATTCAGGCGACCCTGTGTATCTTTCGGTCTAGCTCCAGTCCTGTTTTCACTCAGATCACAAACCAACCCCGTGGACACGGAGTCAGTATCCGTCGAAGCAGTAACACATAGTGGTACCTTGGTTCCCTCATTGGTGGAAATCACAGCGGTGATTGAATTTAAAACCCCCCGTGGAGATGCATGAGAAATAGCATCCCTTATAACTACAGGCCCCTCCTTGCTTGAAACAGAAGCATCACCACCCGAAGGAATAACCTTCGAGTTTTCACAAGACCCTGTGGGTGTATGGAACTCTAGTGCTTGCATCTCCATACTCACGGAACTAAGGCATGCCTTCCCCAGGGCCATGGTAGCTCTAGTAGAATCAGTAGAGACAGAAAAATCTGCCTCCACACTCGCTGTGGTGACGCGAGTGTTTCCATGTGTCGTAACTGTTGTAGTGGGACCTGTATCGCCTCCGGCTTCAGAAAATGACGTCACCGGGCATCCGCTTCATTTGGTGCCATCTCTAGCGTGTGAACCAGGTCCCCTTCTATCATCCTGTGACGGTAAACTATTTCTCGATTTGGACCAAACAAATATGTTCCCTTGTTGGAAATCATGATGATCTCTTTTCAGCTTGCCCAGTTTCTGATTCTGAATCTTCTCCTCCTCATCCAACAGGGAACTGTGTAGCTGTTTCAAGCGTTGTATGCTCCTGGTATCTGTAAATTCAGATGCAAATTTACATTGTAGCTGTTCCACTTCTTGTTTAAGGGTAGCGATCTCTGGGGCAAAAAAGTCATTTATTAACTCCATATATCGGTAGCTGGTGTTGATGTTTAACAGTTGCCATAGCTGATTTTGTCTCTTACCTACATACCACTACATCATTTTTGAGGTTCACGGTTAACAGCTCACGCACACAGATCGACTTTCTGGATGTTAGGGTACAGTTGACTGAGAATGGCTTTTTATCCAGTTTATATAGAAAAGATTGCTGGAAGAATACCTTGCTTTCCTTTGACAGTATGCACCCTCGACACATATTTCCCAACATAGTACAGGGACAAGTTGCTAGGATCTCTAGAATTAGCAATGATGATGTATGCTTTGAACAAGAGATGGTGACCCTGAAGGATTGCTTCTACACCAGGGGATATGATAGGAAACTGGTGGATAATAGGGTGGAGTTTGGCAAAGGTTACAGAAAAGATAGGTACAAACCATGGCTGAAAACTACTGAGACATGCATAGGAGAAAAACATGATAGGTGCAGTGGATGTGATTATAGGCTTATGCTAACCTATGGCAGCAATATAGGTGATGTCTGTGCATTAATCCGAAGGAATTGGAACATTTTAACTAGTGATGTAAATTTGAAGAACATTGTAGGTGATAAACCCGTTTTTAGATATAAAAGAAATAAAAACCTGAAAGACTTACTCTGTAAGGATAAGATGAAGACCAGTATGGACAATCTGGCCATCACTAAACAGGGTACTTTTCCGTGTGGGCTATGTAAGGCTTGTGCCCACATAGATAGTAGGGGTGTTTTTATACATCCAGTGACTGGAAGATCATTCAATTTGAATGGGAAAGCAGCATGCAGAACCACTGATGTGGTTTATTTAGCAGAGTGTCAATCCTGCACAAGTTTTTATGTAGGTAAGACTAACTGCATGTTTAAAGTCAGGGTCTTGCAGCACCTCTCTTCGATCAGGAATGGGGACATACGCAATGCACTATATAGACATTTGGTAGTTCATCCTACACATAGTTTCAAATTCAAGGTGATAGTGAATGTGAAGTTGAATAAAAGAGGGGGTGACATTAAACAACTAACAGAGCTAGCTGAATCTAAATGGATAATTGAATTTATGGCACACAGGAGCCCTGGGCTCAATTAAGTCATTCCTATGAGACCCGCCCTCAAGAATAGGTGGGTTTTTTACTGATTTTTACAGATTTTCTATTGGTCTGAATTTGTTTTAAAATGTCTGGTTTTGGGAGATGCTTTATCTGATGAAGGGCAGAGGCCCGAAAGCGCTCATCATCTGTATGTATGTTATTTTAATAAATAGAAGGTGTTGGTACTCGAGCAGTGTCCAGTCTCTTTGGTTTTTGGATGCTTATCTCTTTTATTTTATTTGACTGGACTTTGGTGAGGCACAGAACATTGTTTTGTTTTTCACAGTGACTTTGTTGTGTTCTATTGTGCCTTACATGCTTTGGGGTCAATGGAGTTTCACAAGAAGGATAACTCTACATCTACAATGCTATCAGCAACTTTGGTCGGTGGAGCAGGAGATATGACTTGTCTCCTTAATCGTGAAAACCCCTTTCTTGGTTTGGGTTTTGAGATACAGAAGAACAAACATGTTGGCAGCAATGTTCCGGTTGCTAATGATAAGAACTTCGATTGTTTATTGAGAGATTTCAGCTATAAACTGAGCAGGCTACAGCATCTGCAATGGCAGACTTTTCATTTGGAGGCCTGCCTAGCCTATGGGATAGTGCCTCAGGGCATGAGGGTCTTGTGTATGCCCAAACAAGGCGACCGCTATCCTGAGCTACTGGCCAGATGGCAACTGTTAAACATCAACACCATGGCAGGCCTATCTGCCGAGGGCATTTACAAAGCCTAGCCTATAGTTTTATATTAGCCCCACCTTTATTTACTTCGCCACTACTCTATTATTTGCTGATGCTCTGTTGATCTGTGACACTGAGACTTTGACACATTCCCATCCATTGGTCAATCTGCTCTTGAACATCCATTGGTCAAGATTTCTCTTGAACAAGGCCAGACCAGTATTTTATTTTTTATTCCACAGCATAGACAGGGAGTCTGAATCTATCAATCCATCCAGCAGCATGTATTTAATAGAGGTTCGAGGTTTAAGTCTCCGCCCTTGTGGCTCTGGGATATCTAGATTTTTTGAGGTGAAGCATATTCATCAAATCTGGGTTTGACATGGCCTTGTATGTTAGGCAAAGGTCACCTCTGAGCAAGCGGTAAGCTACCGATATATGGAGTTAATAAATGACCTTTTTGCCCCAGAGATCGCTACCCTTAAACAAGAAGTGGAACAGCTACAATGTAAATTTGCATCTGAATTTACAGATACCAGGAGCATACAACGCTTGAAACAGCTACACAGTTCCCTGTTGGATGAGGAGGAGAAGATTCGGAATCAGAAACTGGGCAAGCTGAAAAGAGATCATCATGATTTCCAACAAGGGAACATATTTGTTTGGTCCAAATCGAGAAATTGTTTACCGTCGCAGGATGATAGAAGGGGACCTCGTTCACACGCTAGAGATGGCACCAAACGAAGTGGATGCCCGGTGACGTCATTTTCTGAAGCCGGAGGCGATACAGGTCCCACTACAACAGTTACGACACATGGAAACACTCGCGTCACCACAGCGAGTGTGGAGGCAGATTTTTCTGTCTCTACTGATTCTACTAGAGCTACCATGGCCCTGGGGAAGGCATGCCTTAGTTCCGTGAGTACAGAGATGCAAGCACTAGAGTTCCATACACCCACAGGGTCTTGTGAAAACTCGAAGGTTATTCCTTCGGATGGTGATGCTTCTGTTTCAAGCAAGGAGGGGCCTGTAGTTATAAGGGATGCTATTTCTCATGCATCTCCACGGGGGGTTTTAAATTCAATCCCCGCTGTGATTTCCACCAGTGAGGGAACCAAGGTACCACTATGTGTTACTGCTTCGACGGATACTGACTCCGTGTCCACGGGGTTGGTTTGTGATCCGAGTGAAAACAGGACTGGAGCTAGACCGAAAGATACGCAGTGTCACCTGAATTTTTTGGACAGGCTGCCGGCACCAGTCAAGAAGAAAGGGGCATGGAACCGTTCACGCAGCGAGGACAGGGCGTACAGCAAGAGGAGGAAGCTGCTGCATTGACTGACGTGCATGATACTGGTATTGTTTTTAATCTTTCATCTTACAGTTTATCTGAAGATGAATGGTTTGTTTTAAATAAAGGGCTGACATTTGTACCCAGTAGGGCCTGTATATACAATGATATTATTATGGACCTTATGGTTTTTTGCCGTAGTTTAGCATTAAAACTGATTTTTGGAGGGGACAACTTGAGTAATCCTATGTTAAGGCAGCCAAGTAGTTTTGTTCCCCCTTTCTCACCAGCTATGAATTTATTTATTAATGCTTGTGAACAGGATTTAATTTGTTATTTTCAGGAGGAGACACACGGTAGGTTTTATAATTTGAATCCTACACAGAGAAAAGCTTTGTATGGTCTTGGGAACATTGCAGATATTACAATCAAGATGGCTGACAAGGGGGGTGCTGTAGTGGTGCTGGACACCTCCTGGTATGAATGCAAGTTGCTAGGACTGTTGCAGAATGTTGACACATATACCCCGATTGATCCTTTGGGTGTGAAAGGGGTTGTAGATAGGGTACACAATAACCTACGGTTGTTTTTGGATAGTAAGTTGATTAATGAAGATCTGTTTAAATTCCTTTGGATAGAGAAACCAGTGACACCCATATTTAAAGCTTTACCGAAGATACACAAATCAGAAACTGACCCACCTCTCAGACCTATTGTGTCTGGCAGAGGTTGGGTGACAGAAAACATCTCGATTTGGTTGGAGACGGAGTTAAGGCTATATCTAGTAAAATTGGATAGTGTACTATTAGATACAGGCCACTTTTTGAAAAACTTAGGGGCTTATACAGTGGATCAATTTGATGGTGAATTACTTATGGTAACTATGGACATTCAGAGCCTGTTTACCGTCATAGGCAACGACTACGGGACACGAACCATTTCAGAACTTTTGCAAGAGTTAGGTGCCACCACCCTGAAGATTGATACCATAGTGGGTTTGCTCAGTTTGGTATTGGACAACAATGTCTTCATTGGTGTGAACCAAGCATATAGGCAGGCACAGGGGATAGCCATGGGCACCCCCTGTGCCAACACCTATGCCAACCTTGTTTTGTCTTTTTGGGAGAGAAGTATGGTGTTAAATAACACGTTATGGAAAGGTCACATTAAGATGTACAAGCGTTTCGTGGACGATATTTTTATTCTTTGGAATGGGGACGACAGCTCTCTAGCTGATTTTGTCTCTTACCTACATACCACTACATCATTTTTGAGGTTCACGGTTAACAGCTCACACACACAGATTGACTTTCTGGATGTTAGGGTACACTTGACTGAGAATGGCTTTTTATCCAGTTTATATAGAAAAGATTGCTGGAAGAATACCTTGCTTTCCTTTGACAGTATGCACCCTCGACACATATTTCCCAACATAGTACAGGGACAAGTTGCTAGGATCTCTAGAATTAGCAATGATGATGTATGCTTTGAACAAGAGATGGTGACCCTGAAGGATTGCTTCTACACCAGGGGATATGATAGGAAACTGGTGGATAATAGGGTGGAGTTTGGCAAAGGTTACAGAAAAGATAGGTACAAACCATGGCTGAGGACTACTGAGACATGCATAGGAGAACAGCATGATAGGTGCAGTGGACATGATTCTAGGCTTATGCTAACCTATGGCAGCAATATAGGTGATGTCTGTGCATTAATCCGAAGGAATTGGAACATTTTAACTAGTGATGTAAATTTGAAGAACATTGTAGGTGATAAACCCGTTTTTAGATATAAAAGAAATAAAAACCTGAAAGACTTACTCTGTAAGGATAAGATGAAGACCAGAATGGACAATCTGGCCATCACTAAACAGGGTACTTTTCTGTGTGGGCTATGTAAGGCTTGTGCCCACATAGATAGTAGGGGTGTTTTTATACATCCAGTGACTGGAAGATCATTCAATTTGAAGGGGAAAGCAACATGCAGAACCACTGATGTGGTTTATTTAGCAGAGTGTCAATCCTGCACAAGTTTTTATGTAGGTAAGACTAACTGCATGTTTAAAGTCAGGGTCTTGCAGCACCTCTCTTCGATCAGGAATGGGGACATACGCAATGCACTATATAGACATTTGGTAGTTCATCCTACACATAGTTTCAAATTCAAGGTGATAGTGAATGTGAAGTTGAATAAAAGAGGGGGTGACATTAAACAACTAACAGAGCTAGCTGAATCTAAATGGATAATTGAATTTATGGCACACAGGAGCCCTGGGCTCAATGAAGTCATTCCTATGAGACCCGCCCTCAAGAATAGGCGGGTTTTTTACTGATTTTTACAGATTTTCTATTGGTCTGAATTTGTTTTAAAATGTTTGGTTTTGGGAGATGCTTTATCTGATGAAGGGCAGAGGCCCGAAAGCGCTCATCATCTGTATGTATGTTATTTTAATAAATAGAAGGTGTTGGTACTCGAGCAGTGTCCAGTCTCTTTGGTTTTTGGATGCTTATCTCTTTTATTTTATTTGACTGGACTTTGGTGAGGCACAGAACATTGTTTTGTTTTTCACAGTGACTTTGTTGTGTTCTATTGTGCCTTACATGCTTTGGGGTCAATGGAGTTTCACAAGAAGGATAACTCTACATCTACAATGCTATCAGCAACTTTGGTCGGTGGAGCAGGAGATATGACTTGTCTCCTTAATCGTGAAAACCCCTTTCTTGGTTTGGGTTTTGAGATACAGAAGAACAAACATGTTGGCAGCAATGTTCCGGTTGCTACTGATAAGAACTTCGATTGTTTATTGAGAGATTTCAGCTATAAACTGAGCAGGCTACAGCATCTGCAATGGCAGACTTTTCATTTGGAGGCCTGCCTAGCCTATGGGATAGTGCCTCAGGGCATGAGGATCTTGTGTATGCCCAAACAAGGCGACCGCTATCCCGAGCTACTGGCCAGATGGCAACTGTTAAACATCAACACCAGCTACCGATATATGGAGTTAATAAATGACCTTTTTGCCCCAGAGATCGCTACCCTTAAACAAGAAGTGGAACAGCTACAATGTAAATTTGCATCTGAATTTACAGATACCAGGAGCATACAACGCTTGAAACAGCTACACAGTTCCCTGTTGGATGAGGAGGAGAAGATTCGGAATCAGAAACTGGGCAAGCTGAAAAGAGATCATCATGATTTCCAACAAGGGAACATATTTGTTTGGTCCAAATCGAGAAATCGTTTACCGTCGCAGGATGATAGAAGGGGACCTGGTTCACACGCTAGAGATGGCACCAAACGAAGCGGATGCCCGGTGATGTCATTTTCTGAAGCCGGAGGCGATACAGGTCCCACTACAACAGTTACGACACATGGAAACACTCGCGTCACCACAGCGAGTGTGGAGGCAGATTTTTCTGTCTCTACTGATTCTACTAGAGCTACCATGGCCCTGGGGAAGGCATGCCTTAGTTCTGTGAGTACGGAGATGCAAGCACTAGAGTTCCATACACCCACAGGGTCTTGTGAAAACTCGAAGGTTATTCCTTCGGGTGGTGATGCTTCTGTTTCAAGCAAGGAGGGGCCTGTAGTTATAAGGGATGCTATTTCTCATGCATCTCCACGGGGGGTTTTAAATTCAATCCCCGCTGTGATTTCCACCAATGAGGGAACCAAGGTACCACTATGTGTTACTGCTTCGACGGATACTGACTCCGTGTCCACGGGGTTGGTTTGTGATCCGAGTGAAAACAGGACTGGAGCTAGACCGAAAGATACACAGGGTCACCTGAATTTTTTGGACAGGCTGCCGGCACCAGTCAAGAAGAAAGGGGCATGGAACCGTTCACGCAGCGAGGACAGGGCGTACAGCAAGAGGAGGAAGCTGCTGCATTGACTGACGTGCATGATACTGGTATTGTTTTTAATCTTTCATCTTACAGTTTATCTGAAGATGAATGGTTTGTTTTAAATAAAGGGCTGACATTTGTACCCAGTAGGGCCTGTATATACAATGATATTATTATGGACCTTATGGTTTTTTGCCGTAGTTTAGCATTAAAACAGATTTTTGGAGGGGACAACTTGAGTAATCCTATGTTAAGGCAGCCAAGTAGTTTTGTTCCCCCTTTCTCACCAGCTATGAATTTATTTATTAATGCTTGTGAACAGGATTTAATGTGTTATTTTCAGGAGGAGACACACGGTAGGTTTTATAATTTGAATCCTACACAGAGAAAAGCTTTGTATGGTCTTGGGAACAATGCAGATATTACAATCAAGATGGCTGACAAGGGGGGTGCTGTAGTGGTGCTGGACACCTCCTGGTATGAATGCAAGTTGCTAGGACTGTTGCAGAATGTTGACACATATACCCCGATTAATCCTTTGGGTGTGAAAGGGGTTGTAGATAGGGTACACAATAACCTACGGTTGTTTTTGGATAGTAAGTTGATTAATGAAGATCTGTTTAAATTCCTTTGGATAGAGAAACCAGTGACACCCATATTTAAAGCTTTACCGAAGATACACAAATCAGAAACTGACCCACCTCTCAGACCTATTGTGTCTGGCAGAGGTTGGGTGACAGAAAACATCTCGATTTGGTTGGAGACGGAGTTAAGGCCATATCTAGTAAAATTGGATAGTGTACTATTAGATACAGGCCACTTTTTGAAAAACTTGGGGGCTTATACAGTGGATCAATTTGATGGTGAATTACTTATGGTAACTATGGACATTCAGAGCCTGTTTACCGTCATAGGCAACGACTACGGGACACGAGCCATTTCAGAACTTTTGCAAGAGTTAGGTGCCACCACCCTGAAGATTGATACCATAGTGGGTTTGCTCAGTTTGGTATTGGACAACAATGTCTTCATTGGTGTGAACCAAGCATATAGGCAGGCACAGGGGATAGCCATGGGCACCCCCTGTGCCAACACCTATGCCAACCTTGTTTTGTCTTTTTGGGAGAGAAGTATGGTGTTAAATAACACGTTATGGAAAGGTCACATTAAGATGTACAAGCGTTTCGTGGACGATATTTTTATTCTTTGGAATGGGGACGACAGCTCTCTAGCTGATTTTGTCTCTTACCTACATACCACTACATCATTTTTGAGGTTCACGGTTAACAGCTCACACACACAGATTGACTTTCTGGATGTTAGGGTACACTTGACTGAGAATGGCTTTTTATCCAGTTTATATAGAAAAGATTGCTGGAAGAATACCTTGCTTTCCTTTGACAGTATGCACCCTCGACACATATTTCCCAACATAGTACAGGGACAAGTTGCTAGGATCTCTAGAATTAGCAATGATGATGTATGCTTTGAACAAGAGATGGTGACCCTGAAGGATTGCTTCTACACCAGGGGATATGATAGGAAACTGGTGGATAATAGGGTGGAGTTTGGCAAAGGTTACAGAAAAGATAGGTACAAACCATGGCTGAGGACTACTGAGACATGCATAGGAGAACAGCATGATAGGTGCAGTGGACATGATTCTAGGCTTATGCTAACCTATGGCAGCAATATAGGTGATGTCTGTGCATTAATCCGAAGGAATTGGAACATTTTAACTAGTGATGTAAATTTGAAGAACATTGTAGGTGATAAACCCGTTTTTAGATATAAAAGAAATAAAAACCTGAAAGACTTACTCTGTAAGGATAAGATGAAGACCAGAATGGACAATCTGGCCATCACTAAACAGGGTACTTTTCTGTGTGGGCTATGTAAGGCTTGTGCCCACATAGATAGTAGGGTGTTTTTATACATCCAGTGACTGGAAGATCATTCAATTTGAAGGGGAAAGCAACATGCAGAACCACTGATGTGGTTTATTTAGCAGAGTGTCAATCCTGCACAAGTTTTTATGTAGGTAAGACTAACTGCATGTTTAAAGTCAGGGTCTTGCAGCACCTCTCTTCGATCAGGAATGGGGACATACGCAATGCACTATATAGACATTTGGTAGTTCATCCTACACATAGTTTCAAATTCAAGGTGATAGTGAATGTGAAGTTGAATAAAAGAGGGGGTGACATTAAACAACTAACAGAGCTAGCTGAATCTAAATGGATAATTGAATTTATGGCACACAGGAGCCCTGGGCTCAATGAAGTCATTCCTATGAGACCCGCCCTCAAGAATAGGCGGGTTTTTTACTGATTTTTACAGATTTTCTATTGGTCTGAATTTGTTTTAAAATGTTTGGTTTTGGGAGATGCTTTATCTGATGAAGGGCAGAGGCCTGAAAGCGCTCATCATCTGTATGTATGTTATTTTAATAAATAGAAGGTGTTGGTACTCGAGCAGTGTCCAGTCTCTTTGGTTTTTGGATGCTTATCTCTTTTATTTTATTTGACTGGACTTTGGTGAGGCACAGAACATTGTTTTGTTTTTCACAGTGACTTTGTTGTGTTCTATTGTGCCTTACATGCTTTGGGGTCAATGGAGTTTCACAAGAAGGATAACTCTACATCTACAATGCTATCAGCAACTTTGGTCGGTGGAGCAGGAGATATGACTTGTCTCCTTAATCGTGAAAACCCCTTTCTTGGTTTGGGTTTTGAGATACAGAAGAAAAAACATGTTGGCAGCAATGTTCCAGTTGCTACTGATAAGAACTTCGATTGTTTATTGAGAGATTTCAGCTATAAACTGAGCAGGCTACAGCATCTGCAATGGCAGACTTTTCATTTGGAGGCCTGCCTAGCCTATGGGATAGTGCCTCAGGGCATGAGGATCTTGTGTATGCCCAAACAAGGTGACCGCTATCCCGAGCTACTGGCCAGATGGCAACTGTTAAACATCAACACCAGCTACCGATATATGGAGTTAATAAATGACCTTTTTGCCCCAGAGATCGCTACCCTTAAACAAGAAGTGGAACAGCTACAATGTAAATTTGCATCTGAATTTACAGATACCAGGAGCATACAACGCTTGAAACAGCTACACAGTTCCCTGTTGGATGAGGAGGAGAAGATTCGGAATCAGAAACTGGGCAAGCTGAAAAGAGATCATCATGATTTCCAACAAGGGAACATATTTGTTTGGTCCAAATCGAGAAATCGTTTACCGTCGCAGGATGATAGAAGGGGACCTGGTTCACACGCTAGAGATGGCACCAAACGAAGCGGATGCCCGGTGATGTCATTTTCTGAAGCCGGAGGCGATACAGGTCCCACTACAACAGTTACGACACATGGAAACACTCGCGTCACCACAGCGAGTGTGGAGGCAGATTTTTCTGTCTCTACTGATTCTACTAGAGCTACCATGGCCCTGGGGAAGGCATGCCTTAGTTCCGTGAGTACGGAGATGCAAGCACTAGAGTTCCATACACCCACAGGGTCTTGTGAAAACTCGAAGGTTATTCCTTCGGGTGGTGATGCTTCTGTTTCAAGCAAGGAGGGGCCTGTAGTTATAAGGGATGCTATTTCTCATGCATCTCCACGGGGGGTTTTAAATTCAATCCCCGCTGTGATTTCCACCAATGAGGGAACCAAGGTACCACTATGTGTTACTGCTTCGACGGATACTGACTCCGTGTCCACGGGGTTGGTTTGTGATCCGAGTGAAAACAGGACTGGAGCTAGACCGAAAGATACACAGGGTCACCTGAATTTTTTGGACAGGCTGCCGGCACCAGTCAAGAAGAAAGGGGCATGGAACCGTTCACGAGCGAGGACAGGCGGTACAGCAAGAGGAGGAAGCTGCTGCATTGACTGACGTGCATGATACTGGTATTGTTTTTAATCTTTCATCTTACAGTTTATCTGAAGATGAATGGTTTGTTTTAAATAAAGGGCTGACATTTGTACCCAGTAGGGCCTGTATATACAATGATATTATTATGGACCTTATGGTTTTTTGCCGTAGTTTAGCATTAAAACAGATTTTTGGAGGGGACAACTTGAGTAATCCTATGTTAAGGCAGCCAAGTAGTTTTGTTCCCCCTTTCTCACCAGCTATGAATTTATTTATTAATGCTTGTGAACAGGATTTAATGTGTTATTTTCAGGAGGAGACACACGGTAGGTTTTATAATTTGAATCCTACACAGAGAAAAGCTTTGTATGGTCTTGGGAACAATGCAGATATTACAATCAAGATGGCTGACAAGGGGGGTGCTGTAGTGGTGCTAGACACCTCCTGGTATGAATGCAAGTTGCTAGGACTGTTGCAGAATGTTGACACATATACCCCGATTAATCCTTTGGGTGTGAAAGGGGTTGTAGATAGGGTACACAATAACCTACGGTTGTTTTTGGATAGTAAGTTGATTAATGAAGATCTGTTTAAATTCCTTTGGATAGAGAAACCAGTGACACCCATATTTAAAGCTTTACCGAAGATACACAAATCAGAAACTGACCCACCTCTCAGACCTATTGTGTCTGGCAGAGGTTGGGTGACAGAAAACATCTCGATTTGGTTGGAGACGGAGTTAAGGCCATATCTAGTAAAATTGGATAGTGTACTATTAGATACAGGCCACTTTTTGAAAAACTTAGGGGCTTATACAGTGGATCAATTTGATGGTGAATTACTTATGGTAACTATGGACATTCAGAGCCTGTTTACCGTCATAGGCAATGACTACGGGACACGAGCCATTTCAGAACTTTTGCAAGAGTTAGGTGCCACCACCCTGAAGATTGATACCATAGTGGGTTTGCTCAGTTTGGTATTGGACAACAATGTCTTCATTGGTGTGAACCAAGCATACAGGCAGGCACAGGGGATAGCCATGGGCACCCCCTGTGCCAACACCTATGCCAACCTTGTTTTGTCTTTTTGGGAGAGAAGTATGGTGTTAAATAACACGTTATGGAAAGGTCACATTAAGATGTACAAGCGTCGTGATCTATATTTTTATTCTTTGGAATGGGGACGACAGCTCTCTAGCTGATTTTGTCTCTTACCTACATACCACTACATCATTTTTGAGGTTCACGGTTAACAGCTCACACACACAGATTGACTTTCTGGATGTTAGGGTACACTTGACTGAGAATGGCTTTTTATCCAGTTTATATAGAAAAGATTGCTGGAAGAATACCTTGCTTTCCTTTGACAGTATGCACCCTCGACACATATTTCCCAACATAGTACAGGGACAAGTTGCTAGGATCTCTAGAATTAGCAATGATGATGTATGCTTTGAACAAGAGATGGTGACCCTGAAGGATTGCTTCTACACCAGGGGATATAGGTTCCATCCATTGGTCAAGATTTCTCTTGAACAAAGTCTTTGGTGATGAATCTATCCTGAATAGAGCTGGAGTTCTTTCAGTCGGGCAGCATAGGACAGATGTTTTAGGAACAAAAAACAAATGTAGACAAGGAGACAAACTAGTAGGGGCATGAAGAAATGTGGAAGGTGTTCTCAGTGCAAGTACATCTTCTAAGATATGATAGGAAACTGGTGGATAATAGGGTGGAGTTTGGCAAAGGTTACAGAAAAGATAGGTACAAACCATGGCTGAGGACTACTGAGACATGCATAGGAGAACAGCATGATAGGTGCAGTGGACGTGATTCTAGGCTTATGCTAACCTATGGCAGCAATATAGGTGATGTCTGTGCATTAATCCGAAGGAATTGGAACATTTTAACTAATGATGTAAATTTGAAGAACATTGTAGGTGATAAACCCGTTTTTAGATATAAAAGAAATAAAAACCTGAAAGACTTACTCTGTAAGGATAAGATGAAGACCAGTATGGACAATCTGGCCATCACTAAACAGGGTACTTTTCCGTGTGGGCTATGTAAGGCGTGTGCCCACATAGATAGTAGGGGTGTTTTTATACATCCAGTGACTGGAAGATCATTCAATTTGAAGGGGAAAGCAACATGCAGAACCACTGATGTGGTTTATTTAGCAGAGTGTCAATCCTGCACAAGTTTTTATGTAGGTAAGACTAACTGCATGTTTAAAGTCAGGGTCTTGCAGCACCTCTCTTCGATCAGGAATGGGGACAATGCACTATATAGACATTTGGTAGTTCATCCTACACATAGTTTCAAATTCAAGGTGATAGTGAATGTGAAGTGGAATAAAAGACGGGGTGACATTAAACAACTAACAGAGCTAGCTGAATCTAACTGGATAATTGAATTTATGGCACACAGGAGCCCTGGGCTCAATGAAGTCATTCCTATGAGACCCGCCCTCAAGAATAGGCGGGTTTTTTACTGATTTTTACAGATTTTCTATTGGTCTGAATTTGTTTTAAAATGTTTAGTTTTGGGAGATGCTTTATCTGATGAAGGGCAGAGGCCCGAAAGCGCTCATCATCTGTATGTATGTTATTTTAATAAATAGAAGGTGTTGGTACTCGAGCAGTGTCCAGTCTCTTTGGTTTTTGGAACCTTAGAAGATGTACTTGCACTGAGAACACCTTCCACATTTCTTCATGCCCCTACTAGTTTGTCTCCTTGTCTACATTTGTTTCCCGTCTCTAGCTTTTCTTTAATATTGAAATGCCTTTTGTAAATAAATTGGGGTTTGTTCCCTAAGACATTTTTGCAATTATCATCACATACAATGCATTTCCAATTATTGGTCAATTGTCCTTTACCCATTTAATGTCAGTCCCGTATTTGGTGCCCATAGAACCACCATATTTAGGTAGATCAGCCATGATATTGTAATTGGTTTTGTCCTCATTGCCACTTTTTTTAGTGAAGGAATCATCTCCCAGTAAAGGTGTGAATATCTTATTTACCCTCTTATTTTTGACTTTTTGGCAATGTCATCTAACATAGCCTTAGGACAACTTCTATTGAGAAATATCTTACACAAATTATCAACTTCTATCAAAAGTAAATCATCTCCAGATATAAGCCATGATGCCTGAATCATCTGGCCCTTAACCAAGGCCCTTTTTTGGCCCCACAGATCCAAACTTGTATAATGCAAGAAGTTGTTTGAATAAGTGGGTTTCCTGTACAGTTTAGAAAATCTTTTACATAGTATTTTACAATTGTGACATATAAGAAATTAATAGAGATATGGGAACAAGTGTAGGTAAACATCACACAAGTTGGTGGTAGTGTTCAAGAATGTCACAAAGTCCTCAGTTTGGATAACACTGCCCTTCCAAATAATAAATATATCATCAAGGAATTTCAAAACTTTTACAACATATTGCATATAGAGAGATGTAAAAACACAGTTTTGCTTGCAGTGCCACAAGACAATGTTAGTATATAATGGGGCAAAGACAGCTCCTATTGCAACCCCTTTTAATTGCATGAAGTATTTCCCTTCAAAAATATTATATAATTATTTTGTAGAATAGTTGCCATAAAGTTGTCCAAAATGAATACTTCTTCATTGGTCAAACTCTTGAAACAATTACAGGCCTCTCTAAACCATTCAAGGCCCTTCTCATGATGAATACACAAAGAAAGTCATTTACATATACAGCTGCAAGTAAAATGTTGTCATTAAAAGATTTATTGTTAACGTTTCCCAAAAATTCCCATGAGTCCTTGATGATATATATATATATATATATATATATATATATATATATATATATATATATATATATTCTTTCAAAAATTATTTTAGTTTACTATCAATATAAATGACCAATGGGTTAATGGGTGTGTTATAGAGTTAACTGCTGCTGCAATGGGGCACATAGGTGGATTTTCAGTGGCTTTGTGCTTCTTAGGGATACTGAATATAGTGGGGACTACTGGGTGGTCTAACTTTAAAAAAGTGTGTAGCTTGTGGTCAATGGTGTCTTGATTGAAAAGGTCTTTGAGCATAAGGCCAATTTTATAATATGCTCTATTTAACTAATTTTGGCACCCTACTGTACTGAGTGTCATTATTTAAAATACTGTACATTTTTGATATATAGTCAATCACATTCATTAATATAATTCCACCCCCTTTGTCCAGTTTCATAATTAAGATTTCTTTATTACAAGATAATCTGTTTAGGAGTTTGGAATCTTTCTTGCTTAAATTATAACAAAAAGCTTATTTTAAAGTATGTTACACTCATTGCTTTCTTTTTTATCTAGTCTGGGTCCCTGACAAAACTGTTTCTAGTTATCCTACATGTTGATTGACCCAAGACTAGACTAAATTTAAGAAACGTAACATAACTATCACCTATATAACAAAGAATGCATAGATGTTTATATTTTCAATAGTGCCTGCAACTTTTTTTGATCCAGTTACCTGGAAAATATATTAAAAAATACATCCCTTCATAGTGAGAGAATTGCATATTTAAAATAAAGTTATACATTCAGTAAGATCAGCCTATTTTTGATTGTTTCTCAAAAGCATACTATGAAAATAGTCTCTTCATTTGTTCAACCTTACAGTTCCAATGTGTTTCTCGGTAACATCATTCTTTTTGGCTCTTCTGGCCATTAGGCTTATTTACTCATGAGTTTCTTTCTTTCCACTTCTGAGGGGTTGTATCTCAACTAGACTATAGGGATTCCCCACTATGGTCTAATTTTTGGAGTCCATCTTTGGTGTCCATCTTGCGTATTTGAGTCCAATTTATTGTCATGTCTCTGCTGTTCTCTGTGTAGATTCCCTCCACCTCTTCTAATTAGTTGACCTGTGTTGGTTGTGTGCAATGCAGCCTCCATTTTATTTTTTTTTTCTGGTAGTGTTCCCTAGCCCACTTGCCTGCACTTGTAACCCCAACAGTTTTTGGTTATATTCTTCCTTTTGTAATCTTTGCTTCCCTGGACTAATATGGTCACTATGTGGCCTGTCTCTAGTTCCTTAACTTCTGCAATACATTGTATTCCCTCTGTTTTCCATGAATGTGCTTCCTCCACATTCTCTGCAACTTCTGTGTGGATTTTTTGTCTGTCTTTCTTCCTTATAGACTGATCATATGGCATCTTTCCCATTCTTCTAACTTTATTTACTTCCCATTTCATTCTTTTATATGTCATTAAATGTTTAAGTTCCTTCTATGAAGTTCTATCCTTTTTTTTCCTTCATTGTAGAATTGCCATGCAGTTGCTCTGTCACTGAATATTTTTATCTTGTCTCAAGCAGAAACCAGCAGTCTAGGTGGTTAAACTATTGCCAAGGGAAATCTTATTTCTGTTAACTTTCTCTTTAAGTAGTTTGCTTCCTTTTGACACTAACATAATGCTGCTAAGTAATCCTCCATGAATTTAATATGATTTTGCTATCATAAGTTCCCTATCTTTTTCCTGTTATATTTGGTGATCCATTCTCTTGTTGGAAATGAGCTGAGTGCTATAAGAATGTGTCTAGGGTTGTTGAGTCTGTTTTGTTTTTTTTTCAGCTCAATGGATCTGTTGTGTTTTAAAGAAACTTGGTGGGATTTGCATATTTTATATGACCATATTTTCTATTAAATCTGGTAGTTCCTGATCTTTTACATTATCTAGAATGCCAATGATTCTCACATTACAGTGTCAGTTTCTGATCACCAAGTTCACCTGCCTTCCTTTGTAGCATTTGCACTTTCTTCGATGACTCTTATTGCCTAACTGCTTCTTTCCATTTGTCTTACTTTCTCTGCTTATTTTCACTACAGCAGTGTGTATCTGTACCTGCATGGTACAGGCCTCCATATTGTATACTATCACAAAAGGCCGTCAAATAACAGGATCATTTTTCTTTAAAGTTGATCTCTAAATCAGGAAAGTAACTTATTTTCCAGTTGCAGCAATATTCCTGTCATTTTATCTCAGATTTCAATTGCTCTGTTTCTGTTTTAACTGTGGCTATTTCACTAATTCATTATGCTGGTGGGGAGAGGGAACAATCTAAGCTATCATTTCTTCCCTGGTCAAGCAACTTCACCACCCTCTCATTCAGACTGTACAAAGCATTAAAGAACAACCTCAAAGATGAAACAGTTTGTAAATAAACAAGCACAGGAACATAACCAGAAACTAAAGGATCTTGTATTCAGTCTTTCATGGTATAGCTAATGGTGGTGGAGATCACATTGTTCAAGCATCAAGTGCCTTAATCTTAAGGAACTAAGGAGCAGAATGTCGATCACTGTTTTCACTAGGAAACAAATGCTGGTATAGTTTCTAAGTATGTACCAGAAGGGCTTCCTTGGCTTTTGGAAGATTTATCCCTTTTGTGCTTGTGTGGCCTTGGAGTTAGTATATATAACCTCAGGGGGTATCTCCCCACCCACCATGGAGGTTTGCGAGGAGGCTTGCCAAATTAAAAAAAAAAACGTACAGTTTAGGTTTCACCTTTTTGAGACTTTAGCTATTTGTGTATGGCATTTTGGTTCCTCAGAATTTTGTATTTTGAGGTTGCATAGAGTATCCATGTTTCATTTGGCAAAGATGGGATTGAATACATTAACAACGGAATAAGTGAGTTACTGCATGTCTGACTGGAACTATGATATCAGCTATGCATGCATGAAATTTTGTTTTATATCTAATACACTATTAATGATTTTTGTTGCACATTACCTATTTTTTTCTATTATGAGTGAAAAGGGGTCTTTGTGGTACAGTTCACATACCTAAAAAATGAATTAAAAGAAATGTCATGGACACTAATCGATAACATGCTCTTTTGTTGCTTTTGTCTTCAAAACATTTTTCCCTTTTGGTTCTTTCTTGCTTATAACAAGAAACTGGGTATTAAAGTACATTATGTACAACAATTCCAACTTTTGTATCTTTATAAGTATATAATAAAGAGTCGGTTTGAAACACAAAGAAACTCTTGACTATTTTACTTGCATTATGCAATTAACCTCTTGTACATCAGGTACACTGAACTATTCTTTGCCAGCTGAAAAACAGCCAATCTATGCACAAACAAATTACAGGAACTGTGGCATACTCTAAACATACTGATATATGAAAGAGGCAAATTAAACTGTATTCATTTATACTCAGTGATTTACATTCAGTCTTTCACGTTCTAATGATGATACACATGCTAATTGTTAATCAAGCCAGGTAGAACGTAAGTAGTAATCACTATACCATTCTGACTGCTACAGTCTTGCAAGATTTGAATAACGCATTTGTAGGGAAGAAAAGTATAATGGTCTGTCATTGTGCTCTAATGTCTGTAAATGCATAGTTTTAAGGTGAATTGACAAGAACTGACAAACACACTAACTCCAGATTTTCCCTCAACTTATATTAGAATGATTTTGTTTTGATCTGGCCAAGGAATTGCAACTGAATATTTTTGTGACTATGATGGGCTACAACTGCAAATAAAATTGAACGGCACTAGAAACACATATCTTTCTCACACTGCAGGCTACATTTGTCATGGAACACTTTGTTTAACTGGTACAGTGACTTCTGAGTGTGATTCCTGGAGCTGCATATTTATTTTAAATTATTTGTTAAATCAAAAATGACAATGCGATAGCCTCTTAAAGGTAAAATGAAGGAGATTAACAATAGTCTTCTGCCAAATGTTTGAAGCTATCTGCATTTATTCCATTTGTTAAACAAATTTCTTAATTTAAGCAACTTTTACATAGCATAGCTTTGTTTTCCTGTTGCATTTCAATCCATTATTCACTTCCTTGCTTCAGGTTGCTAGAAAACACTGGTAACTTTAGTAATACCTTATAATAGTCATAATTTATATAAAAAGTAGCAGAAGCAGAACTGAGAAGAATTTATCTGTCACTGTTAAAAAGGAGAGCATCAGAAGCAATGATCAATATAAATTGCAAACTTGTACAGTGCATGTTTTCTTTATTTGAGAAAAATGATTTACTTTGTGCTTTTTATTTTTCATTTAATTGACTGAAACCTAGGTTTTATTGCTTGAAATTATTGAAGAAAAATTCTTTGCAAGACAGTATGAAGGAAGTAAAGAGAAAGAAAGAAAGAAAGAAGGAAAGAAAGAAAGAAAGAAAGAAGGAAAGAAAGAGAGAAATAAAGAAAAAACAAGGCAATATTAGGAATGTGTGTGGAGAACAGAACTAAAGTTCATAAATGATTATATGCATTTATGTGTGCATGTGTGTGTGTGTGTGTGTGTGTGTGTGTGTGTGTGTGTGTGTGTGTGTGTGTGTAGGAGACAGAGAGACAAAAAAGAGAAAGCCAAAGAAAGGTAAAAGGCATGGTATACAAGGGTGGCTTTGTGAGTTATCACAAGGTAACATGCAAGTATGATCTAAAAAGCTCATCCAAAAAAACATTATCTCAGATGATCATTTCTATTACATATTCTCCACTGTGGCTTTTTATTATATTCTCTCATTACTTGTGTCATCATTCTTAATCTTGATTGTAGATCCCAAAAATTTCATTTAGAGTTTTGAAGGGGATGTTTTCTTTTCCCAGAGTTTATTTGTTTTATATAAGTAAAACAAACAATGGGGATGTCTGCCATACATCTTCAAATAGTGTACATCCAGTTGAGGCTTAAGATATTTCACTTACAACAAAGAGATGTGGCAGCAGGTGGTCTCAGTTTTCCCATCTCTCCTTCTCTTTCTCTTAGACACACACACACACACACACACACACACACACACACACACACACACACACACACACACACACACACATTCCCTCAGACTCAGCAAGCCCTGCACAGTGTGCAGGACTAGTGCAGGAGCTCCAGCAGGCAATATGTCTGCTGTGCGATCCAGGAATAAGCTGCATGGATGTGCGCGACCGCTCCTGCACTCGTCCTGCCCGGACTCAGCTCCTGTATGCAAATTACCCCATTTGCAGGTGAAATCTATGCAAATGAGGTGAATTTGTGATCCAGGAAGCTGGCAGCCAGCCGTGCAGGACTAGTGTAATCTGCAGAAATGTACTTGGTTAGTAACCGAGTACATTTCTGCAAACTACAAAACAGAGCCATGACAGCTCCAAATAAAGGGTGGATATCATGTTGAAAGCATGCCAATGGCCAAATATATGGCCACTGGCATGGAAAACAGTTTCAAAAAAAAAATAGCTTTTATTTTTTTTAGCCGATTTCGGCTGTTTAAGCTTATGGCATCGGTGCACAAACATGACCGGGCGAAAAAAAAAAAAAACTAAAATAAGCATTCTAACCAAAATCACTATTTTGCCATTATACTCAATGGCAGACAGAAGACAACATGGCCAGTGAATAGTGATTGATAAGGGGGAGGCCCAGTGTGGGACCTGTAACCATGTATCAGCAGGCAATCCTATGCAAATGAGGGGAATGATACTGAATCCCAGATTTCCCCTCAGTGCTAGTCAGCATCCAACAGTGTAAGAGCAGGAATAGCTTGCTGCAAGCCTAGGAGTTAGCTGACATCATAGGGAGGTGTGTCAGGCATACTGTAAGCAGACTGGAGCCCTGTGGATTGGGTTTGCCCTTAGCTTAGCAGAGTTAAGTAAAAGGGTGTGTTTGAGGCTGCCTAGCACTCTTTACATTGCCTAAGTGGGTGTGTGCACCACGCACCAGGTTTTAAAGGGAAAAAAGTAAACCAGGAAATAGCAGCTCTGTGCACATTTGAGCACTGTGTTTGTGCAGCATGCCCCCAGGCTTAAACAGGAAGGCAATGGGAAGGAAAAACAGCAGTAGGAAGGTAATCAGGGAGAACTAGCATAGAATCAGAATCAGCCAATTACACAGGTAGCAGACCAGCCCAGCCTAGAACACTACTATCAACTATGCAGATACCTTTCCCTCTGGTTTTTTCCACATACTCTACACCACCGGTGTGTACAAGCGATGGAATTTTAACAAACAAATACAACAAAATGATAGGGGCTGCAATAGCTATCATACATCAACATGTAGAAGAGGCTGAGGGTGGTGAGGATGAGAATGCTGTAGACCAACCCACAGTGAGGAGATGGAGAAGAGTGTACAGACCCAGGGTAACCTACAGGGGCTACATGAACTGGAGATAGTGGAGCGCTTTAGGGTGGCCAGGGACCTCCTACAGCAAACTGTTGAGTTGTGCCGGCCACACCTGACACACAGAACTAACAGAGGGGAACCCATCCCAGTGGATACCAAGGTATGTGTAGGCCTAGGTATACTAGCCACAGGTACCTGCCAAAGACCAACTGGGGATATCATGAGGATCTCACAGGCATCAGCATCTAGGGTATTCTACCAGTTCCTGGATGCCATGTCAGCACATGCCGGTGAGCACATATATTTCCACAACACCCGTATGGTGTTGGCCAGCAATATGCGTCTCTTTCACCAAATAGCAGAATACCCTGAGGTAGTGGGTGCTGTAGACTGCACACACATATGCATCAAAGCACCACCCAGTGAGCGGTGTAGGGTCTACATCAACCGTAAGGGCTTACCCTCCATCAACTGCCAGGTCGTGTGCGATGCCAAATGAATGTGTGTGCTGGCTGCCCTGGAAGCTTTCATGATTCCCACATCTGGCATGTGATGCAGCTGTACCAGAGATTTGCCAATGGGGACATCCCTTATGGTCACCTAGTGGGGGATGCTGGTTACGCACTGGAGCCGTAGCTGATGACACCCATCAGAAATGCACGCACACACCCAAACAACAACTCCATAATGAGGCACACGCACAGACCAGAATCATAATAGAGCATGTGTTTGGGATGTTCAAGTCACGGTACCAGTGCCTGGACACATCCGGTGGAGCCTTGCAGTACTCACCAGCTACATGTACTCAAATTGTCATTGTATGTGCCATGCTACAGAATATGATCCTGCGGAAACAGCTGCAGCAGGAACAGCATGGGGCAGGGCCACACAGCCTTTTACCAATGCCAAGGCCTGCACAGGCACAAAGTGACTCGGAGGAGGAACAACCGGAGCCTGCCCCAGTAGGCAGATGGAGGCATGCCCAGTATGCCCTGGCCTTGGCAAAGAGGCAACGCATAGCACATACACTGACACAGTAGGGACCCAGGGAATGATACCTCTTTCTGACTCACACATACAGTAAAAGGGATGTCAAACATGACACTACCTGTGCTCAACCATGTATAGGGAGTGTACTATGTGCATCCAACATAGGCAGCCCTCCAGCACCATCCTCAATACTGGCACACCCACAAGGTAATTCACTCTCCTTACCAATTGCCGAATGGAGTAGTATGTGTTGTTCCTTATATCTATGGTATGGATGTGAGCATGCAAGCGAATCGGGTGGCTGAATAGGATGACAGCAGATAGTAGACACCTATAGTGGCAACATGAGATCTGTAACAAATACTGGTGTCACCATAGTAGCCAGTACTACACATGTTGACAAAACCCACTGCAGGAAATGTGCTGGGCCACATGTGTGTCGATATGACACACACATGCCAGTCAGGGAGGTTCACATACCCAACAATAGTCCCAGCCGGCAGGACAGGTGTAGACAAACAAAAACAAAGGCTGTGCTAAGGCCTCTGAATGATGGTTATGGGTAACCTCCCCCTCCAGGCCTACACAGACAGACTACATCAGGTCAGGCAGTGGGATGTTAGTTCTGATGGGTAAGAAGTCAGAAACTGATATGTAGGTCAATCAAACCTAAGACCGGTAGTACACTGATATGCCTCTAGTCAGCATGATAGGTTAGAATACAGAATGAAATGAAGTACCTGAAATACCAGTACAGTCATAGCAAATGTGTACAAGTGTCAGATGTGCCCCCCAATCCTATGTAGAAATGTAGAAACAGTCAGGTGTGCCCCCCCAATCCTATGTAGAAATGTAGAAACAGTCAGGTGTCCCCCACCCCTATCCTAAGTAGAAATGTAGTAATAGTCAGGTTTGCCCCCAAATCCTATGTAGAAATGTAGTAACAATCAGGTGTGCCATCCTCCGATCTGATGTAGTCATGTTGTAACATGTATGTGTAGGTATAATACCAGTGGAGCACAGATTACCTAAGGTGGCCAAGGTAGCAGGATAAGTTTTAGCATTTGTACAATATGCAGGTATGTGTGTGTTAGGTTGGTATGTGTTTCATATTGTGTGAGAGTGGTCAGTATGTATGCATGTTAAGGTTTGACCTGGTGGCCATTGCCCACTACTGGCGATAACAGGGCCACGTCCTCACAACTGCAGTGCCAAAGACAATGCTCCCCAGTATAACACATGCTAGCAGCAAGCCATTGTAAATGTATAGTGGTAATATGTGTCACCATCTGAAAGATGGACAGGGCATGCAGTACACAGGGAAAAGTACCCCAGACATACATTATATAATGTGTAACCGTGAAATGGATACACCCTTGGAATTGTACATACAGGTATGCATCACATTATCTGGATAGGTAGTAGGGAATACCAATGTCGTCTGGATTAACACTTGCAGATCACAAAGGTGATAAGACTGATATATTGGGAAATGGCTGATATCCCTGCACAAGCCAGCATAACTGGAATGCCCCATGCATATCTGCGAGTCAGATGCAAGTAGTGTCCATTGCACATATGCAACCAGCTCACCCAAACACCACCCACAGGTACCTCTCCGGTCTTATCCCTGCTGTTGGGAATGGGTACAATATGACCCCCACTTGTGTATGGCAATAGCAAAAGAATGCAGCATGCAGTGCAGGTGTCCCATGCAGGTGTGTCCCTAGTTGTAAGCAGCACCCTGCCAGCATCCACTCCACCTGATCCATACTGATAGAAAGCATTGGCATGAACACCTAGCACACCTACCCTGTCACCCCAGAGGAATATACTGTATGGCAGTCTGGGACTGTAGGACTGACAGAATGCAATGGCTTCTACAGCATCATCACCAAATGGCCTACAGGCCTCTGCCAAAGGCCTGCATCTCACCTGTACTGCCAATGTATGTTATGTCATGGACACCCAAATAACAACATAACACACTTCACATAAGCCATATGCAAACCCATGTGGACAAACCAAAATAACATGTCCACCATGTCCCACTGCATGAACTGTGGGCCAACACCAAAACACAGCTGTGATGAGGTGATAACTATATGGAAAGTATCAGAGAATGTATGCATGATGTATGGAAGGGGATATCTTCCACTTTCTCTTATTCCCTTCTGTTAGCAAATAGTATCCATAACTGATCAATACTGTGTGTTTGTTAATTTAAACTATGACCACAGTAGCCTACCGATACAAGTTTATCCTGTTTTTCCACCTGAGAAATTAAGAAAAGAGTTACAGTTTCAGAGCAGTCCTTGGTCAATTGTGATTGTTTCTTAACACATGCTTGTCTTGCTTTGTGATTGTTTCCAGCCCCTCATACAATAACCTAACAGGGTATCTACCCGCTTTGCTCCCCACCCTGCCCCCTATTCCCTCCCACCCGCAGTGGTCCCACCTTTATTGCACTCAAACCCCTCCCATCTTTCCAATAGCCAACCACAGCGCTAACCCAACACTACCTCCTCCATATTCCCTCTACTATCACACCTCCTCAACTGACATGTACAAGCATACCTTTCCTTTGCTCACTGCATGCACTCTCCTTGCATATCTTACATCCTACCAAAGCTCCATCATTCCCCCACTCAACCACTACCACTGTACTACTACTCACACCACCACCCATGTCTCACCCATACTCAGCTCCCCTCCCACCAGCTCAAGAACTATCCCTATGCACCCCCCACATATTCTACCAACTATATTACTCAAACGTAAAGCATCCCTACAACTTAACATAGTAACCCTCCCACCATACCTATTACCCACAGAGCACAATCATAAAGTTTCCCTTATAAACAAACACATTCAAAAACGGAGAAAACTAATAATCTCATGCATATCAAAACTAGCCCTAAGTGGAGACATCCACCCCAACCCTGGCCCTACCATCTCCAACCCCAATCCTCATAATCAGACTAGAAACCACAACTTCTCCCATATAACAGCCAATAGAAAGCCAAGTGACTTCCTTCTGCTAAGCCTAAATATTAGAAGTTTATCCAACAAAGTCCATGAACTCCATGCCACCATAGACTTATACTCCCCAGATATAGTCATCCTGACAGAAACCTGGCTAAAACCTCACATTACCAGTGAGCAAATACTCCCTACAGGTTACGGCATACTAAGAGTAGACCAGCTAAACAAAAAAGGAGGTGGTGTAGCTATAATATTTAAACAGCATCTAAACATCCAGATCTTAAAATCATCAGCTCCACAAATAGGCAATGAAGAAATAATACATACAAACCTCAAAATTAACCAAAACAAAACCATCAACATAATTGGATGCTACTTCCCACCTGGCCAAAACATCCCTCCACTAGAAAACCTACTCAGCTGATCTACCCACCATCTCCCCCAAGAAACTATCATCTTAGGTGATTTCAATATTGACTGGCAATCCTGTTCTGGCAACAATCCAACCCATCATGTACACCTTCATGGCTTCACCCAACTAGTCCAGTCACCAACAAGGATAAATAAAAACTCCAGCAAGCACACTACCCTGGATTGGATACTAGTCAGTAAGAACCCCCAGTCATATATAACAGGCTGCTTATCAGATAGCCTCAGTGATCACTCCCCAACATTCCTACTCAAAAAATACCTGTACCAAGCTAAACCTGTCATCTATCGTCAAATACATAAAAAAATAAACTTTAACCCACTCACATTCATCTCATCCCTCAAATAATGTAACTGGCATGCTCTAAAGTACCTCAGTCTAGATGACGCAGTTGAATTTTTTAATACTACCTTCCTGAACATCCTTAATTACCATGCCCCCATAAGATTTGGAAGTCCGCTACCTTGGATACATTTGTGGCACCTATCCTGGTATTGAGTGTTGTTTTGTTACATTCTGCATCTTTGGTTCCTAGCAAAACCAAAACCCCCGCAGCTAGACAGAAATTCCTAGAACTACGCAATAGAGTCAAAAAGCTAATAAAACGGGACAAATTCCAATATTACCAGTCTGCCCTAGACTCCTCACAACACAGCCCCAAACAATTCTGGTCCTCCATAAACTCCATCCTCCACCCAGGTAAAGTCAGTACCCTTCCTCCTAACATCCCTCACTCCTCAGAAAATATTGCTACCTCATTCAACACACACTTCACCCAAACCATACTATCACTAGCTAAACAACACAACACCCTCCCCTCCAACCCACACCTTCAACCAGTAATCTCCCCACTGCCTTCTCTTTTCTCCTGTACCTACCTCCAACATAAAAAAACTCTTAACTAAACTTAAACCCACCAAATTAGCAGCAGACAACCTCCCAAGTGAATACCTACAAATCGCAGCTGATGCTCTGGCCTACCCAGTATCCGTCTTGATTAACCGATCTCTGTCAGAAAGTTACGTTCCCACATTGTGGAAAGTCTCACATATAATTCCCCTCTACAAAGGCAGACCCTCTGCAGAACTAACCAATTACCGCCCCATAGCTATTCTCTCTCTCCACTCTCCAGAATACTAGAGAGATGCATACACTCTCAGGTCTCACATTACCTCCTTACTAACAACCTCCTTTCCAGTACTCCGCATGGTTTCTGACCAAACCATAGCACCACCACTGCCTTACTTTCCTTTACTAACACTATCCTTCAGCATAAAAACAATGGCTATCTCTCCTCTGCTACTTTCCTAGACCTATCTAAAGCATTTGACATGGTCCCACACAAACAACCTATCTCTGTCCTCAATAACCTATCCTTCTCACAATCAGTCACCAACTGGTTTCACAGTGACCTGTCTGACCACCAACAATCCGTTGTATGGCAGAATGACATATCTCCCCAACTACCTGTCTCCATAGGGGTTCCCCAAGGATCCATCCTTGGACCCCTACTTCTCTGTTTACACCAATAATCTAGCCTCTGCCACCAAACATGGCACACTCATCCAATACGCAGATGACTCAACCATCATCTGCTCAGCCCAGTCCCTACCCAAACTGCAAAAAGTCACACAGGAAGCCTTTTCCTCTGTTGAAACATGGTTATCCAATGCCCAATTAATACTCAACCCAAACAAAACTAAACTACTCATCTTCAAACCCACCAAACATACTCAAAACAACTCTCACTTTAACATCACAGCAAAAGACAACACAACTATATACCCAACTGAACACACCAAATTGCTAGGAGTGGAAATAGACAATAAACTAAAATTTGATATTCACATATCCATGACCATAAAAAAAGTCCACAAAAAACTAGGAGCATTATACAGAAATAAACAATTTCTCACCAAAGCAGCAAAGATTTCAATAGCAAATTCCCACCTTTTCTCCACCCTACTTTATGCCTCTCCAGTATATACCAACCTAAGGCAATGTGATCTAAACAAGCTAGAGACCTGCTACAACAAAATCGCCAAATTCGCCACAGGGGCATCCTACCGTAGTCACCACTGTCTCTCACTTGCTGTACTGGGCTGGCTTGAACTCCCTCACCTCCTTCAGTGGTATCAACTCTCACTCGCCCACAAACTAGTAAACCATCCACTAAATGTCCCATCCCTCCAGAATCTACTCCAACCCTATCGCACCACCAGACCACTAAGATCCAGCAACAAAAATCACTAGCAGATCACTAAAGCCAATAACTCTGCTGGTGAAGCACTATTCTCTTGTGCCATAGCCAAATTATGGAACTCACTCCCACCCACAATTACCTCCATACCATCATGCACCAACTTCAAAACTTTATTAAAAACATGCTGGCTATGCCCTTGCAACTCCCACTCTAATATCATCCACCCCATCCAACTACTACCTTTCTTTCACCTCCACTAACTACCTTGATGATAGCAAGCTCAGATGCTCATAAGCCTAGTACTTATTATACAGCAGGAACTTCTCATTGTTACATTTGTTAATGCCTGTTATGTACTTCACAGATAAAGATTCTAGTTGTCTACTGATGTACTATGTTCTTCATCTGTAAATATGTTGTAAGTAATTTCTATGTTAAATTGTTAATCGCTATGTAATCCAGTGTAACTACTGTCTGTTTATTTTACTGTGGAGCTTTTCTCCCCGGGCCTCTGCTGAAAATGGACCCACGTCCAGTCGGACACTCCCGGTCAACAAATTTAAATAAATAAATAAATAGAGAGGGGGTTGTAGCATGGGCAGCATAAAATGTGCAAAGTCAGACACACAGCCATGTGCATAAACTATCTCTGGCTGCAAACACAAAAATGGATGGCTACAAACCTGCCCATACACCACAATAGGGGTAATGTCCTGAATTATGACCCCTGCCTCTGGGTAACCTGTGTGAATCTGTACAGTTGTGAGGTATTGCCACAGCAAGATAAGGCCATACTGTCACGTCGATGGATGCACAAGTATGGGATCCCCTGCTATCACTGTACCAAGGTGCTGAACTGGATACACAGACCCAGCAGCAAGTTTCTGTAGCTCCCCCTCCAGAATGGCATAACTTTCCATGAATATGTAGGCATTTGACCACAATACTGGACACAGCCTCATTCACCCTGTGTTCTCCAGGACATCACTGTGAGCAAAAATGTCCACCTGACAGTACTTGAGAACATAAAACATCACAGTGTATAACAGTACACATGTCTGAATATCTCTACTAACACCAGTACCATGTAGCAGAAGCAGCACAGACACAATCACCTACAGTACACACTATCCCTTGCACAGTTTGACCCCATATTGCCAAATGATCTACAGATATCCTGCAGAAACAGTTTGCTAGTTGTAGGTGTAGAACACAAAGGTCTGCACTGGAGAACAAACTACCTGGAATGGATGCACACATTCAATACAGAAGGGCATACTGGGCATGCTCACACACTAAGAGAAATTAAGGCAATGTCAGACAACAACATACTGAAAGGTCATACTGGGCATGCTCACACACAAACAAATGAAGCCCATGTCTGGCAACAACAGTGGACCATACATATCTGACAGTTGTTGATGTTAGTGCATACACTCCTCAGTATGCACCAGTCATGCTTTGCACTCACATTGGATAGGAATATGCACATATATTCAAGGGCAACACATTATAATATGCCAAAAGTACACATACATAGATGTGTGGAAGAGAGTGACAGTAAGAAATAGCCTTCCATCATGAGGCCTGTTCCACTCAGCACATAGCCAAATGGCTACAACTATATGATGTGTAAATGTCACTCACTGTAGAAATTAGCCACTGGTATCCCTCAGCATTAAAGACTCTGTGGTGCTACAGCTAGCTGTGCAACATGACTGCGCAATGCAGTAGTCATCTATCAGTTGTATACATGTACATGCACAAAATAAACCTGCATGTGCCTGAGTGTGGTGTGTCTACCTCTACATGAATGGGTTATTACCCATGCACATACACTGCCCACCCCATAGCCCTACTATGCAAGCTGATGTCAATCACTTTGGAAAACATGTTTTGGAAAGAAGTAGCCCAGTAATCTCTGTGGTGCATCCTATAACTCTGTAATGATGTAGTTTGATAAACTATTTAGGTAGGAGTTTTAATCCCAGACATGGCAACTGTGTGTATCTCTGTGGGAGCAATGCTTTTTAGGCTAGTCACACTCACTACATTTCAAATACCCTACTTTGGCAAGAATGCTGATGTCATTCACTTTAAAATACACCTTTGGGAAAGGAGTAGCCCAGTTATCTCCATGGCATGTCCTATAACTGCGTAATGCTGTAGTGTGATAAACTAATTAGGTAGAAGTTCTAAACCCAGACATGGCAACTGTGTGTGTGTGTGTGTGTGTGTGTGTGTGTGTGTGTGTGTGTGTGTGTGTGTGTGTGTGTGTGTGTGTGTGTGAGAGAGAGAGAGAGAGTGCATGTGTGTTTGTGTGTGCCTGTCTGTGTAGGGAGCAATGCTTTTTAGGCTACTCACACTCACTACAATTCAAATGGCCTAATTTGGCAAGCATGCTGATGTCATTCACTTTGAAATACACCTTTAGGAAAAGAGTAGCCCAGTAATCTCTGTGGCACATCCTATAACTGTGTAATGATGTGGTGTGATAAACTAGTTAGGTAGGAGTTCTAATCCCAGACATGACAACTGTGTGCGTGTGTGTGTGTGTGTGTGTGTGTGTGTGTGTGTGTGTGTGTGTGTAGGGAGCAATAATTTTTAGGCTAGTCACACTCACTACAATTCAAATGCCCTACTTTGGCAAGCCTGCTGATGTCATTTACTTTGAAATACACCTTTGGGAAAGGAATAACCCAGTAATCTCCATGATGCATCCTATAACTGCGTAATGCTGTAGTGTGATAAACTAGTTAGGTAGGAGTTCTAATCCCAGACATGACAACTGTGTGTGTCTCTGTGTAGAGAGCAATGCTTTTTAGGCTAGTCACACTCACTACAATTCAAATGCCCTACTTTGGCAAGCCTGCTGATGACATTCACTTTGAAATGCACCTTTGGGAAAGAAGTATCCCAGTAATCTATGTGGCACATCCTAAAACTGGCTAATGCTGTCGTTTGATACACTAGTTAGGTTGGACTTCAAATCCCAGACAAGGAAACTGCATGTGTGTGTCTCTGTCTGTGTAGGGAGCAATGCTTTTTAAGCTAGTCACACTCACTACCATTCAAATGCCCTACTTTGGCAAGCCTGCTGATGTCATTCACTTTGAAATACACCTTTGGGAAAGAATATCCCATCTTATAACTGCATAATGCTGTAGTGTGATAAACTAGTTATATATGAGTTCTAATCCCAGACATGTCAACTGTGTGTGTGTGTGTGTGTGTGTGTGTGTGTGTGTGTGTGTGTGTGTGTGTGTGTGTGTGTGTGTGTGTTTCTGTCTGTGTAGGGAGCAATGCTTTTTTAGGCTAGTCACACTCACTACAATTCAAATGCCCTACTTTGGCAAGCCTGCTGATGTCATTTACTTTGAAATACACCTTTGGGAAAGAAATAACCCAGTAATCTCCATGATGCATCCTATAACTGTGTAATGCTGTAGTGTGATAAACTAGTTAGGTAGGAGTTCTAATCCCAGATATGGCAACTGTGTTAGTGTGTGTCCCTGTGTGTGTAGGGAGCAATGCTTTGTAGGCTAACCAGACTCACTACAATTCATATCTCCTAATTTGTCAAGCTTGCTGATGTTATTCACTTTGAACTACACCTTTGGGAAATGAGTAGCCCAGTTATCTCCATGGTGTGTCCTATAACTGGGTAATGCTGTAGTGATAAACTAGTTAGGTAGGAGTTCTAATCGCAGATGTGGCAACAGTGTCTGTGTCTCTGTCTGTGTAGGGAGCAATGATTGTTAGGCTAGTCACACTCACTACAATTCAAAAGCCCTACTTTGGCAAGCCTGCTGATGTCATTCACTTTGAAATACACCTTTGGGAAAGAAGTATCCCAGTAATCTCTGTGGCACATCCTAAAACTGGCTAATGTTGTAGTTTGATAAACTAGTTAGGTAGGACTTCGAATCCCAGACAAGTAAACTGTGTGTGTGTCTCTGTCTGTGTAAGGAGCAATGCTTTTTAAGCTAGTCACACTCACTACCATTCAAATGCCCTACTTTGGCAAGCCTGCCTGATGTCATTCACTTTAAAATACACATTTGGGAAAAGAATAGCCCAGTAATCCCTGAGGCATGTCTTATATCTGCATAATGCTGTAGTGTGATAAACTAGTTACGTAGGAGTTCTAATCCCAGACATGACAACAGTGTGCGTGTGTGTGTGTGTGTGTGTGTGTGTGTGTGTGTGTGTGTGTGTGTGTGTGTGTGTGTGTGTGTGTGTGTGTGTGTGTGTGTGTGTGTTTCTGTCTCTGTAGGGAGCAATGCTTTTTAGGCTAGTCAAACTCACTACAATTCAAATGCCCTACTTTGGCAAGCCTGCTGATGTCATTTATTTTGAAAAACACATTTGGGAAAGGAGTAGCCCAATAACCTCTCTGGCACATCCTATAACTGCGTCATGTGTGGTGTGATAAACTAGTTAGGTAGAAGTTTTAATCCCAGACATGGCAACTGTGTGTGTGTGTGTGTGTGTGTGTGTGTGTGTGTGTGTGTGTGTGTGTGTGTGTGTGTGTGTGTGTGTCTGTGCATGTGCGTGTCTCTGTCTTTGTAGGGAGCAATGCTTTTTAGGCTAGTCACATTCACTACAATTTAAATGCCCTACTTTGGCAAGCTTGCTGATGTCATTTACTTTGAAATACACCTTTGGGAAAGAAATACCCAGTAATCTCCATGGTGTATCCTATAACTGTGTAATGCTGTAGTGTGATAAACTACTGAGGTAGGAGTTCTAATCCCAGATATGGCAATTGTATGTGTCTCTGTGTATGTAGGGAGCAATGCTTTTTAGGCTAGCCACAATCACTACAATTCAAATGACATACTTTGTCAAGCCTGCTGATGTCATTCACTTTGAAATACACCTTTAGAAAAGGAGTAGCCCAGTAATCTCCATAGCACGTCTTATAACTGCATAATGTTGTAGTGTGATAAACTAGTAAGGTAGGAGTTCTAATCCCAGACATGACAACTGTGTGTGTGTGTGTTTGTGTGTGTCTCTGTCTGTGTAGGGAGAAATGCTTTATAGGCTAGTCACACTCACTACAATTCAAATGCTCTACTTTGGCAAGCCTGCTGATGTCATTCACTTTGAAATACACCTTTGGGAGAAGAGTACCCCAGTAATCTCTGTGGTGTGTCCTATAGCTGCGTAATTCTGTAGTGTGATAATCTAATTAGGTAGGAGTTCTAATCCCAGACATGGCAACTGTGTGTGTGTGTGTGTGTGTGTGTGTGTGTGTGTGTGTGTGTGTGTGTGTGTGTGTGTGTGTGTGTGTGCGCGTGTGTGTGTGTGTCTCTGCCTCTGTAGGGAGCAGTGCTTTTTAGGCTAGTCACACTCACTACAATTCAAATGCCCTACGTTGGCAAACCTGCTGATGCCATTCACTTTGAAATACACCTTTGGGAAAGTAGTAGCCCAGTAATCTCTGTGGTGCATCCTATAACTGCATAATGCTGTAGTGTGATAAACTAGTTAGGCAGGATTTCTAATCCCTGACATGGCAACTGTGTGTGCGTGTGTCTCTGTTTGTGTAGGGAGCAATGCTTTTTATGCTAGTCACACTCACTGTAGTTCAAATGCCCTACTTTAGCAAACCTGCTGATGCCATTCACTTTGAAATACACCTTTGGGAAAGTAGTAGCCCAGTAATCTCCATAGCGCATCCTATAACTGCATAATGCTGTAGTGTGATAAACTAGTAAACTAGTTAGGCAGGAGTTCTAATCCCCGACATGGCAACTGTGTGTGTGTGTGTGTGTGTGTGTGTGTGTGTGTGTGTGTGTGTGTGTGTGTGTGTGTGTGTGTGTGTGTGTGTGTGTGTGTGTGTGTGTGTGTGCATCTCTGTTTGTGTAGGGAGCAATGCTTTTTATGTTAGTCACACTCACTATAGTTCAAATGCCCTACTTCGGCAAGCCAACTGATGTCATTCACTTTGAAATACACCTTTGGGGAAGGAGTATTCCAGTACTCTCTGTGGCGTGTCCCATAACAGCATAATGCTGTAGTGTGATATAGTAGTTTGGTAGGGATTCTATTCCCAGACATAGCAAGTTTGGATGTTTGTGTGTGTGTGTTTTTTTTGTCTGTGTAGGGTGCAATGCTTTTGAGGCCATTCACAGTCACTACAACCTCCATTGACCTACTTTGGCAAGCCTGCTGATGTCATTCCCAGTGAAATACACTTTTGGGGAAGGAGGACTCCAGTAATTTCCATGTCGTGTCTTATAACAGTGTGATGTTGTAGTGTGATATAATAGTTTGGTTGGGGTTCTATTCTCAGACATGGCAAGTGTGGATGTATGTGTGTGTATTTCTTTGTGCAGGGTGCAAAAACATTTGAGGCCATTCACAGTCACTACAATCTCCACTGACATACTTTGGCAAGCCTGTTGATGTCATTCCCAGTAAAATACACCTTTGGGAAAGGAGTAGCCCAGTTATCTCCATTTCATGTCCTATAACTGTGTAATGCTGTAGTGTGATAAACTAGTTAGGTAGAAGTTCTAAACCCAGACATGGCAACTGTGTTTGTGTGTGTGTGTGTGTGTGTGTGTGTGTGTGTGTGTGTGTGTGTGTGTGTGTGTGTGTGTGTATGTGTCTGTGTGTGTGTGTGTGTGTGTGTGTGTGTGTGTGTGTGTGAGAGAGAGAGAGTGCATGTGTGTTTGTGTGTGTCTGTCTGTGTAGGGAGCAATGCTTTTTAGGCTACTCACACTCACTACAATTCAAATGGCCTAATTTGGCAAGCATGCTGATGTCATTCACTTTGAAATACACATTTAGGAAAAGAGTAGCTCAGTAATCTCTGTGGTGCATCCTATAACTGTGTAATGATGTGGTGTGATAAACTAGTTAGGTAAGAGTTCTAATCCAAGACATGACAACTGTGTGTGTGTGTGTGTGTGTGTGTGTGTGTGTGTGTGTGTGTGTGTGTGTGTGTGTGTGTAGGGAGCAATAATTTTTAGGCTAGTCACACTCACTACAATTCAAATACCCTACTTTGGCAAGCCTGCTGATGTCATTTACTTTGAAATACACCTTTGGGAAAGGAATAACCCAGTATCTCCATGATGCATCCTATAACTGTGTAATGCTGTAGTGTGATAAACTAGTTAGGTAGGAGTTCTAATCCCAGACATGACAACTGTGTGTGTGTCTCTGTCTGTGTAGGGAGCAATGCTTTTTAGGCTAGTCACACTCACTACAATTCAAATGCCCTACTTTGGCAAGCCTGCTGATGACATTCACTTTGAAATGCACCTTTGGGAAAGAAGTATCCCAGTAATCTCTGTGGCACATCCTAAAACTGGCTAATGCTGTAGTTTGATAAACTAGTTAGGTAGGACTTCGAATCCCAGACAAGTAAACTGGGTTTATGTGTCTCTGTCTGTGTAGGGAGCAATGCTTTTTAAGCTAGTCATACTCACTACCATTCAAATGCCCTACTTTGGCAAGCCTGCCTGATGTCATTCACTTTAAAATACACCTTTGGGAAAAGAATAGCCCAGTAATCCCAGAGGCATGTCTTATATCTGCATAATGCTGTAGTGTGATAAACTAGTTACGTAGGAGTTCTAATCCCAGACATGCCAACTGTGTGTGTGTGTGTGTGTGTGTTTGTGTGTGTCTCTGTCTGTGTAGGGAGAAATGATTTATAGGCTAGTCACACTCACTACAATTCAAATGCTCTACTTTGGCAAGCCTGCTGATGTCATTTACTTTGAAATACACCTTTGGGAGAAGAGTACCCCAGTAATCTCTGTGGTGTGTCCTATAGATGCGTAATGCTGTAGTGTGATAATCTAATTAGGTAGGAGTTCTAATCACAGACATGCAACTGTGTGTGTGTGTGTGTGTGTGTGTGTGTGTGTGTGTGTGTGTGTGTGTGTGTGTGTGTGTGTGTGTGTGTGTGTGTGCGTGTGTGAGTGTGTCTCTGCCTCTGTAAGGAGCAGTGCTTTTTAGGCTAGTCACACTCACTACAATTCAAATACCCTACTTTGGCAAACCTGCTGATGCCATTCACTTTGAAATACACCTTTGGGAAAAGAATAGCCCAGTAATCCCTGAGGCATTTCTTATATCTGCATAATGCTGTAGTGTGATAAACTAGTTACGTAAGAGTTCTAATCCCAGACATGCCAACTGTGTGTGTGTGTGTGTGTTTGTGTGTGTCTCTGTCTGTGTAGGGAGAAATGCTTTATAGGCTAGTCACACTCACTACAATTCAAATGCCCTACTTTGGCAAGCTTGCTGATGTCATTCACTTTGAAATACACCTTTGGGAGAAGAGTACCCCAGTAATCTCTGTGGTGTGTCCTATAGCTGCGTAATGCTGTAGTGTGATAATCTAATTAGGTAGGAGTTCTAATCCCAGACATGCAACTGTGTGTGTGTGTGTGTGTGTGTGTGTGTGTGTGTGTGTGTGTGTGTGTGTGTGTGTGTGTGTGTCTCTGCCTCTGTAAGGAGCAGTGCTTTTTAGGCTAGTCACACTCACTACAATTCAAATGCCCTACTTTGGCAAACCTGCTGATGCCATTCACTTTGAAATACAC
Organism: Protopterus annectens; assembly: GCF_019279795.1. Classification (NCBI taxonomy): domain Eukaryota; kingdom Metazoa; phylum Chordata; order Ceratodontiformes; family Protopteridae; genus Protopterus; species Protopterus annectens. The sequence continues at coordinate 305,894,945 of NC_056735.1, read as the reverse complement.
CTTTGGGAAAGTAGTAGCCCAGTAATCTCTGTGGTGCATCCTATAACTGCATAATGCTGTAGTGTGATAAACTAGTTAGGCAGGATTTCTATTCCCTGACATGGCAACTGTGTGTGTGTGTCTCTGTTTGTGTAGGGAGCAATGCTTTTTATGCTAGTCACACTCACTGTAGTTCAAATGCCCTACTTTGGCAAACCTGCTGATGCCATTCACTTTGAAATACACCTTTGGGAAAGTAGTAGCCCAGTAATCTCCATGGCGCATCCTATAACTGCATAATGCTGTAGTGTGATAAACTAGTTAGGCAGGAGTTCTAATCCCCGACATGGCAACTGTGTGTGTGTGTGTGTGTGTGTGTGTGTGTGTGTGTGTGTGTGTGTGTGTGTGTGTGTGTGTGTGTGTGTGTGTGTGTCTCTGTTTGTGTAGGGAGCAATGCTTTTTATGTTAGTCACACTCACTATAGTTCAAATGCCCTACTTTGGCAAGCCAGCTGATGTCATTCACTTTGAAATACACCTTTGGGGAAGGAGTATTCCAGTACTTGTTGTGGCGTGTCCCATAACAGCATAATGCTGTAGTGTGATATAGTAGTTTGGTAGGGATTCTATTCCCAGACATAGCAAGTTTGGATGTTTGTGTGTGTGTTTCTTTGTCTGTGTAGGGTGCAATGCTTTTGAGGCCATTTGCAGTCACTACAACCTCCATTGACCTACTTTGGCAAGCCTGCTGATGTCATTCCCAGTGAAATACACTTTTGGGGAAGGAGGACTCCAGTAATTTCCATGTCGTGTCTTATAACAGTGTGATGTTGTAGTGTGATATAATAGTTTGGTAGGGGTTCTATTCTCAGACATGGCAAGTGTGGATGTATGTGTGTGTGTTTCTTTGTCTGTGTAGGGTGCAAAAACATTTGAGGCCATTCACAGTCACTACAACCTCCACTGACATACTTTGGCAAGCCTGTTGATGTAATTCCCAGTAAAATACACCTTTGGGGAAGGAGTAGCCCAATAATCTCTGTGGCACATCATATAACTGCATAATGCTGTAGTGTGATAAACTAGTTAGGTAGGAGTTCTAATCACAGGCATGGCAAGTGTGCGTGTGTATGCCTGTGTTTGTCATTCATATCCTGTGTGGAGGTGGCTGTGATTGTGTAACAACTGGACTCATTGTGGAACTGGTTTTGTAAATCTCTTATATGGTGGCCCTATTATATCTTACAATGTCCACCTTACAAGGGTAACAGGTGTCAAATAGCTGAGAGGCTGGGGTGCCAATCCATATCCCTACATGTGACATCAAGGCCTGGCAAACAAAGAAAGCAACACTTGTATTACCCAGAGAACACTCTCAACCCATGTCTCATACACAAACACACTTGCCTAGGCAACAACTGCTCTGTTGGTAGTACCCTGCATATTGCCCACAGATAGTAACCATGGTGTGATTGCAGTGGACTACAAAGGGCATGGCACCCTGTTCATCAGTACAATGGGCATGTATGTGCAGACAGTGTGCCTTCACTACGTTCCCCACTTGATTCCTGCAACACCTGTGGTGCCATCAACTCTGACCCACAAAGGACATACCATGCCTTAAACACATGCACTGTATGTACAGATGCCACGGACACCAGGGAAAACTGCATCATGTTATCAATGTAGGTGCAGGGTCAACTTGCTGTCCATTACCAGTTCCTGCCACACGTGTCCAAGACTGGGACATCTGATGATAACAATCTATGTACACAGCATGGTTCAGATACCCCAGGTACAGTTCCACATGTCACTGTACATGCATGTGGGACATGTGCACATCCCAGACGCCGTCCATGTCATGGACTAAAGAACACATACATGGCAAGCATTGCACAGCACTGGCTACACACAATAGTAACCCAGTTGACTGGATGATGAATATAATACCCACCTGTGTGGGCCAATCCAGATATTACACCCCTGAACCACACTGCAGACCATTGTCATGTTGCCTGATGCCAAGGTATACTCTTCACCTAGCCTTGTATAGCCTTCTGGCACAGTCAACCACTACACACCCGTGAAACAATGCACCTTTGCATGTTAGTACTGGCACCCTGTGTCTGTGTGTGTTGTGTATGATGTTTTTGACCATATTCACACTCAGTACAACTCCCACTGGCATACTGAAGCATGCTGTCTGATGTCAGACACCTTCACATACCCTTTGTCCATATAACCTCCGGATAAGCCATGTGATGCATGTGATACCTGTGCATTACTGTATTGTGGCAAACAAACTAGTCAGAATGTGTATTCCTGACCCTGCTAAGTGTGTCAATGTGTGTGAGTCCCTGAGAGAGTGTGGCTGTGTTGACACTGACACCTGTTCATGTGGATAGGCACGTGTACTATACTCACCATATCGCTACTATATCTGTGTTGCAGATGTCACTCATCATCACATATACATTTGGACAGCTCATCAACATGTAAGCTATGTGGTGCATGCAATAACTGCATAGACATGTGATAGCAATACATAGTCAGGGGTTTGAAACCCCGTACTGGTAGGTGTGTGACACAAACATGCTTATGTCTTACTCCCCCACCCCTTCCTTGACTTACTTTGTCTTTGTCTGTCTTTCTCACTCCCTCTCTGGTGGATGTGGTGAAGTACGCCTGCTTTGCCTAGGCAGCAGCTTGTGTTTTGTAAGTGATGCTCATGATCAGCTGATAGCCACTGCATGAATTGCAGTCATCCTGTAGTTGATTGCATGTGGAACAACTGTGGTAACATTCCCATAGCCAATTGAATGGAAACACACTCCAATATCTAGGAACATCATGTTAGTGTTGGGCCTTATAATTCACTGTGAGCAGGACCTAGATCTGGTGTTTGGCAAACAGCATCACAGATGGATTGGGGATTTACCTCTAACAACATACACTGTGGAAACAGGCCAACAGACAGGAGGGGGATGTGCCTGACATGACTACAGAATGTAAGTGTTGCTATTCTGCATTTGGAGTAATGTCAGTTTAACAGGGTGTGTGTGGATATGGCTGGTCTACATGTTTAAATACCTGTCATGTCAGTGCTATGTTTATGAGGAAACTTCCATCTGTAGGGTCATCTGCAGACTGGGCAGTGTGTGGAGCCTTTTGTTTCTTGTGTTACTCACAGAACACCTATATGAGAACTGCAGAAGCATAGAGTGAGGATTGCAGTCAGTACATGGTGACAGCCATGAGAGTTACTGACTTCATATCCCTCATAGGACATATGTCACAACAAATCCTGGTACAACAGTAAATGTATGAGGTTGTCACAGCAACAGAGTCTATATTAGAACAACGAACATTCAAAATGTCGAGTGTTCTAATACTGAACCTTATGAATCGAAAATTTAAAACATCGAACATTCAGAACAGCAAATTTTTTCCTAGGGAAAAAAATTGCTGTTCCAAAACACATACACACAACACAAGCACACTGAACAAACAGCAATCCACACACATACACCTAAACTCTAACACCTAACCCTACACTAAACTCTATATACACCACTAACTATCCAATTACCTTAACCCAAACCCTAACCCTAAGGTCTGTCACTATCGCACAGTCACCTCACCCGCGTCCTAACCCTAACTCACCTAACCCACCCTAACCCTCACGTCCACACAATTGCACACTTACCTGAAACCGACCTGTAACTTTCCACCACAGCGCAGAAAATACCAAAGCAACAGAAACGGACAACCAAATTTCTTCCCTAGGAAAAAATTTGGTTTTCTGTTTCTTCGATATTTTCAGTGTTCGCTAAAAATGGGTCGATATTAGAACACTCAAAATTTTGAACATTTGGTGTTCTAATATAGACCCCAGCAACTTGCCAATATTGGGGCAGTGATCATAGCTCCAGCCACAAGTCTCTCAACCTTTGTACAGTAAGAGGTGCATATGTTCTGTACACCATTATTTATTGGCATCATACATGATAACAAGCCAGTCAAATATCAGACTGCTAGACATGTTATCTATAGTAGGGGTTGTTTCTGAGGACATAACTTGGCCATTCTGCGGTTGTGTGTACAGTACTGGGGTCTATGTACTTAGGGTGATTGTTGACAGTATGTGTATCGCACATACATACCTTGTGCTGTGTACAGACTGTGGTAGATGCCATTGTTCTTGGTCCTGTTCTATCTGATGTTACATGCTGCTCCAGTGTATGGTACCCTATTGGCTCACATGTCTGTAGGGCCAGACACACACACACGTGTCCCATACCACAGACAGCCATTGGACCACACAGTGCCATGACCCAGTGTATGTAGGGTTAATGTGTCAGTGGCACATATAAGGATGGTGTTTATCAGACAGTCCACATAGTGTCATATTAAGCTTGTGTACCATATGTGGCTGTGGTTGTGTTTACATTGGTTCTGGGTATGCACTTTCTCACAGGTGTCTGTTACTCTGTGCTGTGACATGCGTGTAGAGCCCACTATAATCACAGGTACATGTGTAGTCCCCCATACAAAATGTAGTTGAGTGTTGTGGCAGTCTGCCTGTAGTTTGCACAGTGCTTTGTGACATGCCTAGCAGCCTAATGTAATTACCCAGTGTGCTGTTATGTCCAGTTATTTGCAAGACATACTGCTGCCAGGCCACCATAAATGTTGTGTATTTCTGACAAAGCAGTGGGATTCTATGCAGATGTTGTCACTAACTACTGGGTAGTATGTGGCCATTTGACCCCTTCACCACCAGGTATTATGTGTCAGGAGAGACTGGCATGTGTGCATGCATAAACTGTGTGGGCATATGTAGTCCAGTATTTACATGATATAGTCATGTACATGGCTATTAACATTCACATTGGGAGGCGTGGTCCACATGTCTCGCATGAAGGGAATATGTGTACACCTCTGGACTGACCACAGAGTGCCAAACTGTTCACATATATTGGTCATATCTCTGCTGTAGTCCACAGGATCATTACTGTGCTAGCAGTGGTACTGTACTATGATTTCCTTAGGATATCTGTCAGTAGCCAATGGTGCACATGTCAAAAGCATATGTGACCTCTCACACACAACATGTCTGTTAAGACAACCCCAATTACAGTAGCAACAGTCTACATATATACCTGCAACACATACATGACATCCCCTTGCACTAAGAGATTGGGACTATTAGTGCTGAGGTAGGACTCCACTCCATGTTCTGGACATATGGTAAACATATATGTATATATATTTATCCATATATCTATACAGATATATACACATATACATATCAATATACATATATGGATATATAACCTAAATAAATAAAAATGCTCTCAGGCAGAGTTTCACAGGCACAAATCACTCAGGTGATGATAAACCAAAGGTGTATTTAATGATAAAAATCCACAAGAAAAACAAATAAAATGTGAGCGCTTTTGTTAAACAAGTGTTAACTTCATCAGACACCATTAAAATGTAAGACAGCCATTTATATACATATAAAAAACACTCTGATTGGGTAAACAAAGAGAGGCAGCTAGCTAAGCAACACTGAGACAGAACATTAATTAACCCCTTGATGACTGTGTTACGGTTGAAACTGTTGCATCTTAAATACAACTAAACCTTGTAATTAAAAGATAAATTATTAGTCTCATACTTGTGTCATGAATGATTCTAAATAGGATTAAACAAAAACCAAAATCATTTTTAAAATCTCATGTTAAAACGTTTTAAAAATGACTTTGGTTTTAGTTTTATCCTATTTAGAATCATTCATGACACAAGTATGAGACTAATAATTTATCTTTTAATTACAAGGTTTAGTTGTATTTAAGATGCAACAGTTTCAACTGTAACACAGTCATGAAGGGGTTAATTAATGTTCTGTCTCGGTGTTGCTTAGCTAGCTGCCTCTCTTTGCTTACCCAATCAGAGTGTTTTTTATATGTATATAAATGGCTGTCTTACATTTTAATGGTGTCTGATGAAGTTAATACTTGTTTAACGAAAGTGCTCACATTTTATATGATTTTCTTGTGGATTGTTATCATTAAATACCTTTGGCTTATCATCACCTGAATGATTTGTGCCTGTGAAACTCTGCTTGCCAGCATTTTTATTTATATACGGCTATATATATATATATATATATATATATATATATATATATATGTAAACACTCAAATATATACAAATACACAGCAATATATGTCTACACATATACAGAAATAGATATGTATGCACGGGTCTACTTTAGTTACCACTTCATAGACGCGACCGAGACCCGAGAGCCGAGAGGCGACCGCGGCAGGACGACGAGGGTAGTTATAGCGATCGCGGCTGAGAGAGAGACGGCGGCAGCAGGTGTGGCGGCGCGGTAAGTAGTGCGAAAGTGACAGATGTAGTATTGGGAGCGGACAGGTAAGTGTACGATACTGAGGGATTTTAGGATAGTGTGTGGAAAATGTGAGCGGTGGTGTCGGACTAAGGGTGTGAGGTAAGTGTGTGGAAGTGCGTGAGAGCTGTGTAGGGTAGTGTTAAGTGTGTTAGGGTTAGAATCTGGGTGGAGTGAGTGTGCGATAGTGATGGGCTGAATGTTTTAGGGTGTGTTAAGTGAGTTAGGGTTAGGGTGCAGGTAGGGTGAAATGCGATAGTGGCGGTGTTGGGGTTTAGGGGTGTGTTAAGTGAGTTAGGGTTAGGCGGGTTGGGTGGTGGTGCGGTAGTGTCGGACGTTAGGGTTAGGGTTTAGGTTAAGGTTAGTGGATATGTTGTTGTGTGCAATGTGTATTTGGCGGTGTTTTGGTGTTTATGTTGAGTTGTGGTGTGTTGTCGGTTGTTTGGGGTGGGGAAAATGTGTCGGTCTATGAAAGTAGACCCGTATGCACATATACTTATGGATATCTACATATATATCAACATACACAGGAATATCTGTACACATAGGATGTGCAGACATCTCTCTCTCTCTCTCTCTCTATATATATATATATATATATATATATATATATATACACACACACACAAAGAGATCTACACATGGTCATATATATGATGCACTAAACAGATGTGTAGACAGACTCTCTGTTGATATGTGGCAGTGAAAAACATTGAGCAGCCTGCCTGCCCCTGTGGGAGTGGTTACTGACTTGAAACTGTAGTTTTATTGGCCATTTTGGGTCAATTCCAAAACTCCTTCATCTTCCTCTCTTCAAATCCTCTTTTGTGCGGTTTTGCACAGTTTTGAGCATAGTGCAACAGCGGGCAGCGCCGCCTAATTGGGTTTAAACTATTCCTGGCTCCACAAAGTCTGCTCTTCACTTTTTCCCTTAGAACTGCTCTATCTCTCAATTTAAACACCATATTCTCATTCTAAGGCCCTTCACTGGTCCAATTAAGTAATCCTACAAGTTAGCACTATTAAACCATAAGCACTACTTACTCTTATACTCTCTACAATTACCCTGTCCTCTATTGGTCCGTCTTAAATTCAGTTTCCCTATTACTCTAGCATGTCCAAAGGTCAGTCAATGGTTTCCTCTCCAGTCCAGCTGGTGAATCAGGGAATTTTGAGGCAATGTTACAACTGTCTCATGTACACAGACAACCCTCTCCTCCTCCAAACAGGTTCAAATATATGTGAGAGATGCAACTATTTAGCCAAACTGGAGGCTGAGCTCTCTCATCTCAAAACTGGTGTCTCCAGTCAGGAGGAGAAGGTAACCTCACACAACACAATTCCAGTATCACATAGTCCCACCACATCAGCGAACCAAACACATAAATACACAAAAACATACTCGGAGGCTCTAAATAAAAATCTACCTAAGCAACAGAGACCTCCAAAGCAGACATCCAAGCAAACACTACCTCAAAACAAAACACACACAACACATAACCCACAAAGTCAGTGTGCCAAGCAGCCACAGCCCTTAAGGCTGAATAACACACCTAATACTCTTGTTATAGGTGACTCTATTGTCAGACACACTGATGTCCCTCACCAGGCTGAATAAAGAGAAGGTCACAGTGAGCTGCCTGTCGGGTGCTAGGATCCAACACATAGCATAAGCACTCAGGTCACTCCAAAGCAAATACAAATATGACTCAGTCATTGTACATGCTGGTGTGAATGACCTGAGGCCGTACCTCCCTGGACTACATGAAAAGAGACATAGAGGAGCTCTCTGATCATGTAGCCCAGGCTGGTATGACCCTGACCTTGAGCAGCATCTTACCCTCACCTAGAATGATGCCACAGTACAAAGACAAAATGATAGATTTTAACAACTGGCTAAAATTTTGGTGTCATTCAAAGGGGATCCAGTGTCTGTCAGCCTGGGATGGCATGCTCGACAAGCCACATTGCTTCACTAGGGACGGCTTGCACCTGTCACCACTGGGCTTTCGGATATTGGCAAAGGCTCTTGCCACCCCTATAGTGCCTTTTTAGGCAAGGCTCAAAAGTCAAACCCACCCCCATAGACAGCACAAGGAACAAGAAACTAAGGGTAATGCTGCTAAACACCAGAAGTCTTAACCTCAAGATGCACGCACTCGAAGCTCTCCTCAGTATGGAGAACATCGATATCTGTGCAGTGACAGAAACCTGGTTCAAGGCTCCAGAGAGCACCCCAGCACTACCAGGCTATACCTCATATCATGCTTTTCGGCCCCAAAACCCGGACCGAACCACAAAAGGAGGGGGAGTTTCCATATTTATCAAGGATATCCACACCTCCAGGTTAGTGGCATTGCACAAAGTATCGGAGACCATCCATGTACAACTAACAGTGGGCAAGACTGCTTTTCAGTTTATAGCATCCTACAGACCACCCTCTCAAAGTCAGGAATCCCATTCAGTTTTCCTGAAAACATTGGAGAACATGAAGATCTCTCCGAACACCATTATATTGGGTGACTTCAACTACCCAAACATTGACTGGAAGCACTACTCAAGCCCCAGCACCTTAGCCCAAAGATTCCTGGAAATTATAAACTCAAATGCTATGGAACAACTAGTCACCACTCCCACAAGAGGGAACAACATACTAGACCTGATCATTACCAACATGGGGACTCTATGCACCACACCAGAAGTATATCCCTCATTGGTAAGATCAGACCATAAATTAATTTCACTGGATGTCCACATCCCAACCCCACCCCCAGCCCAGAAAACCACAGTGAAAAACTTCTCAAAAGCGAACTTCTCACTTCTCAAAACCGAAGTGGAATCCTTCAAGGCCCCAGGGCCAGTGGAAACTACAGCCCAAACTGCAGAATCCTATATAAATGCATTCTACAGACATCTCCAGGAATGCATGGATCATGCTATCCCAAACAAAACCAAGACCCAATCATCCAAAGGCAGGCGTCCAGTCTGGTGGACCCCTGCCATAAATAAACTGTACAACAGAAGGAGGAAGCTACTACATGATAGAGCAAAATCCCTAATAAGGAAGGCATCTTTGATCAGTACTAGCAAAAAATTACAATCCCTCATAAAATCCTCCAAGGCCAGCTTCGAGAGAAAAATTGCACGGGACACCAAAGACAATCATAAGGCTTTTTTCAGTTATGTTAGAAACCTGGGATGCAACTCCCAGACTTGTTCTGAGTTGATTCTAAATGACAAAAAATACACTGAACCCACAGACATCACCAATATCCTGGCAGACAGGTTCAGTGCAAACTTCTCCACCCCCCCCCCAAAAGAGCAAGTATCTATCCCGGCAGAGGGCTGCCTCCCAAACATCTCAGATGCTCAGGTGAAGGCTGCCCTCTCCAAAGCAAAAAACACTGCTTCCATGGGACCAGATGGCATCCCAGGTTGCGTCCTACATGAACTACAAGAGGAACTAATCCCTCAAATAAAACAGCTATACAATCTCAGCCTCACTACAGGATATGTGCCCACAGAATGGCGTACAGCAACAGTGGTCCCACTCCACAAAGGTGGAGCCTCTATGGACCCTGGAAACTATCGCCCCATAAGCCTGACTAGCTTAGTCTGCAAGGCTATGGAGAGGATCATCATGGAGCTCATAAACAAAGACATTGGGGACATACAGACACTAGATCCTACCCAGTTTGGCATTGTCAAGGGCAGAGCCTGCCTTTTGAACCTGGTTGACTTCTTTGAAACAGTCACCAAAGCCATAGATGAAGGGAAGGTAGTCCACACAGCCTATCTGGACCTTGCAAAGGCATTTGACACAATACCCCACTCGGGCATCATAGATAAGATATCCAGCTTAAATATAAACCCCTATGTCACAAGATGGGTTGCAAACTGGCTCAAAGACAGAACCCACAGAGTGAGAGTTGCTGGAGCCATATCAGACTCAAAACCGGTCACAAGTGGCATCCCACAGGGTTCTGTCCTGGGACCACTCTTGTTCGGTATATACTTTTCCGAGGTACAGGCAAACATGGGAGGACTATGGCTCACTAAGTTCGCAGACGACTGCAAACTGGGCGTCATAATCAACTCTCCAGCTGACACAAACATCCTTCAAAAAGGTCTCACAGAGACAGATAACTGGTGCCAGCGCCATGGTTTAAAGCTAAATGCCAAAAAATGTATAGTCATACCCTTTGGCAAAAACAATGTGCCCACAAATTACCACATAGGTGGAAACCCATTAAGTACAGAGAAAGTTATTAGGGACCTGGGGACCCAAGTTGATAGCAATCTCTCCTTTGAAAACCACATTGCCAAAGTGGTTAGAAAGACCTTCTACATAGCCCACCTCATCACGAAGGGTTTCACATCTAGATCAAGAGAGGTAATCGTGCCTTTATTCATCCCTCATCAGGCCCATCATAGAATACAATGCCCCTTTTGGGATGTACCTTACCAGACACCTGCAGCAATTAGAAAGACCCCAAAAGTATCTCACCAAGAGGATCCAGGGTCTCAAACAGATGCCATATGCTGCTCGGTTAAAAAAACTCCAGCTCTACTCAGTTGCATACCGCCTACTTGAGGCGATCTATGCCTGACATACAAAGCTATGTCAAATCCAGAATTAATGGACATGCTCCACCTCAGTAAATCTAAATCCCTTAGAACCACACGCTTGAGGGACTTGAACCTCAGCACAGAAATAAATAGAACTTGCTGGAGGGACAGGTTCATAACCCAGAGGCTCCCTTCGCTCTGGAATAGAATTCCAGTTCATGTGAGGCAGAGCACCTCACTGAATCTCTTCAAGAAGAATCTCAATAAGTGGATGGGGGATTGTAGGTTTGTCCCAGGGATTACTCCGTGTCACTATTAGACAGAGGCACAGTAAACTAAACCTTAAAAAGGGCACAGTATACTCAAATCAAGGGGTGGTGTAAGCCATACAGAATCAGGCTAGGCTTATAATTGCCCCAGGGCAGATAGCCTAGTATGAACCTATGAACCTATGAACCTATATATATATATATATATATATATATATATATATATATATATATATATATATATATATATATATATATATGTGTGTGTGTGTGCGTGTATATATCCTTATTCCTGTCATGTGTAAACATCACGGTTGTGTATACCTTCCCAGATGTATCTCACCGTATATATCTGATATGTGTACATTATGATATAACATATGTGATGCAGCAGTAATATCAATAACAAGTACTGCACAATTGTGGAAGTAAAAGCAATTGTTCAATAGTAATCAATATGTGTTTTGACAGATATATTGGAAAAACAACTGTCTTCCCAGTGGTCATGGCATAGTGGTTAATTGTTGTGACTGTAGTGTACAGGGTCCTGAGTTGAAGACCTGCAAGGGCTGTTTATTTTGTTGCTGGGCAGAACAAGGGCTGTCAGATACAGAGTGGTTAAGGCAGTTTTGATCAGCTTTAAGCATGTTTATGTGGGTTTGTGTGAAGCTAAGCGGTGCTAAGGTACAGTTAAACATATGTGCACTTTACAATGTGTAGGCTTCGCTTACCAGTGCGCACATCTGCTTAGCTGTTATATGCTGACACTTGCTAAGCATGGCTTAGCTCTGGTAACCAGTTCTCACCACCCAGTCTGATAACATAGCAGGGTAATGACATCTGTAATAAGTGTATGTAATGCCATGTGCAATACATGCATCTATGTGCTGTCACTACAGTAGCAAGGGGTGTGACTGTCATGTCTGGGACACACAAGTATATGAGACCTGTACAGCACTATTTTCCATGTGAATGTGTTACATACAGGGATAGTAACCCAGGGTACATGCTGTCACACTGGCATGTAGTGTGTCATGGTGATACTACCGTTGACAGTGCTTTCCCAAACAAGAGTGGAGTGCTAAATGTAGTACTGACAACAAGCATGCCTGCAGGCATAGCTGGACTCTGAGGCCTCCCTGTCATGTTCCTGGTGTGTGAGCTTTGTCACAACATATATCCTCTATCGGATAATGATCTGACATGTGGAATGTAACTGTAGACTACCCTCTGTACAGCACATGTAAGTGAGGGCTTCCAACATGTAGTAATGGCATACATATTGTTATCAAAAGTCTATCTGCCTTGCCATTACTTGCCATCTCCAGCAAACTAACCACAATAATCCACAAATATTCTGGTTCGGCATAAACAGCTTACTTCATCCAGGCCAATCCACTACACCACCCCCTATTGGGGCAAATCTTGACAATCCATGGCAAACTGCAAATGCTTTTAACACCTACTTCACAGAGACCATCCAATCACTAGCTAATCAACTTACAGATGATGGCTCTGCTCTCCCAACCTTTACTGATAACTCTCTTCCAATACTCCACTTGCAACCAGTCCCAACCTCCCTCATCTGCAACTTTTTACACAAGCTAAAACCATCTACCCCATCAGCTGACCAGCTACCTGCTGAATATCTCCAAAAAGCAGCCAGTGCCATAGCATATCCTATATCACTGTTGATAAATAGAATCATACAAGAAAGCACCATTCCAGCCATCTGGAAAATCTCCCACATTATTCCCCTACACAAGGGTGGAAATTCCATAGAATATTCTAACTACTGTCCCATAGCACTACTCTCCCCTTGGCAAAAATAATGGAAAAGTGCATCCATAGACAGTTACTAGACCAACTACTTCAGAATAATCTTCTGGCTAAGTGTCAGCATGGCTTCAGACCCTTCCATAGCACAACTACTGCTCTCTTATCCTTCACCAACTGCATCAATTCTAACCGTAATAACAATGTTCTCTCTTCAGGACTTTTCATCGACCTTTCCAAAGTTTTTGATATGGTCAGTCATGATCTACTTATTAATATACTAAAATCCTTTTTTTCTCAATACAATGGCTACTAAATGGTTCCAGTCTTACTTAGACAATAGACAACAGGCTGTCCTATGGGACAACAACCTACCATCCCATCTCCCTGTTACCTTAGGTGTTCCCCAGGGCTCCATATTAGGCCCCCTCCTTTTCTCAATATTTATCAACTACCTAAACCGAGCTATTCCCCAAGCTAACTGCATACAATATGCAGATGATTTGACAATAACCTACTCAGCTAAATCTCAATCACAACTACAGACTCTAACCCAAAAAATGTTTAGTATAACAGAGAACTGTTTTTTACAATGTTGCCTCCTCTTGAAACACCAAAAAAACCTCTTGCTCTTTACTCCTACCAGGAAGTCACTCCCACTCAATTTCACAATCTCATCCAACAATGGCATACTCATATCTCCTGATCCAACAACTAAACTTTTAGGGGTAACTATTGATAACAACCTGAACTTTGATGCCCACATCAACAATACCATAAAAACTGTTAGCAAGAAACTAGGATCTCTTTACAGGATTAAACCCTTTCTCTTCCCACTAGCTAGAACCACTATTGCCCACTCCCACCTTATCAACACACTTTTCTATGCTTCTTCCGTATATACAAACCTGTCAAAATATAACCTGAACAAGCTGACCAACTCATATAACAACATTGCCAGATTTGCCACTGCTTCTCCTTTCATGACCCATCACTGCTATAACTTGATACAATTAGGTTGGCTAGAGCTCTAGAATCAGAGTCACTATAACCAACTCACCATTGCCCACAAGACCCTCTACCAACCCACTAATACCCCAATTCTTTCCAGCCTCATTACCCAATATAAAAAACCTCAAAACATTAAGATCATCTAATAAACTACTTGTATCAACATGTAAATCTAAAAACATGGCAGGAGATGCCTTGTTCTCTAATGCAGTGGGAAAAAAACTGGAACCAACTCCCTTATGAACTTACATCACTGTCTTCTTTTACACTTTTTAAGCACAGTCTGAAACTCTATCTTAATACCCATCGGTTATGTCCTTGTACAAATCCAGACTAATCCTATCTGGTTCCCTTCTCTCTCTTGCTACAGACCTTATATCTGCTCTGACTTTTGTCAGTATCCACCTATTACCTATCCTTTACAAAGACATATCTTACCCTTTACAGCTAATTTAACTTGTATAGCCAAGTCTTTTGTAAATAGAGTGTAAAATACCTCATCTAGTGCCTCCAACAAATTCTGTACAAACTGTGCAAGTTGTTTTTTTTGTAATTGCTGAAACTTTAAGTATGTACCTGTACCATAACTTGTTACCGAAATTTATGTTTAAACTGTGTACATTTTTGAACTGTTGAAACATTAAGTTTGTATCTGTATAATAACCTTTACCTGAATAGTTGTACTAATCTAACTTCCTGGAGCTTATCTCCCTGGGACTGTACTGAAAATAGACATGCATCCAGTTAGACCATCCCGGTCAACAAATGTAAAATAAAAAAATAAATAAATCTGTCGACACATTCATCCTACTGCATAGCTACTTGCCAAGGTGAAGACTGTCAGCCCCTGTGCAGATGTGCAGATGGCAGGTATCCAGCTGGGATACGTACAGGTGACCTATGCTTGATTGACACTGACATGTCTGCCCAGCTGTGTAATAACTGGCATATATTAGAGACAACACCCTGTACACACCACATGCTGTGGCAACCTCCACTATACTACCACAGTCAACTGAACATGCTTGGGTACAGGTCTCCATCACAGACACTAACCATGTGTTGTAATACATGTTGCATACATGCCAGCTGGATCACCTCAGTGGCCATGTGTAGGAGGCATCCAGAGGATTGGCTGATGCATGTCACTCTCACCCTGAGGGTCACCACAGTGGCGTCTGTTGATATACTGCCTGCTGGCACATGGCAGGTAGCATGATACCACTGTACACACATCCACTACACAACCCATTTCTCCAAGGACAATAGCCAGTTACACAGCTATGACCACCTGCAGCAATGCACCCCAGTACTGACACGTGTGCATGTGCATTACTGAGGATAGCAGTGTCTGTGTGTTAGTACGCCTGTAGTTAGGAATTCCATGATGGCCTTCACAACCACCGCAACACCCATTGCCATAGTCAGTAGTGGCTTGTGCTGTATCGGACATTACATGTACCCTGTTATGCTCCACTCCCTACTGGCTACATGAGCCTTTGGAGTACCAGCACAACAGTATTGTACAAATGGGTCGATAGGCATGGAATACCCATTGAGTTCTGGCAAGTGCGTGTATGTGTGCATATCTGTATATCTGTAGGGTACAGCATTCTGAGGCCACATACTCCTATTACAATACGCATTGCCACACAGTAGTACAGATAGTGTTGTTGCTACCCACATGTGAGGCATGACAGTGCAACACCCTACTATGCCTGTGGCATGTGCATTAAATGCATATCCCTGTAGCACCATTGTTGTGATATACAATGGGTTATATCACAGTCATGGGTAATGTGTGATGGTGGGTATGTCAGAGTGTCATCATGGGTTCCAAGGAGTACAATATTCACTGGGGGATGTGAGTGCTGTGTACACTGTCATTACGCCATGGTACACCCAGTATATGTCCTATGTACCACTTTATGGTGACCACTATCACCATCAACCATACAGGTAACTGATACCACAATCCAGCCCTGTTATGCATGTGCTGTGTGCAGCCTACATGTAACACATTGGACACATGGACAAGTTAGTTAGCACCACCAATAGGCCCAGGTCTCTCAGATGTGTGTCTGCCGGTTATGTGTCTGTTAATATGTATATGATGGTAAGTCACACTATGTATTGTCCATATACAACCTTTACATCCCCCATTACCATACTGTACATGTCTGGGGATGTTCTGCATGTAACATGTAACCTGGAAAACACCTCACCCTAAATGCTGTGTGGAGTGTGCAATGAAAGCCACACATTTCATTAGCACTACATGCCTTGGTAGGGGTCTAGTCCCAGTGTTGCCAAGTAAGAGTGTCAGTGTATGTAGATGGGTCTACATCAGGTTGCAGATTATACTCATCCCAGCAGGTCACCTGTCCATGTGGCATAGGCAATAACTGTTATTCAAGCCTGTGACGTATGTTCAATTGTACCCCGGATACGAAAGATGCAGAAGAACAGAGTGAAATCCACACGATGTTAGTGTAATAAAAACTTTTAATCCACGCTTTCATAACCAAACTTCTTTAGAATAAAATGTACATTCTCAACATCACATTTAAAAACAGTTTTGAAATACTTCTGCACCAATAAACACATCTTTCCACTTAAACAATTATAAAATTAATCAATAAAATGTCAAAGCTCAAGAAGTTATTTCCTTATATAGATTCTGTGGTCTTTCAAAAACATTTAATGTTGACAGCATCATTTATACCAGGTTTTTTATCTGAATTTAATCTGATTTGCCTTAAAACCTCCTTTTGTTCAAGCTTTGTTTTGAAATTGCCACCCATAAAATCATGACTTCCTTGCTCCAGCACAAAAAACAAATTTTTTTTTGTACAAAGGACAGATGATAGTATGCTTGTAAAAAGCATTTGTCTTGTCTTGTTTTCTACTATTGTAATAATGTTCTTTTATTCTGGTGCATAGGGCTCTTGTAGTGATGCCAATGTAGAATGCACTATAATAAGCACACATACCAATGTGTACAACTCTTTTGCTCTTACAGTTAAAATGGCCTGGAACTTTCAAAGTATAAAGCAAATATTCTAAATTAACTAAAGGACCTTGAGAAATGTATCTACATATGTTACATTATACACACTTATACATGGCCTATCTTTTCTGTGTGATGTTAGAGCAATATACAAATGTGTTTCTCTCTCTTTCTAAAATATTTTTAAGTTGTTTTGAATTGTGTATACAAACATTGGTTGGGTCCCCAATATAGATTGTAAGACTTTGTTCCCTCTAGAATTTTCCAATTGTCAGAAATAATATTTCTGATAATACCACTGTCTTCTGTCATGTCCAAGCAGAAGAAATTACCAACATCAGATGTGTTCGCGTCATGGTTCTGTTTTGTATTGATGATGGAAAACCCATGCTCAAGGATGGCTGGAAAGAGACTGTCTCTATTCTGTGTAACATATTCAGCCTGCTCTTTCAACAGGGTCTTACTATAACCTCTTTCAACAAACAATGTAGTAATAAATTCTATTTCCTTCAATGTGTCACCCATTTCACTTGTCATTTGACTAGCTCTTATGAGCTGTCCTTTGGGAATGTTATTCTTCATTTAATGAGGGCGCATGCTGGTATAATGCAAGTAAGTGTTAGTGAAAGTTTCTTTCCTAAGAATCCTACTAACTAACTTATGAAGCTTAACATCCCATTCCAGAATCACATCCATAAAATGGACTTTTAGTCCCACATCTCCCAGAACAAATTTTAAGTATCCTGATCTGGAATTAAGGGTGTCAACAACACTTTGTACTTTTTGTACATCCCCAACCATGACAAAAAAAGTCATCAATAAAGCTCTTAAAAAATATAATATGGTATTCCATGACTAGTGGTTCCAACACAGTACATTCCTGATGACCCATCACAATGTTCGCAAAAGATGGTGCTGCAGGGGACCCCATAGCTACCCCCCAAATTTGTTTGTATATATTTTTGTTAAATACAAAAAAATTGTTATTTAATAAAACATCTATTAATTTGCAATAAAAATTGCTTTCAGAATTAATGAATGTGGAAACTTTATTTAAATATTCTTTGACTTCTTCCACTCCCTCTAGGTGGGGAATGCAGGTGAAGAGAGAGACAACATCAAGACTAAACATCACTTGTGTGTGATGGGATCGAAAGCTGAAACTAAAGTATGTTCCCTGATGCTGTTTAAAAAGTCCCATGAGTCTTTCAAGTATGAATTCATTTGTTGAACAATGGGATTTAACTTGGAATCCACCAATAAGGAAATACCCTCTGTAATATAATTTAGGGCAGATACAATGGGTCTAAATGGAGGACAAGTTTTACTTTTATGTGTTTTAGGAATTCCAAAGAAGGAACCTAGTTTTGGATTGTCTATGTGACAAAAATCATAAAGGTCCTTCTCTAAATTACTGTTCACTAAACTCTCAAACAAAAAAGAGTGAACACTCCTGTAGCTCTTAGCTACTTCCACCATGTCTGTTAATCTGCATTCTAAACTGTTACCTAGCATTTTCTGGTAGCATATTCCTCTTGGTTCATTAAAACTAAGGTACCCCCCTTGTCACTCTTCATTACTCTTATGTTACCATTCTCCTGTATTTTTTTCAGGGCTTTCTTTTCTTCCTTAGATAAGTTGTGATACATTTTTCTTTTCTTTACCCCCTCCCCCATAGCATTCCTTATTTCACTTTCACAAGCTGATTCAAAAACTTTAATAGTATGCAGCAAATTAGGGTTGTAGCATGAAGGCTTTACATGTTTAGTGCTGTTACTAGCAATGTCTTTAAATACATATTTCAGGTTTAAAGACCTCGTGTACTTTTTAAGACTTAACACAGTGTTTGCTATGTTTTCCCTCCTTGAGGGTACAAAGTTTAAGCCCAAATTCAAAACTTTTAAATGATTTTCATTTAAAACAAAAGTAGACAAATTTATAACATTGTTTAGAGGTACAGAATACCTATTTAATTGTCCGTTTAAGAATTTGACACTGTTCGTTCTCTTCTCCTTAACATGCACATTCTCTGGCTTCTACCCTCTTCTCCTCGGCTAGAAAAGTTTTAGTTCTAGCCCCACCATCATTTTCATCATTGGTTTTTGTAGGGTTGTTAACAAACAGCCCATTGCCAACACTTGAAGTTCCTGATTCCACAATATCTGTTACAGAGCCACTACTTCCTTCCCTATTTAACGATTTAACTTCAGAAGTTGCTTGAAAGTTCTTAGTTCTGGGGCGTGGAATTAATTGGTGTGTTTCACATTAAGGAGAAGAGAATAAACAGTACACAAGGTCTTTAAACTTGAAATATGTATTTAAAGACATTGCTAGTAACAGCGCTAAACATGTAAAGCCTTCATGCTACAACCCTAATTTGCTGCATACTATTAAAGTTTTTGAATCAGCTTGTGAAAGTGAAATAAGGAATGCTATGGGGGAGGGGGTAAAGAAAAGAAAAATGTATCACAACTTATCTAAGGAAGAAAAGAAAGTCCTGAAAAAAATACAGGAGAATGGCAACATAAGAGTAATGAAGAGTGACAAGGGCGGTACCTTAGTTTTAATGAACCAAGAGGAATATGTTACCAGAAAAAGCTAGGTAGCAGTTTAGAATGCAGATTAACAGACATGGTGGGAGTAGCTAAGAGCTACAGGAGTGTTCACTCTTTTTTTGTTTGAGAGTTTAGTGAACAGTAATTTAGAGAAGGACCTTTATGATTTTTGTCACATAGACAATCCAAAACTAGGTTCCTTCTTTGGAATTCCTAAAACACATAAAAGTAAAACTTGTCCTCCATTTAGACCTATTGTATCTGCCCCAAATTATATTACAGAGGGTATTTCCTTATTGGTGGATTCCAAGTTAAATCCCATTGTTCAACAAATGAATTCACACTTGAAAGACTCATGAGACTTTTTAAACAGTATTAGGGGAACATACTTTAGTTTCAGCTTTCGATCCCACCACACAAGTGTGGTTTAGTCTTGATGTTGTCTCTCTCTTCACCTGTATTCCCCACCTAGAGGGAGTGGAAGAAGTGAGAGAATATTTAAATACATTTTCCACATTCAGTAATTCTGAAAGCAATTTTTATTGTGAATTAATAGATGTTTTATTAAATACAATTTTTTTGTATTTAGCAAAAATACATACAAACAGATTTGGGGGGTAGCTATGGGGTTGCCTGCAGCACCATCTTTTGCGAACATTGTGATGGGTCATCGGGAATGTATTGTGTTGGAACCACTAGTCATGGAATACCATATTATATTTTTTAAGAGATTTATTGATGACTTGTTTTTTTGTCATGGTTGGGGATGTACAAAAAGTACAACGTTTTGTTGACACCCTTAATTCCAGATCAGGATACTTAAAATTTGTTCTGGGAGATGTGGGACTAAAAGTCCATTTTATGGATGTGATTCTGGAATGGGATGTTAAGCTTCATAAGTTAGTAGGAGTTTTAGGAAAGAAACTTTCACTAACAGTTACTTGCATTATACCAGCATGCGCCCTCATTATGTGAAGTACAGCTCATAAGAGCTTGTCGAATGAAAAGTGAAATGGGTGACTTTTTGAAGGAAATAGAATTTATTCCTACCTTGTTTGTTGAAAGAGGGTATAGTAAGACCCTGTTGAAAGAGCAGGCTGAATATGTTACACAGAATAGGGACAGTCTCTTTCCAGCCATCCTTGAGCATGGGTTTCCAACATCAATACAAAACAGAGCCATGACACAAACACATCTGATGTTGGTAATTTCTTTTGCTTGGACATGACAGTAGATGGTGGTATTATCAGAAATATTATTCCTGACAAATGGAAAATTCTAGAGGGAAACAAAGACTTACAATCTATAGTGGGGACCCAACCAAGGTTTGTATATAAAAATCAAAACAACTTAAACAAATATTTTAGAAAGAGAGAAACAAATTTGTATATTACTCTAATATCACACAGAAAAGATGAGGCATGTATAAGTGTGGATACTGTAACATATGTAGATACTTTTCTGAAGGTCCTTTAGTTAATTTAGAACATTTGCCTTATACTTTGTAAGTTCCAGGGCATTTTAACTGTAAAAGCAAAGGAGTTGTACACATTAGCATGTGCGCATATTATAGTGCATTCTACATTGGCATGACTACAACAGCCCTATGCACCAGAATAAAAGAACATTATTACAATATTAGAAAACAAGACATGACAAATGCTTTTTACAAGCATAATATCATCTGTCCTATGTACAAAAATGTTTTGTTTTCTGTGCTGGAGCAAGGAAGTTATTATTTTAGGGGTGGCAATTTCAAAACAAATCTTGAACAAAAGGAAGCTTTATAGCAAATCAGATTAAATTCAGATAAAAAACCTGGTATAAATGATGCTGTCAACATTAAATGTTTTTTGAAAGACCATAGAGTCTATATAAGGAAATAACTTCCTGAGCTTTGAAATTTTATTGATTAGTTGTATAATTGTTTAAGTGGAAAGATGTGTTTACTGGTGCAGAGGTATTTCAAAACTGTTTTTAAATGTGATGTTGAGAATGTACATTTTATTCTGAAGAAGTTGTTATGAAAGCTTGGGTTAAAAGTTTTTATTACGCTACCATTGTGTGGATTTCACTTTGTTCTTCTGCATATTCCAGTTTGTTTTTTTGGTTCTTGTGGTCATCCAGGAGTATTTCTACGTTTTTTTACCCTGGATATGTCACAGCCATGGTGTCACCACAGTGCCATACCCCTTGTGGAATATGCTGCAGACCATCCTCCTGTTGACACATGTACACCTACAACACAAATGGATAACATTATGGAGACCACAATCAACCAGTGTTGCTAACAGCTATAATGCATCATTGCTGGATGGCTACACTACCCGACATGTATGCATTAAACATTACTCCTGACAACATGTTATACTGCAGTACATTGGTTCACTGTAGTACAGTCACCATATGCATCAGAACCATAGTAGCCTGTCCCTGCATCGATGTTATGGATGACAGGGATATGGCACAGGTATCATCATTTGCACAGGGTGTGTTGTTGGTTTTCCAGAGGCCGCGGGTGGGCCATACGTTTGACACCAGTGTGTGGGTGAGGGGTGTAATGAGTTGAACTGGGCGTGGTGATGTGGCATGTGTAGGTATGGGGTTGCCCTAGGTGTGTTCGTATAGTGTGTGGGTATGCATGCACACAGTTCTGCCATGTGGCTGCCCTATACATGTGTTTATGGACAGGTGCAGACCATACCTGGCAGGGTGTGCAGGTCACTGCCTCTGGCCACAGACACGCAGACTGTGCCTGCCAGGGATTCTATGGGCATATACAGGTACAGGCCTCAATGTGCTACTCTTCCCTGATGATGACAGATGTCTGCTGGAACCAGGTCCCTTCTGGGACTGGCTAGGATAACATGCTTGTGGCCTGCTGTAGTGTGGTGTGCACAGCACCCCCCCTGCAGTGCTGGGGCTGGTACTGCCACTATGGGAGCACCTTGGTGTCCTAGCACATCCACATTGACTACCAGCTGTTGGTGTTTTTGGCCCATGTCCATGCGGGCATCACTGCACTCTCACCACATGTTCAAGCACAGACAAACCACGGTCGATGAGGCCCATCATCTCATCAAACCATCTATTCATGACCTTGGTATGATCACAGAGGGCACCAGACAGTTCATGGAAGTTGTCTCTTGCAGATGTGAGAGCAGACCTCTGCAGCCTCAGGCCCTGCTGGTGTACAGTTCCATATGTGCCTGCGCCCCATGACAGCCTGAAACATGTGCCTAGTTGTACCAGTTGTGGCACTTCTGCCAGGGGCATGATGACCAGCGCCCCTACCACGAGCACCCTGGGACATCTGCCTATGTGGTGCCCAGCAAGACATCCAGCTATGCCTGCTGTGACCAGATACAGTAGGCATGGATACCACACTCTCCTGTGTACTGCCACCAACAGCCAACTGTCCCTCTGCTATGGCCACTGGTGATGGGGTATGTATAGGCACTGAAACTGTGTGCAGGGTTGGGATGGCTAAGAGGGGGATGTCAAACGACGGTGCTGTTTTGGCCCCTGACAACCCCACCTGTGCCTTCAGTGTCTGTATGGACACCAACATCAGATTGCATGCAGGAGGGACCCTGACACACCTCGCCACCTGTGGGGGAAAACAAGAAATGCACTTTAAGACCTGTACAGCATTGCATAACAGTATACACATACACACACACACACACACACACACACACACACACACACACACACACACACACACACACACACTGCCTTAATACCTACCTGTCCATGAATTTACAGACAGTCCCACATTTATTCCCATAAGTTCCCCATCCTGCATCACACTTGGTAACATACACTCATTAATACCACTCATTAACGTATCATTCCTCTAAATGCCTAGAGAAGTGATCACAACACAAGACCTGTTATTCCATTACCTCCTTGACCTGAGTGGAGTGGTTTTACATGGCCTCACCTCTGTCATTCAGTGTTCACCCTGTGTATGTCTGGCCATCATGAGCATGGCCTCTATATGTGAGAGGCTACTACGTTCACTCCATAATGTCATGCACTGGAGTGTCATGTGTAAGTATTGCACAGTACATGCCAGATATGCTGCTCAATCAACCTATCATGTGACAACTGTAATATATGGATACCCTCCCTGGTGTTGTCTAGTAATTCCCCAGTGCATCTGTAGTGCTGCATACATGGGTTGTCGGTCACCTCTATGCTGAATTCGATTTTAAGGGTATACCTGTTGTCTACTTTCCCCTCCCAATGCATGTTCCATGCTACAGACCTTATTATACTATCAGCTGTCCTGTGATTACATATCAGACAAGTATTCCTGGTGTGTCATGTGTCAGTCCATGCCCATGTACTGCATGTTCCCAAAGGGAAGTACTGCTATATGAACAACCCCACAATCACACATGTGCATACATGGACACCCACACAAACACACACACATGCACACACACATCCTACATGCATCAGCCTCCCTCCACTTCACCAGAGTGAACACACACACACACACACACACACACACACACACACACACACACACACACACACACACACACACACACACACACACAGGTAAGGTTGCACAAAGATAGTACACACAGTCCTCCCATTACCTATCTATCAACATGCATAACATATGGTACACAACAGCATGCAGTGCAGCTATAGTCAATCCATGCTAGCAACAGTATACATGTGTGTGATGCATGGGCTGTGTTAGAAGGTGATGCCCCTTCCCTTGGATACCACTGCACCCATGTTCACAGTATTGCTGTGTACCTGTTCTGCACCCTGCCATATACTGTGTACCAAACCGCACAGGTGTACAACCCATTGCTGAATGTGTAGTACTGTGTCAGTTATCTCAGCTCTAATGCTCACAGCTCCTGTTTTTCAACAACAAATACCTGGGATGATATGTGGGCAGATGTCATTTGTGAATGCCTGATGTTTGGTTTACAGATCTCATCATCAGTGGACTATGTATGACCAATCTAATATTATTACACTGACAACCGTCAGACCATACCGTGGCTCTGGGGAGTGTACACACCCTCATTGATATGACACACCCTTCCTTGATCTGCCATGGGGCCACATCACTGCATATATTAACAGTACATGAGCCTGATATGTGACATATGTCCTCTACATTCACATGCAGTGTCTACAACATGTGTTAGGTGTGCGGCTGCTAACCGGGATGCATACACCCCGTGTGTGCATATGTGTGCACACCCTTATCATGACGGTTTGTTGCACCTATTGTTATGTGTACTACAGCAGTCACTATTCCTATCAGGGGTATACTAGCATGGGCCATCTGCATTTGCCATTGTATCGTCAGTCTGCCCTACACATGTCTCCCAAATATGCATGATTGCAAGGTCTGCTCATGTGCACATCCTTTGGTGTTCACACACTGCCATCACTATTGCTGTGGGGGTAGGGTTACATCTGCCACAGTCCCTGAACATGACTGTGTGCAGATACAGCCATTCTTAGCATCCTTAGGATCCCTGCTGCAGTGCACTGGTGTGTCAAGCTGACACCCCCTCCCCACCTTCAGCCTTTTTGCAGATGCTTGACAAGTGCAGCCTACACATGTGTCAGTTTTCAGTGTTCCATACACTGAGCACCATGTGTTACAGACTAGTCCCAGCTAATAATGTGGACCACAGTAATACCTTATGCCATAGTGTACATCTGTAAAAGTTGCCTAGTTGCATAGTGTACCTCTGTAACAGTTGCCATTGTAATACTAGTATATACACTGTTGTTGCACTGTATAAGGGTGATGCTTCATACAAGTCCCTATTGTAAGCCATGTGTCCCACCATTATATTAATCCATGTGGACACATTTTGCAATGACAGGATGTTAATTATCTTGCAGGTGTCTGACATACCCTTCCAATACCACATCATGGTCACCACTGTGATGCAGTGCATTTAACAGCCACAATACATGAACATGTACAGCATGCATTATGGGTAGGTGTGTTAGATGTGTGCATGGGATATACCATAGCCATTACATGCCCTGTGTATTGGCAAGCATCAGCATAAACCATACTCACCAGCTACAGGCTGCTGCCTTGGTGGTATACTGGAGGGACCTACATAAGATTGTGAGAAATGCGAAGTCAGTGGCCACAGGGTGGGTACAGCATTACAGTGCATCAACAGTACAAGTCCACAATATTACCACTTATGCACGTCTGTTTATTACTACTATGCAACAACAAACTATATATATATATATATATATATATATATATATATATATATATATATATATATATATATATATATATATATATATATATATATGAAATGTCAGATATGCATGATCTACCTGTACAGATGTGGTAGCATACACAACAGTAGTCTACTGATGTGTCCTGTGGTCTTACCTGCATGCTCCTCAGCCGGTGTGTGGGTAGCACCCACCTCCACAATGGTGTGTGGCAGTTGTTTGCTGTGTGGATGGGTAGGTGCCACAAGGCTGGTGAGGAACTCCTCAACACATGTCGGGTGGATGGATGGCATGACCACCTCCTGTTGCAAGGTGATTCCCCCTGGATTGCAACAGCATGCTGATGGGCATTGCGAAGCAGGTCAGAACAATGATGCTGGACCTGCTCATAACTGTGGTTATGCAGTCTGACATCATTGACCCTGTGGACTAGGTCATTCCACAGGGCAGTCCACTCCTGTTGCTCATGGGTGGCCTAGCCAAACAGGACAAGGTAGTGCTTGATGAGATAGTTCAGCACTATGTCATTTTCAGCCGCTGAATAAGCAGGTAGGTGTCCATGTGACATATTGCCTGAAAGACATAAAGATGGAAACAGGCCTGAGCAACTCATACAGCAAGGTTACCATAGTTCTTAATACACATCTCTGTCATCCCCCTCACCATATCAGTGACAACAAACTGTTCACACAACTCAATAGGTATGGCTACAGCTTACCTACCACTGGGACATATATTGTATTGTACCACACTTTGTGCTATGTGTTTGTGGCTATGTTCCCTGTGTGGACACTACCATTGCTGGCCTGTTACAAACTATTCACCTGCATGCCATTGTCAGGGCCACTATGGGTCCATATATGCATGTGGTATGCTTGCCATGTGATTGCTGCACATCTGGCATTCTGTGTTATTGGGGATATCTATGCTTGCTGCTGGACATGTTCCGGGATTGTGTAGACTATTACTACCCACATATGTTCTATAACAGTGACACAATAGCATGTTTAGGGAATATTTGCCAGCAGAACCACCTCTCCAAACTCATCTGGTCATGTTACCAGGCTACATGACATGTGGGACCCACCTTAGGGCCTCCTCATGTTACTGGTCCAGCACTACCTTCAGCTGGAACTACCTCAGGGGATGTTGTCCCCCCTGGGAAAACATGCACAGACATGATCCTGTCACTCGAGGAGAGGTCCAGGGTCTGTTCCATAGCGGGACCCACAGACACATGGGGGATGTGCTACATCACCTTGAGACACCCAGTACACATTCACAGGGTCCACATGCTCCTCCTGCTCAGCCTTCAGGCCAGACACCTTCAGAGCTATGGACTGCTGTTGTGAGTAGCAATGGGTGGGAGGCTTGTTCCCATTGTTTCCATATGGGGGCCCATGGAGCTTCCGCATCACAGACCACACACACCACTCAGGGTGTTTACCCACCACATGTGTCATATACTACCCCTGTTCGCTGTCCTCTATATCTACCAACCCGGACCACCTCCAAATATACCTGCCATACTTCTCCATATTCCCATTCCCTACTTCACAGACAAGGGCAATGTTGTCCTAGCAAAGGGTTCACATGTGACATACCCATCCATGTTGCACACACTTACAGCTGTATATATCTGTGTGTATTGCTATGTGTGCTGTTCCCTTGCACATAGCATGCAGCACTGTGGTGATAATATAGGGGACATGTATTTACATACATATATGTGTGTGTTTGTATATATGTACACATGCGCATATAGATATATATCTATATATGTGTAGATGGGTCTAGGACACATGCTCATCTAGCATATGTCCGAATCACAAAACATCGAACACACATACACAAAAGCGCTTAACATCAAAAAGCACTTCTGTGTATGTGTAGTTTAAAAAAAAAATCTACTTTTCTGCAGAGGGGCTTCACCCCCCCCCCTGCACCCCCACACACCCCTACTTTATTATTCTCACTCCGAGATCGCACTACAGTGGGGAAGCAGGAATTTTCCCTTACCCACACTGTAGTCCGATCTATGAAACAGGCACACATACATGGAAGTGCTTGTCGATTTTAAACACTTTCGTGTTTGTGTGTTCGATGTTTTGTGATTCAGATATATGTAGGTCGAGCATGTGTCTGGATCCCATGTAGATATATATGTTGTATATATGTGTTTATATATATGTTTACATATGGGTATCTATATATCTGTGGACATACATGTAGATATGTATATATATATATATATATATATATATATATATATATATATATATATACATATACATAACTATATATGGGGTACATTCAGACATCAGGTCCACAATCTCAAAACTCCTTCATGCACAGCTACACTGTTTTGCCTTGCTACAACACAGACAGGTGCCACATATGGACACAGCCTAACATTAGGATGGTATATATAGGGCCAGATTGCAAGTAACCATATTACACACCTATGGCATTTCAGCATGCTACAATACATGTTAACCTGAGTGCCCTGCTAATGGTGGGCTCTGGAACCGATGTGTCCATCATTATGGCATTACCTCCACCACCGACTATTGGCCACAGTAATGTACATCCCTTCCATTACACACCACACACTATATTGGCATACATCTTGTCAGTCGGTGCTGCTCTACACAGTTGATGGGTATGGCCCACTACCCACAGGGCCAGATTCTAATGTCCATAGCAGTTGTTCAGCTGAAGATCATTACAACAGCAACACCTGATGGCACATGTATATCATTCCACATCATCTACCCCAGTATTATGGACCAAGTACTACAGTCAATTACATGCATATATTCTTCACATACCTATTGTGGGGATGAGGTCTGTTGTGGATAGTATCCTTGTAGGAGGTAATTTTTTTTTCACTCCTTAGCCTGCTTTCTTTGTTGTCTTTTTTGGTGTTGCTGTGGTTCAGGATATGTTGTATGCTTTCTGTTTGTTTTCTCATTCTCTTTCTTTCTCTGCATCTCTCTTTCTTTCTCTCTCTCTCTCTCCCTCCAGTAAATGGATTGAGCTGCTTGGAATAGATTGCAGCATGGCTTTTGTAGGTGATGCACATGATCAGGTGATGGCCTCTGCACCAATCAGTGTCCTCCACTTGCTACCTGCATGCAGCATGTTGTGTAGTACTTCTAATTACCACTGTCATGGCAACCCACTACTATAAATCCCTACATCATTAGGGCGTGGTCCCTTTACCTTACCTGTATGGTGGGCATCCTTCCTGTGAGTGGGCAGCAGTGATACAGACAGCAGGTAGCAATACCTCTTACAAGAGGACTTGCACACTCAAGCCATCTACATATTTGTATGAGGTTCTAGAACTACAAACAGAGAGTGTGAGTACTGTTGTTGTATGCATTGTATAGCACCAGTGTTACAGGGTTTGTGTGTACATACTAGTTTAACATGGACTGCAGTCTGTCTGCATAGCTCTCAACTGTGTGCCTATCCACTTGATGGCCAGAGGTGTGCGTGTTATGTTTTGCCTGTCCACCACACAGGTCTTGTGTCAGATATATCACTGGCTGTGTGTGTGTTGAGTGCTATCAGTATATGGCTACATCCATTTGTGTTTCTGACTTCATATTCCGGACTAAGGGTATGTTGCAGACTATCCTGTAACACCAGCAACTTGCTTAGTGTATGACAACACTATTTCACATATGGGCCTGTGTTCCAGCCTCTGTTCTCCACCTACATACCAGGCTTTGTCCATATGATATGCTGTCAGTAGTTGTTATGTAGTGGCCTGTGAGTATGTCATTCTGCCATTCCTGCCATCATTCCACTGCTGTTGTGCCCCCAGACATATTGTGGGGTTGGGTCCATATATGTGTGCGCTTCATCTGCACAATACATGTGTGCCCTTATGCAGTCCAGAGGCCAGTGTATGTAACAGTGGTATATGGCCCTGTATGTCAGTCTATGGGGGGAATGCACCATAACTAACATAGGCTGTTACAACATGTGAGGGGTATCAGGGGTAAGCTGTCTTAAGGTATCTGGATGTACATTACCATACAATTTGCCTTGAGTAAATGCAGGCCTACTGCTTCCTGCCATACAGACTGTTCTGTTTGTCAGTGTGATTGTGATGGTTTCAGTTATGCCTTGTTATGTAACAGATACATCCCCTTGTGTCAACTGAGGTCTTTACCCCCTAGGGCTTGTGTACAGAGTGTAGATAAAGACTGCTGGACTATACATCTGCATTACTTACTGTTGAGTGATTGTTATCCTGTGGCCCAGTCTGTCTTTACTGTTGTACTACTTGAAGGCCTTAGCCTGGACAGCAACATATGTAATGCTTTCTGGAATACTGTATTAATTTATCTGTTTGACAGTTGCATTAGTCAGTTTATATGTATTTCAGAGTCTACACAGCTATATGACATGGCATATACAACTGTAATAGTACACAAATAAAGCTTTCTCATGTATGCAAACCTGTGTGTGGTGTTATATCCTTTGACCTCTCTGTGGGTTTATGTTGCAGGCAGCAATTGCCTTTTGTATGGGTGACTCATACAGTGTCCAGTTGGTAACGTGGCAACTGTAGGCATACTGGCTGTTCTGTATGGTGTGCACCCTCTACATATGTATTTTCATATACAAATCCCTGTGTGTGTATGTGTAGTTGCATATATATATATATATATATATATATATATATATATATATATGTATCTGCATATATGTGTTTGTGTATATGTATCTTAGGAATGTTTATTGCTTCCACATTGTACATTCCCTATGGTAGCCAGACTGTACTGCATATGTTATTGATACCAGCCTGACATCATACAGGTTGGATGGATTACTGTTAACATCTTGTGCTCATGTTGTGTCAGGTCCTGGTTATGGGATTTGCAACAGTTGGTATTGTATTGCAGGGCTGACCTGTTTGGCTGTGTGGGAGGGGGGAATATCAATACGTGCAAGACATATGTTGCTTGGGTCTCCTCACCTCCATTAACGGTGCATGTGGTCATATATGTATTTATGTTCTCTTTTATATCTATAGATATATATCTGTATATACATATATATATATATATATACATATATATATATATATATATATATATATATGTAAACATATATATATATATATAGATGTATATGTGTATATATATATATATATATATATATATATATATATATATATATATATATATATATAGATATGTATATATCTATTTAGATATAAATATATATACACACACACAAAAAATCTGCATGTATAAATGCATTTCCTGTGCTGTTGAATGAGTGTGATGGGCGAGATGTTTGTGAAACATCCAGATTATGTATATCTGACATGGCTTAGTGGTAAATCACTTTGGCTATGGTGTGCAGGGTCCTGGGTTCGAGCCTTGCAGAGGCTGTTTATTTTGTTGCTGGGCAGAACAAGGACCATTAGATACAGAGTGATTAAGGCACTTTTAAGTAGTTGTAAGCAGGCTTGCATGGGTTTGTGCAGAGGTAAACACTGCTAACTTCTGGTTACAGTTTCTTACACTCAGTTAGCTTTTGGGTGGCGCAGTGGTGCAGTGGTTAATGCTGTCACCTCACAGCAAGAGGTTCTCTGGTTCAATTCTTGACTAGAGTGCCTTCTGTGTGGAGTTTGCATGTTCTCCCTGTGTTCGCGTGGGTTTCCTCCGGGTACTCCGGTTTCCTCCCACATTCTAAAGACATGCTTCTGGAGCGTTTCTCCCCGGGCCTCCGCTGAAATCAGGATCTGTGGAACCTATTCACTTTCCTGGTCAACAAATGTTAAATAAATTAATTAATTAATTAATTTAAAAAATTGCTTAACCTGTGTAGGCATTGCTTACCCCCAAGCAAACAGGCTTAAACCCGCTTACTGCTGCTTAAAAGTGCTTACTCCCATATACCCCCGTGCTAATTTCTTTAAAAGAAAAGAAAAAAAGGATTGATAGGAAAGTGGTGTAAAAGGGGCACAAAGAGGCAAAGACAGTAGGGAAAATAGCTAGGGATGTGCAGGAAGGGTGTAGGCAAGGTCCATAGCTGCCCATTTCTTCTACAGCAACAGCTGTGCATATACACTGAGTTTGGGGATAGATTTGGACACTCTGACCCTTGAGAGAGGGGTGAGGACAACAATAATATGTTGTGAAGCCAATTAGACCAGATTACATGTGTCCAGTGGACACCTGTGCGAAATAGACAGCTATGTATGGGGCGAGATTTTTTGTTTTTTGAGAACAGATTGCCCTTTTTTCAGTTGAAAGTGGGATGCTGGGGAGGGATAGTAGGAATATTTGGGGAGGTAGGTTTGGTAGGTTAGCAGACAAGACAAACAAAATGCATATGGGGCAGTATAGGACACATGTGGGGGTAAACACGTTGGTGGGGAGGGGTGTTGGGAAATCGGAAGCCCATGAGCCCCCTAGTGGAAACAGTGGGACTGAGGTCCCCACCCATGGGTAGTCACCACTGCATCTTCACAGCCCCAAAGGTGGCTGTGCTGGGGGCTGAGTCAGAGAGCCAGGCCGACCCTCTAGTCAAAATACATGGCCCTTGAGCTAGCGTAGCAGATCTTCAAACTCCTGGTTCAGCTCGCTACGCACCATGACCCGGACCTGGCGACAGGTGACAGGTTTCTGTCCATGCCCACTCCCAGGGGGCAAGCTCCATCCCCTGAGGTGGTTCCACCAGAAGGTGGTGCAGGACCAACAGACTAGGAGGTCCTGAGTTGGGCCTCAGACGTGCTGGTGCCCATGACACAGCCAGCTAACGTAGGACAGGTGGGTCTGCTGGGACCCGCATTCCCATAAGTGCTATGGTGTTTATGTTTTATCAACATATGTGGGTTAGTAATAGTCAACACATTCCAGGATTAGGTATAACAGCATGCATAGATATTCCCATTAACCCAGACACCAGATATGGAATATTTGCATAGCAAACAGAACACATGCATATATGGGACCACAATAGTAATTACAACAGCATGCAGGCACATTGATGGCACCATACCACCAATGTGGGAGTATTTCAACATAACACATGCATAGAAACAGGTTTAAATAATTATCTAACAATAGGACATATGAACCAACATTACAGTTAAGTCAGCACATACCAATTGATTTGGGTATTTAGCTTATTGTTGCAGATATGGTGGGGGGGGGGTGGAAGAAAGATGTCAATTAACAACTAGTATTTTCCTGTAGTTCACATTACTTTCCTAGTCAGTGCTGTTATCTGTACCTTACAAGTATTACTACACTACCCTATTGCCTTACTTTTGACAGTGGTATGGCTGTTGACAACTATATACATGAACTGGTTTTACCTGCAGTATATACTTCTTATCTGGTATACCTGTGGAGGAATTGTTTGTTAACACTAACTGTTACTACACATACTCCCAGATTCTAGGTTGATGTTATGCACATACCTGTCCATCTCTTTTTGCACCGACTCTGGGCATGTCAGGTGAACTGAGACATATTTTGACTATTGCCTCTTAAACCTTTAGTGAATTACAACACTATTATACAGGATTTCCTAGACAGTTATATTATGTAGCACAGTGTGGGTGACAGTGATGAGTGATACCTTATTATTCAGAGCAACTGCAACACTCGCAATGCCATACAATACCAGAGTAAACAGTACCAGTACAGGGTATCAATCTTTTATTTCTAGGCACAGTGTTTGTATCTGACAGACCTGTGGGAGCAATGTTTGTTAACATTACCTGAATGTTGCCACACAAATTACCAGATTCCGCATTAGTATTATGCACATACATCTCACTCTGTTACTGTACACACTCTGGTCACAGCTTGACAACATGGGAGTGTAGATGGGACATACTTGGCTTATTACTCTCATAACATTTTGGAGAGTTGCTAGAGTGACAGGTTTGTTCTTATAAATGTGTGACAATCAGTTGTATTTCTTGTTTGCTGTCTAAATGTCTGGGATCATCCCACTGATTTCTCAGGGGGACAGGGTGACAGGCAGCAGATATGGGCCAATGTACTGGATATTCTGGACATATCTCTACAGTTGTGGGGTATGATTCTGTATGCAGCCTCCCACCACTGCCAGGATTCGAACCATGGCTGTGTGTGCTTAAAATACAACAGTTCATGTCTCATTTGAGTGTGCTATTTGGATTTTGCTGTCTGTATTTTCACTGTTTTCTATCTATGTCTCTCTCAGTTGTACTATATGACCTCTTGGGATTGCACCAGTCATATGCAGACATTCCTATTTATGTTGCACAGTGTGGGTAACAGTGCTTAATACAACAGTAATATTAAGTGATTGCAAATCTACATTATCATATGATACCAGAGTAAACACATGCAGTCCAGCAGTTAGGCCTTTACTGTCAGGCTATTAAGCTTTATTTACATACAACCTATATGAGACTCTTCCTGACATATTCTCTGGTGTATGCAGTACATGTCTTAAGCAATGCAGGTTATATACAGGCATTTCACTTTCGACTACTTTTAGATTTATTTCCTATGACAGTACATGCAAGAGTATTACTAACCTGCCTCACAGTGCAACTGCTCCAAGTGGCATCCATGGGCCTCCAGGTTTGTAGCCTGCTCACTTGCCACTGTGAAGGACATAAGAGGAATATTTAGCCATACCTATCCATAATATACATGATCTGGCAATTATTAAACTGGTAGTGGACTAATACTTATACATAGCTGGGACCTCCCCTGTCTTCCTAGCCTCTTGGATCTACTGATCCAAGAGATCCCCCTTTCACCGCTTCAGGTTGGCATAGTGATGCCTGACCTGCTCACCAGTTCGGGGTATGCCAGTGGCACTGGTGAGGTCACGGGCAAGATTGTCCCAGGCTTCTGCCTTATATTGGGAACCCTGGTACTGGCTCTGCAGCAGTGTCTGGTCATGGTCTTTCACAAGGAGTCCTGCCATGACTCTGCACTCCTGGATGCCCCAGCGCTGTGCCCGAAAGTGCACACCATCTCTCATTCCAGATATATTGCCTACAAGGGGAAAATACAACCAGTTATGAGATGTATTCCCACCTGTTGGGTTTAAATAGGGCCGATTTCCTGCACTTTGCCGTGATTGGACAGTTTTGAAAAGGCTAAGTAATGGACAAACCTGCTTACCTAAGATTGGCATTGCTTAAAGGGGTATACCAATGGGCAGACTGAGTTAGCTGTCCTACACATTGCTTACACCTACTAAGCTGGGCTGTGCAAGCTTAATATTTAAGTTGCATTATATTTGCTTTCTGGCATTGATTTATTATTCATTACATGTTATATATGTGTTTGGTATCCATGATTCATGTGTACGTACACTGTATGGGGTCCTTGTGTTTATTAGGGGATCTCAACACTTTTTTACAATGACACCTCACATCTGGGCTTAATGCAGTACTCCAGTTCACATATTTATGTTATGTAGTAGGTTATACAACATAAAGCTGTATATAGATTCCTTTCACGTGTACAGTTTGAATTCCCTATAGTGAGGATCTGTTTGGTGATACCTCAATCCTATGTACTGCTGTGATGATTTAGTGGTTAACTACCGTGACTATGGTGTACAGGGTCATGGATTCAAGACCTGCAGAGGCTGTTTATTTTGTTTCTGGCCAGAACAGCGGCTAATGCATACAAAGTGCTTAAGGCACTTTTAAGCAATTGTAAGTGGGTTTGCGTGGGTTTGCGTGAAGGTAAGCAATGCTAACCTCTGGTTAAATATGCTTATAGAGAGCTTCAATATTGCTTAACCTGTGTGCGCATTGCTTACCCCTGTGCAAATGGGCTTAAAATCGCTTTCTTCTGCTTAAATATGCTTACTTCCGCTTACTACTGCTTAATAGTGCTTACACTTGCTTACTAGGGCTTATTCCCGCTTACCACCCCACTAATTTAGACAGTAATGTGTGCTGGTTCTTGGGAAGGTGGTGGATTAAGAAACTTTATGCAGTTATTATTCATTACACATTTTACCTTCCATTTGTATCCCTGATTCCTATGTACATATACTGTATGGGGCAGTTGTGATTGTCTATGCACTTTGCAACATTATGACAATGACACCTTACATCTGCATTTAATGCAGTACTCCAGGTCACAAATATATGCTATTTAGTCAGTTATGCAACTAAAAATATTGGTCATAAAGTGATTTGACATGAAAAATGGAATGTACTGAAGTGGGACTCGAACTGGGAATGACTGTTCTTAAGGCAAATGCTCTGCCGCTGTACTTCTTCATTTGCATATATCTTGCTTTTTTTCCTCTTGTGCCATTTAAGCTGCATTAACTGTAGCTAAGCGATGGGCAAACCTGTGCACCTACGGTTAAATGTAATCTGTTTCATAAAAAAAAAGTTTTATATTTGCTGTTTTAACTATTCCTCTTGTAAACGTGGGGGGATGTTGCTGGGGGTATGCGAACACCTATGAGCGGTCTTGCTCATTCTTTTATTAATAGTCTGCTGTTCTTCATTGCAGGGGCATGTATTTTCTGAGAGCTATGTTCTCAGATATGCCCCCTGCACTCGTACATGCTTTGTGTAAGTTTAGGAGCTCAGGCAGCGTGCCTTCATTAATATGCATGGCAATCTGCCATTGTGCTCC
Source organism: Protopterus annectens (assembly GCF_019279795.1). NCBI lineage: Eukaryota > Metazoa > Chordata > Ceratodontiformes > Protopteridae > Protopterus > Protopterus annectens. The sequence continues at coordinate 305,858,446 of NC_056735.1, read as the reverse complement.
TAAACGGCCGCTACCATGCAGGACTAAGCTAGTCCTGCATTGAAGGATAGTGAATCTGGGGGATTCTCTCTCTCTCTCTCTCTCTCTCTCTCTGTACACCCTTTTACAGCATAGACTTTAAAGTTGTGTTAAAATTTTCAGCTAGCCCCATCTATTTGATGGTGGGATACAAAGGTCCTTCACTGCTCAACTTTAAAGCAGTGGCACAAAAAGGGAGTTTTGGTAAATAAGAATTTCTCTGGGAATTCCTACTTGTATTGGAACTTGTATTGACTCTTTTGTTGCATAATCAATAATTACCATTATTCATTTTCACAAGCTGACCCACATTTGGGGCAGTCTGCATAAATGTTTTTTATGTCCTTCATAATACCAAGCCAATAACAGTGCAAATGTTATGAGCATTCTTAAATGACCACTGAGTATGAAGCTGTGTGCTAATTTAACTAACCATGTTCTAAAAGGATTTGGAATTTATCACTCAGTAACTTTTATTTCTCATGGGTTACCGTACGTATAGTAGGTCTTCTCTTAGCTCAAAATTATAAGTATGTAATGGTTCTGTTCTGTTATTTTGGTTCACCTTCTTCACTGTCTGTGTTTTCTGTAGCCCTACTTAGGGTATAATCCTCCTTTTGAGCTTTGTTGACATTGACATTGTTTATGTAGAAGTCAGCCAAGTCAGTATTTTCCTCAATATTCTGATGTGATGTGGAGGCTGTGACCAATTCTCCTACAAATATGTTTTTCCCTTCATCTAGGTCATCTCATATAAAAGGGAACTCATGAAAATAGCTTTTTTCTCCACCCAGTGGTATTGATTGTTTACATTTCTCTTCCTCTTAAATGGTTTTAATTGTCTTTGCATTTGAGTCAGGCTTCTGTTTCAAACTGTCTGTCTACTCTGATATAGCAGAATAAATTTTAGTATAATTCTATTCAATTTCATTCTTTTCTCTTCTTTCAGTATGAGACCCATCTGCCCCTACATCAGTTCCTGGTCCTACTTTCCTTAGCATATTCTTAAGATGAGTCTTTCTCTGCCATTCTCTTTTCTGACTTTATTATCCATTTATTTACCCATTTAACTGACGGAGACTTTTGGTAAAATGTATACTCCCGTCAGTTTCTATACTGACTTCCTTCTAGTAGATTTATCTAACCCTTCCACCCAGAGCCTTCTTTTGTGTCCTAAGCTTTTCATTTTATTGGAATTATGCACTTTTGGCAGTATATCTGGCTGAATATTTCCTTCCAATATCTTTCATAGTTCTTCAGACTTGGAAAATATTTGCCAGTTATTACATCATGAAACAAAATAGGCACCAAAGGAACAGAAAATGAAATGTTATCCAAGAAAGTCTGTATTTCTAGTTGTGTTATACAATAGTTCGTATCAAAGTAAACCAAACTGCAGTAGTGCAAGAAAATTTAATAAATCCAATAAAATGCACTGATTCAATACATAAAATAAAAGATTAGCGCTTTTGTACATAACAGGGTACTTCTTCAGATCTACACAGTAATAGCAGTTACAATTTAAATAATACAGGCAATTAGTGCTGCAGATCACGTGACTTTAAAATAGTTTTAAGGGGAATTAACTCATTTAACCCCTTAGTCCCTGTAGCTTGTAAAAGTAACATCCATTTCACCTCGTGACATTCAGTCCTAGTTGTTATATCACCTCCTCTAACATTAGGCTGACAAATCTCTAATACCGAAAATTTAAAATAATGATTATTTCCCATCTGGGTATCATGTTTTGCAAGGGCATTTTTACTATAATTTCTCTGGATACTGTAAAGATGCTCACGTATCCGATCTCTCAAACACCTATTAGTCTTGCCCACATAGAACATTTTGCAGAGCTCACAGGAAGCTAAATACACAACATTCATTGTATTACAGTCAGCATATGCCTTAAGCTCATAGACATGTCCAGTCACAGGGTGTACATACATATCATCATTACTTACATAAGAACACATGGTACATTTATGACAAGGAAAGGTCCCTGAAATAGCATTCCCTAAATGTTCATTTCCTTTATTAACAACCTGTTGGATTTATAACAGAGCAGTCTCTTTAGACATTTCTGATTTTTAAAGGTAAATTGTGGCACTTCACCCAAAGTCTCATACATTTAGCATCTGATTGTATTATTTTCCAGTGTTTTTTAATAATATTGCATATAGCAGAAGAATCATTGGAGAAGGTGAGGCACATTCTTGCCTTACCTAACAAGTTCCCAGTCTTGTTGTTGACAGGGCCCACTTCTGAATTCAGGTCAGGTTTTGAGGCAACCTCAACTTGTGCCTCAGATATATCATCCTGTGGATAGCCTTTTTCTTTAAAATTATTTGAAATTTCTTCAAAAGATTCATACATACAACTGTCCTTTGTATGCAGCCGGGCAGATCTATAAAATTGCCTTTTTAGCACATTCCTCTTTACAGATTTCGGATGCATACTCTTGGCATGTAAAATGTTGTTGGTCTTACAAGATTTAATATAAATCTGTGTCTCAATGCCATCAGTACAATAGTTCCTCTTATCTTGGAATGCATATCACTTCAATGTTTTGTTTACCGTTTATGCTTGCAAATATGTTACGCTTTAACAAAAATAATTGTACATTATAAATCCAGCAATCCTAGTAAGTCTTTCTCTTCTACTCCAATAGTACATTTCACAAGTTAGGTGCTAACGCAATGGCAAAAGGCAGATCCTACACTTCTAAGCGGCAGCAGTTCAACATTATTGCTTCACTTGTTTACCTTCAGGCATGCTTTATTTCACAGACTGACAGTAATAATTTTTAACTCATTCTTGTCAATGGAGCACTGGAAGTCTGCACCGTAACATCCAACTGGCAGAACCTAAGCTTTTTGATAGAATCAAATGCTGTCCTAACATTTCAAACAAATGCCCATATCTCTGGAACTATAGTTGTTAGTAAAGAAGAGTAAATGGCAAACTCTTTGGCACAAACTATCTTTATAATGGTAGTATTCTTTAGGGTCTAGGTTTTAAACTGAGTTTTATAAGTCACAGTAAACACTGTAGCTATTAAGTTTATAATATTTTCTAAATAACTTCCAATAACTCTGTAACCATTCAAGTTATACACATGCAGTTAGAAGCATTTTGTTCATCCAACTGAGAGCTTTCATATGAAGCTTAGCAGTTCTGTCTGTGCTGCTTAGTTGTTGAGATATTTAGAAAAGCATGACATTTATGACAATATAAATATTATATGAGCAACAATTAATATCCCTTTACCTGCACTAGACAAAGGTCAAACATAGTTGTGTTTGCTATTGTGTAAGTTTTAAGATGAAATCTTTGAATACTTTGTATGTAGCATGGTTTTGAAATTATCATTGCAAATATGAATAAGCAATATTTGACACTTATAGACGTCGCTAGATGTGACTGCAGAAAAACCTACAGGTATTACCTGGACATAATGAGTTAATATGCATAGTATTACAGTCATTAGACCCTATCTATATGTCATGTTCTAGAACAGTTTATATAAATTGGTTCAAATTATATTTTTTTCTTGGTTGCAATCAAGAAGCATTGCTACATGAAAGCTTTTTACAAATCCTTTTTTATGCATTTCTGACCTAGAATCTGCAAATTCACAAAATAGCAAATGCGTTAGTACAATGAGTAGTTTCTTAAAAGACTAAGGTTCACCCTAATCTCTTGTTTCACCTTCTGGTAGTTCTATGTATCAATATCTTCCAAATTCACATATGTTTTCAGTGGCTGTTTAGTTATAATGACAGAACTCTGATCCATTCTGTCTGCAGCCAATTATCATTAACTGCATACCTTTCAAAACAAACAATGGAAGTCTCCATGTCTCTCTCTCTCACTCTCTCCATAATCTGAGATTTGTTAGGTTGCACTGGACATTTAGAATCTCCCTGAAGTGTACATCTGCTTACTCAGTCTACAAATCTGCTGATGGATATTGAGCAGACAATGATCTGTGACAGCACGTTTCTCCAGGAAGGTGATCGAGATTTGATCTATTGTTGGTCAGAAGCCACACACTTCTTCAGAAGTCTGGCCAGGTGTTAGTCCTGTCTTCAAAACTAAGAATGTGTTGATCAGTAGTTGCACATTTCTCTTAAAGTGTATAAGAAAGATATTACTAAGGTTTATTACTCTTTACTATGGCTTCAATTAGATTTTCCATTTTTCTACCAGAAATGTTCATGCCACATTGTATCTACACCCAGAGTAATTAGGAAGATAGCAATACACAACACGGGTTCACTAAAGCAGTTAGTAATTTGGTAATCTGTACATTGTTTCCAGTAGGGAAAAGCAGCTCAAGCAAGCAGGCAGCTTTTGTAAAGTTAAAGTAAAAATCAAACATTGCAGTTTTTCTTAATGAAAAAACCCATGTAATATACTGTTTTGTTTGTAAAAAAGGACTCATTTGAACCAGCTATCCAGTTTGAAATTCCTAAGGTATTTACAATAAATTGAGTTCAATACAGATTTATTGATTTATTGGCATTTATTTACCAGGAAAGCTTGTCATAGTTAAAGTGAAAAGCAATAATTCCTTACATTCAGATTAGTATTTACTCATAAACAGGTTTTCAGCAGACTGACTGCCAAAATAAATAAACAGAACTTACAGACACATTGCAACAATAAAAGAGCTGTCCTTGCAGGTTCCACAGACATGGATAAATCAAAATATCTTCTTACACACGGGCAGGGATAAATCTAGTTGGAATGTTCTCTGAATAGTTTTAGCTTCCTTGACTCAAGGGATTCTCTCTGGATTCATTTCTTCTTCTTGTGGTATATTAAACTATTTCAGAGACCTTCCAAAAACCTCTTCAGGACCAAAGGTCATGAATCTGCTTTACATCAAAGCAATAGGCTTTAAATTCCCTGTGTGCAACACTCCCTTATTAACTCTAAAGTCTTTGTTTGTTTATGAGTTAGTATCCTTAAAGAGAACATACAGCACAATTGTTATATTACCCATCTGAGCTATCATATTTAAACGGATTAGTTGCCACTATGCTATAACTGCAGTGGTGGTGCTGCGGTTGCATTGTCACCTCACAGTAAGACATTGCCCTGTTCGATTCTCAGCTAGAGCATCTTCTGTGTGTAGACATGCCTAAATGGACGTACCTTCATTGAAGGTTGTGCGTCAGGACTGGCAACTCGGCACGTAAAAATCTACTGCCAATCATTAGCGGACCGGAGTTCCGCTGTGGCGACCCCTAACCGGGAAAAGCTGAAAGTCACAAACAAGTTGCCACTATGCTATACTGTAAAAACAAAAAGAAGACTGGAACCACAAGTAGCTTGATTTATTCAGACACAAGTAAAAAACTTTCACAGTATTCACACTGCTTCTTCAGGCATCAAATTCTTACTGCTACAAAGGTCACTTAAATACATTCAACTAAAAATAATCAAACAATTAGCTAATTGAATACTAAAACAAGAAGAACATACACACACACACTCATACATAAATGGACAAATACACAGATATATATGAATGCTCACACACACACACACACACACACACATATATATATATATATATATATATATATATATATATATATATATATATATATATATATATATATATAGTTATCTATCTATATATGGGTCTACTTTATAAGACTGAAATACCATATCACCGACTTTCAGAAAACCGAGACCAACACAGAGGTTTCAAGAGTGAAACTTCACAATACCGATATTCAGAACACTTAATGCCAACAGTCCAAGCTGAGCAGAACCAGGACTCCACTCATTTCTGCATTGTAGTGCTATCTCAGAGTCAGTTTACTTAATTTGCAGGGGGTTTGGGGAGTGCAGCTCCTCATAGGGGGGTGGAGGGGGGAGCAGCCTCCCCTGCAAAAACATATCCGTTGGAATGAGGTAGTTGTTTCTGGAGTTTAGAATTTCTACAGAATATTCATGTTGATGCTATAGTTACCATCATGAATATTTAGTGGAATGATGAGTGTGTTTTCAGGTATTGGTTGGTGGGTGGGTGACTTGCAACACTAATATGTTTTGCTGTTTCTACATTTTTATAAATGATAGATGTAACTATGTAGTACTAATTTGCGCTTACTTTTCTATAATGTTATAGTGGTGTAAATATTTCTAAGTATCATAGGAGCTTCTTGCAATATGTCTGCAATGTTGTCTTCAGTACTAAGTTCCTGAATTTAAAGATACAGCACATTATTCATACGGGATGCCTTACCAGTTATGCTGTAGAAATGCAGTCGCTTTTGTAAACATCCGAGTAAGTGAAATGGCCTGTCAAGATTTTGAATTGTTGGTGTTTTGGTCTTGATTTGCTGAAAGTCAGTAATATGGTATTTCAGTCTTATAAAGCAGACCCATATTTATGTACACACACACACACACACACACACACACATGTATATATATATATATATATATATATATATATATATATATATATATATATATATATATATATATGTATACAATACCAGATTTACATGTTCACTCACATACACACACAATACTATATATATATATATATATATATATATATATATATATATATATATATATATATATATATATATATATATATATATATATATATATGGGTCTACTTCACATGATTGAAAACTCAAAATACTGAATTTCATTTGACTGAGATGACAATACCTAATTTTCAAAATTCTGAAAACTCATTTACTGAGTCTCATTATAGTGAAAGCTTGCAATGCTGAATTTCAAAATACTGAATTTTAACCCATAGACTTGATATGCATTTCCCTTCACCTGCGACTTGCATTTGATAAAAAAAATTACTGTAACTTAAAGTGCCGACTGTCAGAATACCAATAGTCATATCTCTCAACCCCTTAGCACAAAAAATCTGGACAAAGCCTCACAGAATGGCCGGACAAAGACCCAAAAATAGGAACAAATTTTAAATATTGTTTTTATACACTTAGAAAGTTGCTAGAATAACAGAATTTTGTCTTAGCATGCATTTTTCTGGAGGATATGAAGTCTGAAACACAAATGTATATCATGATTTAGTGACTTCAATCATCAGATCATCCCAGTGATTTGTAAGAAAATCACAAATTTTATGTGGAATAGATCAAAACTATGAAGCAAAAATCTGGACATTCTGTGAAAATCTATACAGCTGAGAGTTATGCCAATAGTAACACAGAAAGTAGTGCTGTAGTGTTTCTAAATGTGGTTATGTCTCTACATTTTTATGGGAAGTATCTAAAGTAATATGGCAGACGTTTCATGCAGTCTCGGCACTAGTGGCAGTATGTACAGTACTGTACAGTAAGTAAAAATTACATGGCCTGTTCCCCACTGCAGTGCAGTCCTAGAGTTAGTATATATAGTTGGGGGGTGTTGGGGTGTAGCCACCCACCTAGTTTGGTTTTATATTGTCCCGTTTCTGTTAAGAGGGTAAGTAAGTAGTTTTAGAAAGAATGATTTGTTGGTGTTGTAAGTGTGCATGTCTATGGCTTAATATTCAGTATTTTGTCATTCAGCATTGTAAGCTTTCAGTATAATGAGACTCAGTCAAATGAGTTTTCAGTATTTTGAAAATTAGGTATTATGTTTTCAGTCAAATGAAAGTCAGTATTTTGAGTTTTCAGTCATTTGAAGTATATCTATCTGTGTGTGTGCATGCGTGCGTGCGTGCGTGCGTGTGTGTGTGTGTGTGTGTGTGTGTGTGTGTGTGTGTGTGTGTGTGTGTATAGATACAAACATGTGGAATATATGGAGATCTGGCATATGATACATAAAATATTTATACTATAAGTTTAGAAGTTCAGTTTCATGATGGATAGCAAAGGCAGCAGTCATGAATCGAGGTACAAAATCCTACAGTAGAAGGTAGCATTGGTGGTACAGTAGTGGGCAGAGCTGTCTTCTAAGCAGTTGACATAGGTTCAGTTCTTGGCCAATGCAACATACTTACTCACACATATGTCGCAACTGGAGTGACTACAACACTTTCTCACTAATAAAGCAAAGGCCTAAATCAAACAAAAAATGTTACAGACTATCTCAAAGTATTGTTCCTCTTGTCAGGATCATACAGGATTCTAAGAGGTGACCTCTGCCTTGCATATGCAGTCTCAACATACCCCATGCAGTCAGGCTCATAACACATTTGCAAGTCTAATGCAAACATGAACATGCGCTGAAAGGATTTCAATCTCTTTTGAAGTATAAATACCACATTTTGGACAAGGAACACCTTTTCTCTGGAAGCATTTTCCACTCCATATAAAGTGAAGTACTTTTCTTAACCTATTCAAAGGTAATTTGGACAAATGGATGGGAAACCACTAGTTTACTCCTTTCTTAGCCCCCATGCCCTTCATGAGCTGGGGCAACAAGTAAATGTTCCATTATATCATTTTTCTGCAAAATAGCGGGTTATTTGTATGCAACATAAACAGGCTAAAAACTTCCATGGAAAAGCAAGTGAAAGAATTGATAAGACAGTAGTAGACTGGAATTAACTGGAAACAACTGAAATGAGACTGGAATGAAAATCTTTATCTGTTAATTACCTAACATTGTGCGAAACAGGTGCCAGTCTCTCCTTTGTGGGTGAAGTCTTTTTGTACTTTTCAGAATAAATTCTGCACACGCTGTAAGTTCAGTTAAGAATGCTTTATTAGATGTTAACAATATATGAATGCTGTCTCCAGTAAAAATGCTGATAAAACAATAACAGTCTGTAAAAATTCTGGAATGCTGGATAACAGTAACAATGCTGATTAATATCCAAAGTTTCTGCATGCATATTCTGATTCTCCTGACTAATATCAACTGAAACAGTCTTTTCTTCCTGAATAGTATGGATATTTGACCTTACTTCTGTACTCAGGCTTAAGTGTCTGTACTATAAAGACCTTTTGTATATCAGTCCAAACACTAACTTAACTAACTCAGCTGAATGCGTCTACCTAATAATACCAAAACCTTGTAATGTTTTACATACCTCTTCAGCCTTGGTTTCCAAGCCTTGTCTTGCATGTGCCTCACAATCTATTCTTTATGTACATTGCAAGTACACACATCTTTCCCTTGAGAAAGGAACATTCTGTAGTTCTCCCTGAAAACTGTTACTTCAGCACATCTCATTCTTATCAGCAAGATGATCTTTTCCTTTCTACTGAGCTGTCTTTTCCTGAAACTGAATGCATACATGAAAATACAAGTATGACTTGATATTTGCAGGCTTATTATTTCACCTTAATGTATTATAGTGAACTTACTAAGAATACAGTGAAAATTCTCAGTCTAGTAGCTTCCCCTGAGTTCCCTGAAGAAAGTTTAAAGGGACCTTCATTTGTAGTTACCGCATATGTATATTAGAAATACAAAAAATGTACTGGCTGCAATAAGATAGAATGTAATTTTAATGCTAAAAATCATAAAAGATTACAAGTTAAGTGCTTTCAACTAAAAACTGATTAGACATCATCAGAGCCATTTGTAGAACCTTTTGTAAAACAATGTGAACCAGTCAAAAAACATTCATATATAAATATCATAAAAACTGGAAATTATATTATTGCAACAATGTAACACCATCCCCCCAAATATCTTAAAGTGACTGCATCAAAACAGTAATCAAGGTAAAAAAAATATTAAAAATGTTACTACGTTCTATAACAAAATAGAAGCTTTGTGCTTTAACACAATACTAATTGAATTAGCCTCATTTAAACCTGGACTATTGCTAGTATCCAGTCTTAACTGCCATATTAATTCTTTAATTAGTAAACAATTCTCCCAGTCACCTGAAAAATTATCACTCTCCAGTCTTTCTAAAATGTAAAATTTAAACATGTTTAAACCTCCACAGTGTGCTATGTGTCTAGCCAAAGCACTTTTTTCATCCTTTTTTGAAATACTGTGTAAATGTTGATATATATGTTTGTTTAAAGCATTGTTGGTTTTTCCAACATAAAAGGCTGGACATGTATGGCACTTGGCAAGATAAACTACTTTGTTAGTATAACAAAAATAATAAAAATAAAAAATGTATCATAGCTATATTACTAACTACTGTAATCTGGTTCGATTATACTGGCTGTATGCAACCTCACTCATAATCTGTAGATGTGTCATAATAGATTGTGATGTCCTTTATGGTCTCAAAGGTACTATTAGCTCAAAATAGCTTTTAACAGCTCCATATGTAGGAAATATACCTGCTCTAGTGATTACCCCATTACCTAGATCCATAGTCTTTAGAGTCTTTCAGTCTAAGTTGTAATATGTGTGTGATGTATCTAAAACCTGCACATTATTCTGAAAAGACTCCCCTGTATTCATGAAAATCCATGCAAGAATAAGAGTATTCTTGCAAAGAGTGGTTCATGTCCATTTAGCACACCTTAAATATTCATGAAGGCGCACTGCTGTACCTGTTATACAGACATGAACTGTGAATGAGGAGTGCAGGGGGCATGTCCAAGTAGCGCACTGAAACTGAACATGCCCCCTGCACTCAGAAAGTGCCATATGGCACTTTCTAAGCAGAACTGGCATAATATTAGAGGTTAATTCTAATATTATGCCAGTATTTCAGTGTCCGCAGACACTGAAATTAAATAATGATTATTTCAGTGTCCATGGACACTGAAATAAACATCAACAACAAGACAGCAATGCAGGAGGTGTGTGACAGGTTCTGTGACACACCCCTGCATTGCTAAAGTGCTGAATGACACTTCTGCAACTTGCTAAAGCAGGAAATGTGTGCAAATGCACACATAACGGGGGATAAATCCCCCAAAAGTGAAAAAACACACATATAGTGCTTACAAACACAAAACATTGATAGAGACCGGATCATGCATTAGCATGAATTATGGAAGGGTAGCAGTCTGAAAGCAAATGTATACCAATATTCCCTTACAGCAGTGCATGTTAACAAAGGCACAAAATGATGGGAGAAATAAATCCTAAATTAGGGACACACCTGAAAATTTGCCCTCACACACTTTGAAAGTTGATAGATAACAGGATATGTATTAGCAGGAGTCCCTGAAGGATAGAAGCCTGAATGCCAAATGAATGCCATTATTTCATGACTGCGTCCTTAATGAGTTGTCAGAACACCACAAGACTTACTTATATAACATAACAATATAAAAATAATAAACTTTTTTTTCAAGCCTAAGGAATATTTAAGCAAAGTTAAATGGGTGTGCACGTTATGGCCATCTGCTTAGCATAGCTTAAACATCCCCTAGGAGATAAATGCAAATACACAAGTGAAATTTCCGAGCCGAGATAGTGTAGTGGTTAGGGTCCTGTCTTTACATGCAGGCATTCACAGATTGAATACCAAGACAGGCAGCTTATTTTTCTAAGGGAAAGTAGTGTTAAAATTATATTTGTAAACTTAAATTATGTAGGAATTATTTTTTGTCAACCAGGGTAGTGTAGCGGGTCCAAAAGTGAGATGTCAGTCTAGAAAAGTTGTGAAACCCCCATATAAACACAAGTGCTTCATACAGTATAGTCACACAATAATATAATTTAATGAAAGCACATAGGGGGATGTCATGGAAAGTAATCATAAAATTATAATATGTCAGTAATGAGGAATCAAGCCTACAATCCTGATACTTTACTAAATGAAATGTGAGCAATGCTAAGTAATGCTTAGCTGTGCTAAGCTGGTGTAAGCATTGGTTAAATGTAAATGCTAAGCAATAAGTAGCCCAGCTAAGCAGATTTGTGCATTGTTAAGCAGTGCTTAGCATCTAACCCTTTAAGTAATGCTGTCCTTAGCTGAGCAGCTTTGCACGTTGGTTAGCTTAGCTCAGCATACTCAAAATCATCCAATCATGGCAAAGTGCAGGAATTCAGCTCTATTTAAACCTCACAGGCAGGAATACAGCCATAATAGGTTGTAGCTGAAAAATGCAGGCACTATGGCTGGCGTTGGTGATGGTATGCATTTTTCGGCACATCATTGGGGCACTCAGGAATCCAAGGTCATGGTTGGACTCCTTGTGAAAGACTATGAAGGGAGACTACTGCAGGAGCAATACAAGGACTCACAATACAAAGTGGAGGCCTGGCACCATCTCGCATGTGATCTCACTAGTGCTACTGGCATTCCTCAAACTGGTGAGCAGGTCGGGCACCATTATGCTGACCTCAAGCATAGGAAGAGGGAGGTCTTGGATCAGTGGACCCAAGATGCATGGGCATGGAATGTCCCAGAAGTGTGTAAGTATCAGTATCACTTATTGTTCTCCAAAGTCCAGCCTGAGTATGTGATTGATAGGTATGCATAATGTTTCTTTATCTCCTGTACAGCTGCAGATGAGAGGGCCGCGGAAGTGGACACACATGCAAATAGGCTGCTAAGGCTGTGCCGGGAGGCTGGTGAGTACAAATCCAGCTTGCAGTATTCAGGACAAATAAATAGAAAGGAGTAGAATGTCAACTACCAGTAGGTAAAATGTTTACTGTGTGCAATTAATAAATGACCATTAGCAGATTAATAGTTTTTGATTTTCCAGCCATTTGATATTTAGTGCATTTGATCCATTGTCATAGACCCTATATATATAAATATATATATATATATATATATATATATATATATATATATATATATATATATATATACATATATATATATATATATATATATATATATATATATATATATATATATATATATATATATATATATATATATATATATATATATATATATATATATATTTACATATATATCTATATATATATATATCTATATATATATATATATATATAAAACATTATATATATATATATATATATATATATATATATATATATATATATATATATATATATATATATTCATACATGTATGTGGGATACAAATATATGTAAGGGAATGTATAAAAAAGAACACAACAAATATACACACACACACACACATATATATATATATATATATATATATATATATATATATATATATATTTCAATATATAGTTAAAATTTTCCTATAACATGCAGCACTGTCATACCTTAGTACAAGGAGTATGGACCAAGCCAGTCAAAGTGGGGGGAACCATGGTATGGAAATAGGGACACATCTGAAATAATTTGGTAGATAAACTGTGTAAGTTACTGCAGTAACACCGTCTGTCCTAACATATGTTGAATGCAATATCAGATGTCTGAGAAATCAATTGCCTGTCATTATGTAGTGAGTACATTCCACACATCATCCCACTGAATTGTCAGCAATACACACCTGTCATGAGGACCAGACCAAATATATGAGGCAGACAACTGTACATCCTATGAACATCTGGAGGGTTGAGACCTATGAGCGCAGCTATATAGCATTAGGGATACTACACTGAGCTGACAAGCATGTCACCAAGTTCCATCCAAAATACAGTCAGGACAACACCTCAGTATCCCAATGCAGCTTTGGGGAATTATATATGCATTAGCTACTACAGCATGCACTACATGGATGGAACTGTACAGACAGACACTGGTGTGAAAGTGCAAACACACAACCAATTGCACCACAGTCAAAGCTACGTAACAGTAAGCCTACCAAATACTACAGTATAAGTGCTGTGTGGACAGATATATCCTCAATGAGAGTCATACAATACCCCCTACATATACTGTGCCAGTTCACAGTGTAGCCGGAATTATTGGGTGGTATGGGACATGTCTCAAAATGCCCGTACAAACATATACTGCTGATAGGCCACCTATAACTGAAGCAGCATGCACAGTTGGATACAAAAGGACCCATGCCACTGAAATCTGCCCCCTACATAGTCCAACTAATAAGTAAACAGTACGTTGCTACAAAATCATGATAGGCCATATACAATGACCAGACATACACTGACCTCTTAGCAAAAAAACTAAAATGGCTGAAGATAGTAAACAGAAAAACAACCAGCCAGTAATTCACATAAATTTAATATACTCTGATGTGTCAGCCAAAGCTTTCAAGAAGTAAAAAATTAGAAGAAATACTTGTCTTAAATACAAGAAGCAATTAACACTTAATTACATATTTAAAAACACAGCCTCCAATTACACTCCTCATTTATCCCCCTAGAGGCTAAATTATCAAATTTAAAAATATAAATTGATTCTGTACATAACAATTGTTCTTTTATAACTATTCGATCAAACTGAAAAACAGATTTTTTCCAAAACAGTACCTTGTAACCCACTACTGTCCTCATGGTGAGCTTTATTAAAATGTATAGCTGTAGAACTGTCTTCTTTCTTATTAGTAATATCTCGCACATGTTCTAACAGCCTAATTTTAAAACACTTCTTACTCTACTCAACATAAAATTTGTTACAAGGGCATCAAAGTACATTCTCTATACACTGACCTCTTGACTGTACAGAGTTCCACATGTTGTCCAGCCTTTGCCCTCATATTTATGGCCTCTACCCCACAATGTGTGGGATTCCACAACATCACTGGGATGATATCATGAATGACAGCACTAAATATTGATAGACCATACCTATCAACTTCTTATCTCATGACATCTGGGCAAAGCCTGACATAATTGGGGGACAGAGGCCCAGAAATATTGGCATATTTGAAATATTGCTGTTATACACTGAGAAAGTTGCTGGTGTTACAGGGTTTGTTGTAACATATCTTTTCTATGGGATATGAAGTCAGAAACACAAATGGATGTTGGCATTTACTGACTGCAATCCCCAGAGTATGCTACTGATTTGCCAAGGATAACAACTTTCTGGGGAACAAACCAAACATAGGCAATCTGTGGATAGCCCTACAGTTGAGAGTTATGTCAAACACATAACACTGTCAGAGTTAAAATCACATGGAAACTCCATGTCCACATAAATCCTGTTAGACTAGCATTAATACAAATGTATAACAGCAATATGTCCATTCTGTCCCTATGTCAGGAACATTCACCCCCATTTTGTTGTCCTGTCTCCACAGTTTGGGTTGTAAGGGCTATTCCCAAATACCCTCTATGATGCTGTTGTTCACACACCTCTATGAAGTCCTCCTCACTGGCAAGGAAAAGGGCCAATGCCCACATGAAGTACTCAATTATAAGAGTGTGTTGCCATGCCATTGGGTATATGAATAACAACACAGCTGTTCTGCATGCAATTAGCAAGTGGGGGACAGCAATTGGTGCACAGGCCATCAGCTGCTCATGAGCATTACCTACAAAAGGCAAGCTGCTGCCTATGCAAAACAGATGTACACCCTACAACCAGGAGAGAGAAAGAGAGAGAGAGAAACAGTGAAAAAAAAAACAAGCAGGATATAACCCCCTACACTTGCAAAAAAACAGGCATGTCAAATAAGTAAGCATGTAATGGACTGCAGTAGGGGGTATGTAAGAATGTGAAATAGGTAGTTTAACATATATGTCTCAACAAGACATGGTGTACTGATATATTGCTGATCAGAGCCTATGGCCATAGCATCTGGGTCTGCCTGCAGTGACATAAATCATAGGTCAGGCCCCTGAGTCACTCCAGGAAAGGATGGCTGACATATGACTACTACTGGAGTGTGTGTTGAATAATACTGACTTTGACAATGCTAGGCCAGCTACTGGGATGTTGTACGTATCCATATCTTACATGTGAATAAACTGATATACTTGTTCATCTCAGAAATGTGAGAGACCTATACATGGTATTTGCATAGTAAAGTACTGTTGCAGATGGGTGTGTTGAACTGCATGTGATATACTGAGCTCATAGCATTTAATTGTCCAGTGTTATGCACACTGACCATGTGTGTGCCTCATATTTGTAGTCATTTACTCATACAGTTGTGCTATGTCTGGCAAATCCTTGGCAAATCTATGAACATTGACTGACATTACAACATCTCCTTTTTCCTCTGGTTGTTCCCATTAGGGGTCACCACAGTGGATCATCTGTTGCCATTTCTGCCTGTCCTCTGCATCTTGCTCTGTCACACCAACCACCTGCATGTCCTCTCTCACCACATCCAGAAACCTTATCTGAGGCCTTCCTTTTTCCCTCTTACTTGGCAGCCACATCCTTACCATCCTTTTCACAATATACAGCATCCCACCTCAGCACATGTCCAGACTGATGTAATCTTGCCTCTCCAGCTTTGTCTCAAAACCGTCCAACATGGACTTACTCCCTCATATACACATTGCTAATCCTGTGCACCCTCATCACAGCCAGTGCAAATCTTAACATCTGTAACTCTGCCACGTCCAGCTCTGACTCCTGCCTTTTTGTCAGTGCCACTGTCTCCAACTCATATAACATAGCTGGTCTCACTATCCTTTTGTAGACCTTCCCTTTCACTTTTACTAGTACTCGTCTTTCAGACATCACTGCTGAAACTTTTCTCCACCATCTCCATCCTGCCTGTACTCTCTTCTTCACCTGTCCTTCACAATCATCATCACTCTGAAGTGTTGATCCCAATCATTTAAACACATCCACCTTTGCCAACTCTACTCCCTGCATCCTCAACATTCCACTGTCCTCCCTCTCATTCACACAGAGATATTGTGTCTTAGTCCAGCTGACCTTCATTCCTTTCCTGTCTAGATCATATACCCACCTCTCCAGGTTCTCCTAAATCTGTTCCCTACTCTCAATACAGTTCACAATGCCATCTGCAAACATCATAGTCAACAGGGACTCCTGTATGATCTTGTCTGTCAAACTGTCCATCACCATTGCAAATAAGAAAGGGCTCACAACCAATCCCTGATGTCATCCCACCTCCACCTTAAATGCATCCATCACTCCCACTGCAGAACTCATCACTGTCACACCACCCTTGTACATATCCTGTACCAGTCTTACATATATCTCTGCCACTTATGACTTCCTCATGCAATATCACAACTCCTCTCTAGGCATCCTGTCATATGCTTTCTCTAAGTCCAGAAAGACACAAAACAACTCCTGACCTCCTCTATACTTTTCCATCAACACTCTCAGAGCAAACATCCCATCTGTAGTGCTCTTTCCTGGCATGACACCATACTGCTGACCACTACTCATCACCTCCCTGCTTAACCTAGCTGATACTACTCTTTCCCATAACTTCATGCTGTGACTGATCAATGTTATCCCTCTGTAGTTACTACAGCTCTGTACATCAACCCTATTCTTAAAACAGTACCCAAACACTTTCTCTCCACTCCTCATGCAACCACTCACTTTCCAAGACATCATTCAACAATCTGGTTAAAAACACCACTGCCTTTTCCCCTAAACACCTTCAGGCTTCCACAGGTATGTCATGTGGACCAACAGGCTTTCCAGTATTAATCCTCTTCATAGCTATCCTTACTTCCTCCTTGGTAAGCCATTGGATTTTCTGATTCACCATACGCACATCATCCAACCTTCTCTCTCTCCTTCTCTTCATTCATCAACCTATCAAAGTACTCTGTCCATCTGCTCAACACACTCCTCTTACTTGTGAGTATGTTTCCCTCATTATCCTTTATCACCCTTATCTGCTGCACATGTTTCCTAGCTCAGTCCCTCTGTCTAGCCAATTGGTACAAGTAATTTCATCCCTCCTTAGTGTCCAACATATCATGCAACTCTTCATATGCCTCAACCTTAGGTTTGCCACCTCTCTCTTTGCCATGCACCTCATCTCCTTGTACTCCAGTTTACATTCCTCATCTCTCTTACAATGCCACTCCTTCTTTCCCAACCTCTTTCTCTGTATACTGTCATGTACTTTCTCAGTGCACCACCAGGTCTTCTTGTACTCCTAAGCAAGCTTTCCACTGCTCAAAAACAGCAAACGGAGGTGCTAAATAAACGATTTATTATTTGACAGTAACATCTTATTAAAAACTTTGCTATAGCCAAGTGAAGCACAAATACGAAAAACGAATCCCAACAGTATAAATCAAGCGCTTTCGCTTGGTCTCATTGCCAAGCTTTATCAAGATCTTGTACTCCTTCCTCCATCCACATGTCACACCAAGCACCTTTCTAGCCATCTCCCTTACTAGCTCTGCTGTACTTACCCAGATATTTGGTAAATTTTCACTGCTGCCCAGTGCCTGTCTTAACTTTTCCCTGATCTCCACCTCACAATCACCTTTTTCCAGTTCCTACCATTTGATCCTTGGTGCTCCCCTCACACTCTTCTTCTTGATTACCAATGTAATCTTACAGACCAACATTCTGTGCTGCCTAAATACACTTTCCCCTGTTGCCATTTTTCAGTCTCCATTCTCCTTCAAACTGGCCCTCCTACATTGGATATATTCCACCTGTGTGCATCTTCCTCCACTCTTGTATGTCACCCTATGCTTCTCCTTTGTGTTCAAGTATGCATTCTCCACAGCCATGTCCATCCTTTTTGCAAAATCCACTGCCATCTCACTGTCTGCCTTCTTTTGCTTAACACCATTCATACCCATCACTTCCCCATCCCCTCTGTTCCCTTCACAAACATGCTCATTGAAATCTGCTGCAATCACCACTCTGTCACCCTTGGGTACAGTCATCACCACATCATCCAAATGACTTCACATTTCTCTTTCTCATCCATCGCACAAACAACTTGTATAGCATAGGCACTAACAACAGTCATCATTACACGATTAGTTTCCAGCTTCATAAACATCACTGTATCAGACACGCATGTCATCCTCCAAAAAAACTCTTGGCATACTGCTCCTTCAGGAGAACCCCTACCCCCTTTCTCCTCCTATCCACTCCATGATAGCACAATTTTGACTTGCCTCCCATACACCTAGTTGTACTCCTCTTCCATCTGGTCTCTTGCACACACAATATTTTAACCTTCCCCTGGCCATCATATCAGCTAGCTCTGTCCCTATACCAGTCATACTGCCAACACTAAAAGTTCTTACCCTCACTACCACACTCCCAGCCTTTCTTCTCTCTTCCTGCCATATGAGTGTTGTACATCCCCCAGGGTATGCCTGTCAGTGCAAAGGCTACTGTGCTATTGAATGACTCAAGTGTGTTACAGCAATATTAAGACAGTGTCACTAATTTTGTCCCATTGCTCCCTATGCATGTGTGGCATCCTACAGATGTCCTGCTCTAATAGGTTGAGAGGGATGACTGGGCAGAAAGAGTGTGAATACAGTGTGCCATACTGACATGGAACAGAAATGTATATCAGGTATTACCTGTGCACATGCAAGTATGAGTAGGTGTATCTGGCTGCCTCATAACAACAGACATGGGATACAAAATGTCAGTTAAAGAAGCTGTACATGTTGTACACGTGTGTAATTTTTAGTTAATTTGCATCCAACAGAGTGAAATTTCTACAGCTACTGGTTATTGCATTGTCCTGACACAGCTATGGGTACTACAATAAGCATGATTATCAGTTTAAAATTGGAGAGGTGTTCAACTGTGTTATGACTTTGTGTCCATGCCTACTACAAACAGCTATATGAACACGTACATAGCTGTATGGACTCAGCAATACCTTACTTGTAAGACCTGCCTCCACAAAGTAGAGTAATCCCCTTTGCCAGACAGCAGCAGTACACAAACCACAGACTTAGTCCCTATATTGACTGCACAGGGCAAAGTAGGAGCAGGCACCAACCTGGCATCAAGTCAGGCATTGTTTGAATAAGCATATAAGGTCACAGGTGGATTACAGTAAGGCTAACTATGAGTACAAATTGGAGACATTCACCAAGACCAATCACAAGGCAATCTTTCCATATGTCTGCAATCTCAGAGGCAACAAACCAACCCAACCTGTAATGGTGGTCAATCAGACCACATACACACAAAACATAGCTATAGCCAACCTGCTGCAAATAGGGTTAGGGCAAACATCACCCCCTCGGCTCAGTATCACTATAGTTAGATATGCACAGCACCCACACCCCTCCCCTCATCACCAGTGAGCAGGTACATATTACCTACTGAAAGGCAAAAATGTAAGTATCCATGGGACATGTTAACATCCCTGTCTGCATCCTACATGGATGCTGGCATGTGCTCCCAGCTCCATTACACACTGCAGTCACACCAAGCCTCAGCACCATCCAATCCACATCCCATCTGCATGGAAGATGGCCAATGTCATCCATCTACACAGACCTGAATGAGGAATAGAGGATTATGCAATTAACTGGCCCTCATTGGGGGGAATATGACACATCAGGACCAGTAGTGCAATGCAAGCTGATACTGTGCTGATAGATTACAGGGGTATGGGGTGATTGTGAGTGGTGGCTACTGGTATTCAAGGTATATGTGCAGTTTCTGTACATACTGTTGCCAAATGTATGGAGTCCTGTGATGTGTTTCCCTCTGTATGTCTTCCAGGTGCAATGTCGCATCAGAGAAGGGCAAATTTTCAGCCGCTGAAACAACCATTATCATCAAAGCCATACTACAGCACCAGGCAATACTGTTTGGCTGAAGCCAGCAACATCTGTGGGAGAGGATCACGCTGTGGGATGACCTTGTCCACATGGTAAACTATGTTGGCCTGCATGCAGGTACATATGAGCAGGTCCAGCATCGTGCAACCAATCTCATACACCATGCCCAGCAAAGGATGGCTGCCATGGGCAGGGATCGCACAGGTGGGGGCCCAGCCATTCAGCCCCCACTGACACCCACTGAGGAGCTCCTTGCCAACCTTGGGGCACTCTCCCAGTACAATATTAGGGTACAGACCCCCACATGCTGGAAGTGCGTGGCACCAAGACAATGGACGAGGAGCGTGCAGGTAAGGCCCCAGTGGAGATTAGTAGACTAGTGTAGCAGACATACTTGTATCTGTAGAGTATCTATGTGCATGTGTCAGGTCAGATTGCAGTTGTGGATGGGGTTTTCTAATGCAAAGAAATGCACATCTATGGTGAAGGACAACAAATCATGTAGTATTGGGGGCTGTACTGTAAATGTGCAGACATGCTGCAGCCATCCTGTACCAATGCCACATGTGAGTCTGCTGACAATAACTCTCTCACACAACTACCTACGTCCTTCTGATCTGCATATGGGACAGCAGCCTGAAGCTGGTGAGTATGGAATTGTTCTGTTGTGGTTTGCCAATACACCAGGCATGTGAAGGGCATGCAATTTACCATGCACACAATTGTCACTCATAGCCATATTGCTTTATGTGCATGTTCACTTGTGGTGGGGGTTAACTGCATTGCATCACAGTGGTCACCACTGGGGGCCTATCTGAAGAGAATGTAACATTCCTGTAGCATACCTTACAACCTGTCAGTGCAAGACTTTTGGAGAGAGACCAGCAAAATTGGGGTACAAACAGCCTAAGGTAGGGACATGTGTGAAACATTACTTTTATACAGTGGATATAAAATGTGTACACACCCCTGTTAAGATGCCAGGTGTTTGTGATATATACAAATTGAGACCAAAATATGTCAGTCCACACATTTTCCAACCTTTAATGTGACTCATAACATGAATAATTCACTTGTAAAACCAACCAATCTGTTGGACACCAAAATGGAGTATACAAACCTTACAATAAGCTGGATGCATACATGTGCACACCCTTCAGATAATATTGTATTGCAGCATCTTGTGATTTACTGACAGCATTCAGTCTGCTTGGGTACACAACTGCCACAAGTAAAGGCGCTCTAAGAAACATCAAATAACAGTCTGCTGTCCAATAAAATATTCATGACATTTGCTAAGTTGCCTGCAACAGCAACAGCCATGGCTTGCAGACAGCCTACAAAGCAGCAAAGGGATCTCATATTTGAAAGGTATCAATCAGGAGTAGGGTAGAACAATATTACCACAGCATTGCTTACACCATGGAACACAGTGGAGACAGTCATCAAAAAGGTGGATTGAATATGGGACAACAGTGCTGTTGAAAAGAACCTGATGTCCCTCCAAAACTTATGAAAAGACATGTCAAAAGAGGGTCATGGAGGCTGCCAGGAGACATACAGCAACACTGAGGGTGTTGCAGGAATCTCTTGCAAGTACTACATGTGAGAACAATCTCCCGTATTCTACATAAGTGTGGTCTATGGGGTAGGGTCAGAAGATGGAATAATTTCTCACACCAAAAACATCCAGGGGTAGATACAACTTGCAATACAGCACATCAAGTCTCCCAAAGGCATGTGTGAAAATGTGTTATGGTGTAATGAGACTATGGATCGACCTCACAGCCACAATACCAAAAGGTACATGTGGTGCACAAGCAACACCTCTCTTCACCTGAAGACCATCATGCTGGTGGCATTGGCCTGCTGTGGGGATGCTGTTTTAAAGCTGGAACTGGGCCTGTAGTCATGGTGGTGGGAATTCTGAACAGTTCAAAATAACACTCATGTCTGGCCCACATCCACCAGGTGTCTGCAAGAACACTGAGGATGGGGAGGGGTGTCAGCCTTCAACATGACAAAGACCCAAAGCATAAATCCAAACTACATAAGAATGGCTCCACCTGAACACACTCATGGTTATTGATTGGCCCAGCCAGAGCCTAGACCTAAACCAGATAGCAAAACCACAGTGTGACATGACGAGTGCTGTGCACATGAGCTACCCTTGCAATCTGACAGAGTTGGGGGACCTTTGCAAGGAAGAGTGGCCAAATAATGGCAAGTCAAGATGTGCCATGCTGACAGACACCTTCCCAAGAAGAGTGAATGCTGTAAGTCAATTACAAGGTGCTTCAACAAAGTATCATTTTAAGGGTGTGCACATATATGCAACCACCATACTGTACATATTTAAGTCATTATATTTTACATGTAACACATTTGTTTGTTTATTGATTGGATTGTGCAGGTCATATATCACATGAAAGGTGGGTAACATATTTGAATGCAATATTGCGGGCTCATCTTATATACTACAAGAACATGGCATGTTAACAAAGTTGTGTACACTTATCATATCCACTGTAAGCTTAGAAGGTTGGTGCTGTAACAGGAATTGTGTGACCATATATTTACTACTGGTTTGGAGGTCTGAAACTCAAATGTATGTCATTAATCAGTGATTTCACTCCTCAGATCATCCCAGTTATGTATCAGACAAACACAGAGGTTATGAGAAACAGAGCAAACATATAAGCCAGACATCTACACATCCTACGAGGATCTGTACAGTTGTGAGGTATGTTCTGTAGTACTTGCCATTGTGCTATACAGGTGAACAGCAATGAGGTGTACATGTGTTCAGTCTGTGCTGGGGAAGGCCCATCACTTACTAACATTACTCATGTATCCCAGAGCTCTATAGTGTTAGTTACATGTAGTAAAACTGACTGAAATGCATGATGTTGAGGGCCGTGTGTCATGCATGTCACCATTTGGGTAATGTGAGGACTGTGTAACAGATTTGTGCCATCTCACCTGTGTGTGTATGTGTGTGTGTGTGTGTGTGTGTGTGTGTGTGTGTGTGTGTGTGTGTGTGTGTGTGTGTGTGTGTGTGTGTGTGTGCGTGTGTGCGTGTGTGTGTGTGTGTGTGTGTGTGTGTGTGTGTGTGTGTGTGTGTGTGTGTGTGTGTGCGTGTGTGTGTGTGTGTGTGTGTGTGTGTGTGTGTGTGTGCGTTTGAGTAACAGCCAATCTCAAAGTGTAGGCATTAATGTGCATATGTTGTCTTCCCCTCACAGGGGGTGATGGGGTTCAAAGTCTCTCCCGCTTGGAAACTGATGTCATTATCTCTGCAAACTCTGACAATGATGATAGGAATAGTGAGGTACAGGTGAGGTTGTCAGGGGCTGAATCTGTGCCATTGGTTGGCCTCCCACTCTTGTCCACACCATCCCTGCACAGTGACAATGCCCACACATACCCCATCACCAGTGGCCACAGATGATGGACATTTGGCAGGTGGTGGCATGGAACAAGCTAGTGTGGTGACTATGGCAGGTGTGAGTGTAGACACTGGCCATAGCCAGAGTGCAGGCAAAGTCCCACACAGGTGGATGGACAAGGGTGCTTGCAGGAGGACTGCTGCTCATCAAGCCGCTGTTGCAAGTGCCACAGCAGGTGTTACCAGATGCATGTTTTGGGCTGTCATGGATACACAGGCACGTATTGAATGCCACACCGGACAAATACTCAGGGGGGTGGATGCAACTCTTCCTGATTTACGTGGTGACATACATGACCTTGTTGAGACCACACGTCAAAATACTGAGGTCATGAATAGATGGAGGGTTGAGACCTTGGCAGTCCTCAACCGTGACATGTCTGTGCTAAAGCGTGTGATGGGAAATGTGCATCAGCCATGTGGATGTAGGTCAGTACCAACAACAGCTGAGACTCTATGGGGCCATACACCTTCACACTCCCATAGTGGCAGTGACACCAGCACTACTGAAGTGGGGGTTGCCATCCACATCACACCAGAGCAGGACATGGGGATGTGGTCCTGGCCAGTCCCATCAAGGGCATAGATCCAGCAGACAGCAGTCAACATCAGGAGGCAATACTGCATCTGGCCTTGGGCCTGGCAGTGCCAGTGATACCGCTGGCAGGACCAGTTCCTGTGTCCGTGGCCAGAGATGGTGAACTGGACACCCTGCCATATATGGTCCACAGCTGTCCAACATACCCCTGTGTAGGGCAGCCATATGGCGTGACTGTGTGCATACGTGCACATACACATCTGTATCACAGTCAGGTCACCTCCAGACACACACAGCACCTCTGCACAGCCCAAGTATTGGATACCCCTCCAAACACACACATGATGTCAACCATATGACCCAGCCTAGGCCTCTGGCAAACCCACACCACACCCTGTGTATATGATGATACGTGTGCCACATCCTTGTCATCCATAACAGTGATGCAGGGACATGCTAATATGGGTCTGATGCACAGGATGAATATAGTACAGTGTAGCTATGCAATGCTATGTAAGGTGTTGTCTGCTTGCATTTGTTATGGGTACACATACAGGTTTATGTACCTTATTAGCCAGGATGCATTATTGCTGTTAGTACCATGTAGTCTGACATCCTGTATTCTGTTTGTGTTCCAGGTATCTGTGTGTCTGCAGGCTGTGGCCCTGCAGACATTCCCAAGAGGGAGTATGGCAGAGTGGGAATACACTGACCGTGTCATAGGCAAGGTACAGCTTTATATTTACATGTACCAGGTGTGTATACATGCAACAGTGTATGTTGTCAGACAGTGTGACCTTGTATACATACCTCTTGTGGCAGACAGGTAGCCTTCAGACATGTCAACTCAGTGTTGTGTAGTACCACAGGCTCATACATACAAAACAGGTTACTGCAGTACTGTCAGTATGTCTCTCACAAGCATAGCCATTACATTAACTGCAACAGATTCACCTGTCAACACCTGTTGGCCTTGCCAATCCTTTCTTATACACTCAACCCTGATGCAGTTGATGAGGGCATGCATGATACTTTGTATGATAAGTTTGTGGTATGTATTCCTGAGTTCACCTGGTGGAACAGGGAGACAAAATAGTATATATTTTGCATACACACAGTAAGGACTGACACAGGGGATGTGCACACAGTAACACAAACACAGTTGGCAATAGACAGATTAGTAAACCTACATTTCCACTTTGATGTACTGTGGTACTACATAAACATGACATGTCCCACATAGATTATATGCATGGGACATAACACACTACCTCTTACAACACGTAATGTTCTGAATGCCTTCATGGATGGTGAGATAACCCACCAAAAATAGCATGTGGAGTCATGTATTGCTCCTACAAGCCTGGACAAGTGATAGTGTAGCAGATGTTGTATCAGTATGATGTTTCAGTCAGGTATGATACCTGATGCTGCCATGCATGTCACTACACACACTGTGGCCAATTTGGCAACAATATCACATACATGGGCATTGTTAAGGGACACAGACCACATATAGGTTGAAAACATCTGGATATTCCATAGACATCTGAAAAGAGGACTTGTATGGCCTACACAATGGTTTAACATGCTGCATGTGAGGCAGATGCTGTTACCACGCTATATAAAGTAATGCCATCGGGAGGTGGTAAACAGGTGTGGATGGTACACACATCAAAATGGTATTAGTCAAACAGGATATGATCTTCACCCAAACACACAGTTGCCAGTATTGAGATGAGAACCTCTACCTATCTAGTTTTTACTACTATTGTGTTACACAGTTATCAGACGCGCCATGGAGCATACATGATTTCAGCTAGTCTCAAGGTACTTCTAAGGTAAATGACATCAGCAGGCCTAGTAAAGTAGGGTGATGGGAAGTTTACAGGGTAGCACACAACTCAAAATGGTATAACCCACACAGTATATGATTATCATGCAAACCAACACACACACACACACACACACACACACACACACACACACACACACACACACACACACACACACATTTACCAGTATTGAGATTAGAATCTCTACCTATCTAGTTATTTCTGCTACAGTGTTACACAGTTATCAGATGCACCACAGAGCTTACATGATTTCACCTAGTCCCAAGGTACTTCTAAGGTGAATGACATCAGCAGGCCTAGTAAAGTAGGGTGATGGAAAGTTTACAGGGCAGTACACAATGCAAAATAATATAACCCACACAGTATATGATTCACACACACACACACACACACACACACACACACACACACACACACACACACACACACACACACACACACACACACACACACAGCTGCCAGTATTGAGATTAGAACCCAGAGCTATCTAGTTACTTCTACTATAGTGTTATGTAGTTATCAGATGCACAACGGGGCTTACATGATTTTTCCTTGAACCAAGGTACGTCTAAGGTGAATGACTTCAGCAGGCCTCATAAAGTAGGGTTATGGGAAGTTTACAGGGTGGTACACAACTCGAAATGGTATAACCCACACACACACACTTACTTGCCAGTATTGAGATTAGAATTCCTGCCTATCTAGTTATTTGTACTATAGTGTTACACAGTTATCACACATGCTACAGAGCTTACTGGGCTAACAACTGGCCAAAGGTGCTGATAACTGCACAGCTGAGGTAAACTATTATAGGTGCCAGAAAGTCTGCCTTCAGTTTTTCCCTTAGATCTTGCTAGTTCTTGCTCTCCTGCACTTCAAATAGCCTAATAGCTTTGTACTTCAACAGGTTTTGTATCAATTATTCTAGCAGACCTGAGAGCCATCAGCAGAAGTTGTTCTTCATGGAATTAGGCATTCCCCCTGCACCCCCATGTGGGGGTCTGCGCCTCCAACACCCCCCACTCTTTAAATATACCAACTCTGAGATAGCACTACAGTGCAGCAAAGAGAAATAGTCCCTTTCCTCACTATAGAGCGGTCTCGGAGTTGCTATATTTAAAAAGCAGGGGGTGTGGGGGCACAGGGGGGCTTGCTCCCTGCTCACATCAATTAGTTTACTGTTGCATCTTTTTTTTTTTTTCTGTGTTTGAACTTCAGCAAGTTTGACTATATGGTTTCAACCATATAGAGTTCGAACTTGTTGAAGTTCGATCACATAATAGGAACCCATTATGACCACCCCTCCTGGCCTGATTAAAGTGCAGTTCTCTGTGCTTTTGCCTATTAACCTGGTGCACGTGGGCATTCTGAGGCACTGCTGCAACAGCCTCATGTACACAGACAACTCTCTGCTCTAAACTCCCAACATGAGAAATACCCTTATATCACCAGATTGGAAGATATGCACTCTCCAGCAAAGACTGAACAAGCTAGTCAAGAGGAGATGGGTCAACACCTACACCACACCACATGGAACACATACCCCTCCAGAACACCCAATATGACATCTCTGACATACAAACAAAAACCAAACACCCACCTTCACAGAGGCACTCAATAGGCATTTACCCAACAGCAGAGACCACCAAGACAGACACCTACTCAACCACCACAACCCAGCACAAACCACAGGACACAGATCTCACCTACACAGTGTGACCCTCAACCTAAGCCCCTAAGGCTAACCACCTTGCCTAATACGGTAATCATGGGTGACTCAATAGTGAGGCACACAGATGTCCCACTCACTAAGTTGAACATGGAGACGGTAACAGTAAGCTGTCTATCAGGTGCAAGAATCCAGCACATAACACACCCAGTCAGGTCACTCCCCAACAACTACATGTATCACTCTGTCATTGTCCATGTGTTTGTGAATGACCTGAGACACACATCCCTGGACTACATGAAAAGAGAGATGGTGGACATCTCAGATTATGTGGGTTTTGGCAGGTATGACAGTAGCCCTGAGCAGTATACTACTGTCACCCAGAATGATACAGCAGTACAAACAACAAATGATTGACTTCAAGAGTTGGCTTTAGTGTCTGCTGTCATTCTCAGGGGATCCAGTATCTGCCTGCTTGGGATGACATGATTGAAAGACTGAGATGGCTTGCCAGAGTTGGCCTGCATCTATCACCCCTGGGTTTCCAGGTACTAAGTGTCTTACCACCCCTATAGTGCCTTTTTAGGTGGTTTTCCAAATCAAATTACCACTGTAACAGATATACATATATATAATCTGAGGTTCATGCTGCTCAACACTAGACATCTAAATCTTGAGGTGCAGTGACTCAAAGCACTACTCAAAATGGAGAACATTGACATTTGTGCTGTAACGGAGACCTGGTTTACAGTTGCAGACAGCACCCCTACACTACCAGGCTATAACTCATTCCACATCTGTCAGCCCCAAAACATGGACCACAGCTCCAAAGGTGGTGGTGTCTCCATATTAATAAAGGATATGCACACCTCCAGACTAGTATCCCAGCATAATGCATCTAAGATTCTTCAGATATGACTGACATTGGGTAATAGTGCAATCCAGGTCATAGCCTGCTATAGGTCCCCATCCATGTCCCTAGACTCTCAATCCACATTCCTCAACACCCTGGAATCTATCAAGGTCCAACCCAACACTCTCATACTAGGAGACTTCAACTACCTCTCCATCAACTGGGAAAGATACTCAAGCACCAATACACTGGCCCAACACTTCCTGGAATTCATCAGTTCCAATGCCCTGGACCAGCTCATTCTGGAACCCAGTAGAGGAAGTAACATCCTTGACCTGTGTTGATTACTAACATATGGGACCATTGCTTGACAACAGTAGTCAATCCCTACCTGGTCAGATCCAACCATAGAGTAATCACCATGGAAATCCACATCTCACCCTCACCCCCCTGAAATGTAACCACCTTGAAAAACTTCTCCAAAGCTGACTTTGGATTCCTAAAAACAGAGGTGGCTAAACTCACAGCACCCATGCCAATGGATAATACCTGCATGACTGTGGAATCATACACAAATGCACTGTACAAACATATACATCATTGCATGGAACTAGCCATACCCAACAGAACCATGACACTCTCCTCCAAACACTGGAGGCCAATCTGGTGGTCCCCTGCGATTAATAACCTGTACAACAGAAGGAAGAAACTGTTGCAGAAATAGGTGGAGTACCAAGAGTGGTAAAACTCCCTTAGCCTCAACAACAACTTGAGATCCCTCATGAAATCATCTAAAGCCAGCTATGATGGCAGAATTGCAGCAGACACTAACAACAATCACAAAGCCTTTGATAGTTATATCCAAAACCTCCACGACAATACCCAGAAGTGCTCTGAGTTACTACACAAGCTACCTCCTATATTGAGCCAACAGATATTGCCAGCATCTGTGCCAACACATTCAGTTCCAGATTTACTCCTCTCTCCCCCCCTAGGGGAGCAATCAGAATGCTAGAAAAATACAAGGCACCTAGGATTACAGCCACCCAAGTTACACCTGCATTGTCCATGGTCAAGAATACAGCTTCCATGGGAACCAAAATTATCCCTTGCTGTGTCTACATGAACTACAAAGATAGCTGGCACCACATCTGTGTACCATGTTCAGTCACAGCCTCACCTCTGGCTTTGTCCCTTCCAAATGGTGCACTGCTGCAGTCATCCCTCTTCATAAATGTGTAGCAACTACAGACTCTGGGAATTATAAGTCCATTAGCCTGATGAGTCTGATATGTACAACTATGAAGCACATCATCAGGGACCTGATCGACAAACATCTAGGTGATCTCCTAACTCTGGACTCCACACAGTTTGGCTTTGTGAAAGGGAGATCATGCCTTCTCAACCTGGTTGACTTCTTTGAGTCAGTCACCAGGGCTGTGTATAACAGTAAGGCACTGCATACAGCCTACATCAATCTGGCCAAGGCTCTTGATACCATTCCTCAGTCAGGTATTACTTATGAACCCACCAAAGTGGGCATCAGCCCCTATATCATTGGGGGGGTTGCAAATTGGTTCACAGATAGAACACACAGTGTGAAAGTAGGGAGCTCTAAGTCAGACTGCCAACCAGTCACAAGTGGAGTCCCACAGGGATCACTCCTGGGTACTTGCCATTCAGCATCTACTTCTCAGGAGTCCAGGCCAACACAAAGGAACTCTGGCTGACCAAGTTCACAGACAACTGCAAGCTGAGAGCCATCATTAACTCCACAAGTGAGGCAGACATCCTACAGAAAGACCTCACTGAGACAACTGACTGGTGTGGAAACCATGGCCTGAAGCTTAACACCACAAAATGCATCATCAGCCCCTTTGGTAAAAACTCAGTTCTCACTAAGTACCACATCGATGGGAGTCCACTAAACACTGTAGGTGTTATAAGAGATCTAGGGACACATGTTGACAGCAACCTCTCCTTTAACCACCACATTTCCGCTGTAGTCAGGAAATCCTTCTATGTGGTACATCTCATTACCAAGGGTTTTGCATCAGGGAAGGAAGAGGTCATCATCTCTGTGTAATCTTCCCTCATTAGACCAATCATCAAGTATAATCGCCCATTTGGCATGTACTTCATAGACACCTGCAACAGCTGGAGAGGCCACAGAAGTACCTCACAAAGAGGATCCTAGGCATTAAACACGTCCTACACAGACAAATTCAAAAGACTCCAGCTATTCTCTGTCTCATATCACCTACTTAGAGGCAATCTTTGCTTGACTTGCAAAGCCATATCTGTCCCAGCTCTTTTAGAAATGCTACATCTAAAGACATCCCAATCCCTCTGCACCACACACTGCAGGGACTTCAACTTCATTACCACAATCAACACAACATACTGGAGGAACAGGTTCCTCACCCAGAGACTGCACATGACCTGGAACAGACTTCCCATACATGTCAAGCTAAGCACCTAGATGACCCTGTTCCAGACAGAGACCTTGATGAGTGGATGGGTAATAGAAAGTTCACTCCAGTGGCTCTACTTGATGGAGGCACTGGGAACTAATGTCGGGTGGCACAATGGCAGAGCAATTCTATGGGATAGGATTGTAATGGCTTCAGGGCCATTAGCTTAGTACACATCTATGAGCCTATAAGAGGAGTGGCATCAGCATGACTGGTAAAATAGGCCAGTGGGTGGGAAACTTATCAAAATACTTCTTCCTACAAACATACACACCCACACACACATTTTTCAGATCTGAGAGTAGAAGTGATTTGTACTATAGTGTTATGCATTTATCACACATGCTACAGAGCTTACTGGGCTAACAACTGGCCAAAGGTGTTGATAAGGGGAATGACATCAGCAGGAGTGATAAAATAGGGCAGTGGTTGTGAGACATAGCAAAATATTTCTTCTTACAAACATACACACATATTTGCCTGATCTGAGATTAGAACCCCTGTGTAGCTAGTAATTTGTACTATAGTGTTACACAGTTATCAGACATGCTACAGAGCTTACTGGGCTGACAACTGGCCAAAGCTGCTCATAAGGGGAATGACATCAGCAAGACTGATAAAGTGGGATACTGAGAAGTGTTGTGGGTGGGAATGGCCTAAAACTGTTTCACCTACAAGAAAACAAACACACTCCCTCAATCTCGCATACACAATTGTCACACACACACACACACACACACACACACACACACACACACACACACACACACACACACACACACACACACACACACACACGCACACACTCTTGCCAGTATTGAGATTAGAACCCCTACCTATCTAGTAATGTGTACTATAATGCTACTCAGTTATCGCACATGCTACAGATCTGATAGGGGTAACCAACGTCCAATGGTACTTCTAAGGTGAATGAAAGCAGAAGATCTTGTGAAGTAGGGCAATGTGAAGTGTACTGAGTGGGAAGAGTCTCCTAATACTTAGACCTATGGACACACACACACACACACACACACACACACACACACACACACACACACACACACACACACACACACACACACACACACACACACACACACACACACACACACACACACACACACACACACACACGTGCGCAGGTGATGTGATATTATAAACCCAACCTCAGTAATGTTACACAACGGGGCTCATCTTTTATGCTGGCATGTACAACTGTTTACAACTGGTATGCCACTGTCCACAGCAGGACATCACTGTATGCCATTCAGGGTATCCGTGTGCGTGACTCACTCTGTCTGTGTCCCCTGTATCTCTCTCTGTATCACTGTCTGTCTCTCAGTTCCCCACATCTATGTGTGTGTATTCTTGACATATGTTATCTGTTGCTCATATATATATATATATATATATATATATATATGTGTGTGTGTGTGTGTGTATCTCATGCAACAGATGCAGATATATCACATATGGGCCACCTAGAGCTAGCTGAGGGTAATCCTGTCTGGTGTGTGTGTGTGTGTGTGTGTGTGTGTGTGTGTGTGTGTGTGTGTGTGTGTGTGTGTGTGTGTGTGTGGGAACAGTTGCGGTGTACATACCTGTCTGTATGCATGGACAAATATACACAATACAGTCATATATTCCGATGTGGGTTCCAACATGTCCTGTGATTTTCTAAGTGTAGGAGCATGCCCGGTTTGACATTCTATAGTTAGAGTGGAACTCCATTCAGAGATAGGTGTACTACAGTCCAGGGTTTTGTGTGCTACAGCCATACCTCTCAGGAGTACACAGGACTTTCCTCAGGGTACTTGGTTTGTTTAGCAGACATTTTCTGACATATCTGTAGTCTAAAACTGCAATGTATTGTGTCATTACCTAGTGCCAGACATCCTCAGATCAACACAGTGCTTTACCAGAGGAATACTAGTTGTATGATGCATAGACCAATATTATGAGGGCAGCTATGTAAATTCTTGCCCAACAAGGCCATTTGTGAAATGTGCCAAGAGCCAGTATAGTAATGACACATGAATGTGTAAACAGTCCAGCAACCTGGTGATATACTGACTGGGGATCTCTTGCTTGTGTGGTATCTTTCTAACTTGAGATGTCATATCCTTGTGTGTGCATACCTATGACCTGTACATTTTTTGGCAGGTTGTCCAGGAGTTTGGCTAGAGGTTTCATCCTTTCTACCTAAACTTGTGTTTTTATGGCAAGTTAGTTACATATAATTGAAGTGTGATGTTACAAAAATAATACAGACATTACTGTTTTAGAATACATAACCTTCAGACAATTCCTGCTACAGCAAACTCCTCACCCTACCAACTTTCTCAGTATGTAAGGGTATTATTTACAACACATGCCTATCATTGTGCCTTTGTTCCACTTTTATTTCTGCCCTTGTCCAGACATATTGCTGTCAGAGGTTGGGAGTTATGGGTGTGGGTACAGAGTGCATTCAAATATGCAGGCATATCCATTATATGTAAAAGCAAACATAAGAAAAAAGGATTATTAAGAATGACCACTGGCAACAGTACCACAAAGCATTTATATTCACAAAAGCCTTGGCACCTCTGCTATACATCTTTCAAGATGTCACTAATATGTGTAGTATATTCTACATAGCACTGTGACTTCCAGGTACATCAGTGGCAGAGCAGTGGGTGTCACTGATATGCATAACAGTTGGCACTGCAGTTATCTGCACATGGTGCTGTCAAAAGCAGCACTGTACCTAGGACAGTATGAGGTGACTGCCAGGAAAATGTGCTGGCCAGATCCAGACAGTATTAACCACACATACACAATAGCTCATTAACCCCTGCATATTGTGAATGGGAAACATGCCCTCATGTGTATTGGTACAGCCCTGCCAATGTGTACTATGCTGCTATTTCCCTGCAAACATACATGTTACTGCATTTATGTGGGTATATGGGGGGCACCCTTGTCAACTGTACATATTTGCACAGACTGGGCTGATATTTGCTTTACATTTTAGTTCTGTTTACCATACTATTGTGCCCTGTCATGGGGACTAAAGGCATATCAGTATAGAGTCCATGTCAGATTGTACTGGCATACATTTGAGTTTCAGACTTCTTACCCTTCATAGCCTTACTGCAACTTTGGGTCCTGCTGTGCTATCACTGCGTGAGTCTGTAGGGGGTTAATTCAACATTGCTGCCATTTGTGTGCCTTTACCAGTCATTTATCTGTGGTTTTCTACAGCTGACTTGCTGTGTGGGTGTGAGGGGTGGTTATGAGACCCCCCACCCTGACATCCATGCCTGTGACCTATGACACCCCCCAGTTAGTTGTCCCCACACATATACTGCAGTGAGATTTGCCACCTTGGGTACTACTGCATAGTGTGAGGAGGCCAGTTTTGGCCAGACATTTCCTGGTGTCCCACATAGCTGTCAGTTGTGTGCTGCTATCCCAGTAGGCCACCCCATTCCCTTGCATGCATGCAGCATTACCATAGATAAGCTAGCAGAACATACTATTCCATTCATTTATTGTTAAGGAGACTGACTTACCTTGTGCTTGCAGCAGTTGTGAGTTCGATTCTTGAGGGCCACCTATGTTGGATGCACACAGTACACTGCCTATACATGGTAAGTAACAGGTAATGTGATGTGTGTGTCATCCATTTTACTATGTGTGCGAGTCAGAGAGAGGTGCCAGTCCCTGGGGTCCCTAGCATATCAGTGTGTGTGCTATGCATTGCCTCTTTGCGAAGGCTTGAGCATACTGGTCACACCTCCATCTGCCTATGGGAGCAGGCTCCTCTTGTGAGTCCCTCTGTGCCTTTGGGTACCTTGGCAATGGTGGTGGGCTGTGTGGCCCTTCTCTGTGCTGTTCCTGCTGCAGCTGTTTCCACAGGATCATATTGTGTAGCATGACACTTACTATGAACATGTGTGCACATGTGGGTAAGAGTACTGCAAGGCTCCACCAGATATGTCAAGGCAGTGGAACCGTGACTTGATCTTCCCAAACACATGCTCTGTAATGATTCTGGTTTGTGCATGTGCCTCATTATGGCATTTTGGTGTGAGTGTGTGTGCATTTCTGATGGGTGTCATCATCCATGGCTCCAGTGCATAGCCAGCATCCCCTACCAGATGGCCATATGGGATGCCTCCACTGGCAAATGCCTGGTACATCTGTGAAGAATGCCAGATGTGGGTGCCATAATAGCTTCCAGGGCTGCCAGCACACACATTCATGATAATGCTCTGGGCATTGCACATGACCTGGAAGTTGATGGAGGGGAATCCCTTATGTTTTATGTAGATGTTACCCTGTTCACCGGGTGGTGCTTTGATGTGGATGTGAGTGCAGTCTTTGGCACCCAGTACCTCTGGGAGATGCATATTGCTGGTCCTCTCCTCACAGGTGTTGGGGAAGTAAATGTGCTGACCGGCATGTAGTAGCATAGCATTCAGGAACTGGTGGAGTACCCTGGATGCAGATGCCTGTGAGATCCCCATAATTTCCCCAGTAAGTCTTTGGAAAGTACCTGTAGATAGAATTCTTAAGGCTACACATACCTAGGATGGGTTCCCTTATGTTGGTTCTAGCTCTGAGTTGAGGACGGCACAGTTTGGTGATTTGCTGAAGTATGTTTTTGTCCACCCTGTAGTGCTCTACTATCTCCAGATCATGTAGCCCCTGGTAAGTTACCCTGGGCCTGAACACTCTTCTTCTCCTCCTTGGTCTGTGGCAGTTGTCAGCATTATCCTCCTCTCCACCATCAGCCTCTAACTCATACTGATGGATAAAAGCAATGGCAACGCCTAACATTTTTCCAGTTAAAATTCCCCTGCATGTATACACCAAAGGTGCAGAGTTTGTGGGAAAAACAAGACTGTAAGGTATTTCCATACTTTTTACTGTTATGCTCCAGATGCTGCCTGTATGATTGGCTGACTATGATGCATTCCACCTGCAAGCTATGCTATTTGTACTTGATTGGTTTAATTCTGCTATTTTTCCTTTCTTTTTCTTTTTGCCCTTCCCATTTTCTCCCCTTTTAAGCCCCGAGGCACACAGCGCAAAACCAGTGCCCAAATGTAAATATTCCTGCTATTTCTGTTTTTTTTAATTGTTTTTTTTTTACACCCAGTGCACGCCATGCAAACCCATTTCGCTATTGTAAACTGTAAGAAATGGCCCTTTCCTAGGTATGAACATACTCCTCAGTTCATGGAATAAGACAATGCAGCCTTAGACACATTCCCTTGCTTAGCTGTGCTTAGCTAAGCTTATCTCTGTGCCTTAGGGCTCCGTTGTGCTTATAACATGCCTTACACATTTCATGTATGTTGCTCCTCCTAGTTACACCATCATGCTAGAGTGCCTACACGGTTAGGTGCAGTTTGGGACTTAGAAGATTTTTGTGATTCCATAAATTTCCCCTCATTTGCATACCCCACTGCTTTAGTCCATAGTTACTGCACTTACAGAGAGCATTTCCCCTTGATAACCACTGTTCCCTGGTATTGTTTATATTACGCATGCCATCAACTATAATGGCAAAATGCAGATTTCCCTTAAAATAGAGTTTTCACCTTTCTTTTTTATTTTCTGCCCAGTCCCATTTGCACATCGCTGCCCTATGCTTAAATGGCTGAGATCGGCCAAAAAAAGTTTGATTTTTATAAAAAAAAATAACAGTTTTCCATGCCAATGGCAATATAATGGCCAGTGGCATACCTAACCACTGTAATACATGCTTTTTTGAAAGCTGTCATGCCTCCATTTTGTTATTTACAGAAATGTATTTGGTTAGTAACCAAATACATTTCTGCAAATAACACTGTTCCTGCATGGATACCTGGCTGCTTGGTGAATTGCTAGTTTACCTCATTTGCATGGTTTTCATGGGTCTATATCAGATCATCGAAATGGCTCATTATCGAATGCTGTAACGTCAAACTGCAAAACCTGAACCCTAACAATATCGAAACTTCAAAACAGCAAAGTTTTTCCCAGGGAAAAAAATTGCTGTTCCAAGAAACACACACACACAACAAGCACACTAAAAAGCAGCAATCTACACACATACATTTAAAAGTTACATCTAACCCTACACTACACTGCACATACCCTACTATCTATCCACTTACCTTAACCCAGACCCTAGCCCTAAGGTCTGTCACTATTGCACACTCACCTCACCCGCACCCTAACCCTAACTCACTTAACCCACCCCTAACCCCAAATTCTGTCACAATCGCACACTTACCTGACCCGTGCCATAACCCAAACATCTGCACAATCACACACTTACCTTAACCAACCCGTACTTTTCCACTGCATCGCTGAAAACAGCTAAGCCATAACAACGGCCAACCAAATTCTTTCCCTAGGAAAGAATTTGGTTTTGTGCAGCTTCACTGTTTTCAGTGTTCGTGATATTGGGTTCGATATTAGATCATTCAAAATTCTGCCGTTTTGATGATCTAATATAGACCCTGTTTTTACCAGCAAATGAGGTAATTAGCATTCTGCAGCCTTATCCGTGACAGAACACTGTGCACGTCAGATCAGCTGTTTGCTGGATCGCTCGATGGCAATAATCCATGCAGGAACGGCAACACTGTTCCTGCCCAGAATTTTTACATTAATGAATCCCAGGGACTGTAAGTGCCTTTGAATTCTGTGCTTTCTAAAACTGATTAGGCCAATTAATTCTTTCAACCTTGCTGTTCCAGAAACAGCATGAAGAAAATGCCAACTCTGTGAGACTCCAGTCAAGTTATACAGAGTATGTACTGTTAACCCTGCCTATTTTTCTTTTCTATTGCTGTATGCTGTAATGGTAAAATTATACTTACTTCTGCCCATGTTTTCTATCTTATGAACTGGTGCCTTATTGTACCATGATGTCTCTCTCTTACAGCAAATTGAATCATTTCCTCTTGTCCATATATTTAATTTTTTAAACATTGTACTGTTTAGTCCATTTCCTTTTTTATTATATAGCCCATGAAGCATGATGGCTATTTTCTGAAGACTAACTGAAATCAGCACTAGAGGGACACCTTTATGACTGGTCTTGAATAATAATTACCATATACTGTATTATTTGTGCATGCAAATTTTCAGCTAGATTTGTTATACCTTTTTGATTTCTATGTGTTGTAATAGATTTCTGCCTTCTAAATTTGTGTCTTAAATATGCTGTAAATATTTATGCATTATAATACTGTACTAAAACCTATGCTTTCTGTATTTTTTGTATTTTATTCTGTATTTGAACTACCACATTATCTCTCACTTATTAAATTAACCACTGCACACAAATTTATTTATAAACCATTTAACTGCCCTTCCTTGTCTTCTCAACTCACACAATATTATCAAAACAGACTGTCCGATCCAATAACCAACTGCTCCTATATGTAGTGAAACCAACCCATGCAGCAGCATAAATGCACTACTCCTTTCACTGTAGACAAACTATGGAATAATACTCCCATCATCATTAAGGTCTATCAGCGGTGTCCATTTCTTTACGAAATCCCCAAAAAAACACAATTCCTTACTATGGCAGTGCAACAGTACAAAAGCTGTAGTTGCTATAACCTGAACCCCCCTTCTGGCTTCCTCCCATCCCTAACTCATTCCTGTTTTGCTCTTTATATCCCTATACAAGTATTTCACTGTTCTGATGGACCTTTCCTCTACATTTACTCACTCTAAATTAAAGTTATATCTTTAGCTGCTCATATCACCAGACTGTCTTTTTGAATTCCCAAGCTTTTCTTGTGGTTTAGCCTTCTACCAAACCCATATTGCCTTTCTTGGCAACTGGCCTAACTCTTTAATCTTCTACCTAGATAGCACTATCTTTCATCTTGGCATAGATTGCACACCAAGCTCTTCATATCACCGACTGAATCTACGGCATATTATGTATATTCATCTTGTTCAATTGTATTGTTAATAGATATGATTTAGCTCTCCAATAACTGGGGTTGTATTGAACTACTGCATGTTGTTCAGAATGTACTGTCTATTAGTTCTCCACTGTATGGTGCTCTTCTGAATCTGTACTATGTGCACAAAAGTAATGTGTGCTTTATAATATATGTATATTTTTTGTTCCTTATTGTGCTATATATGTAAAGTGCAATACGTATACTATGTTTATGGAGCTTTTCTCCCCAGGCCTCCACTAAAAATGGGCTCACCTTGGCCCAGTGGACTATCCCAGTAAATAAATGCAAATAAATAAATGAATAAATAAATAAATAAACACATTTTAGATATATACCTTTGCATACTTTGTCAGTGTCCTTCTAACTTTCTGTCTAATGTACAAGAATTATGTAAAGTGCATTGTGATCTGTAAATAAAATTAAGCCTGCCCTGTTATACCTTGAGTATATTGAACAGCTATTACTACTTCTTATTTAGATAACTTATTTTATTAAGAATGTCATAAATAATGTCATTTTGCCCTTAAAACTAGTAATGTGATGTGTGATGTAATAATGCTGTTTACAAATAATTGTCATGTTTCCCTTAAACTAGTGACTGAGTATGAATGTTATATTCTGAAATCTGACTGAA
The DNA here is from genome assembly GCF_019279795.1 of Protopterus annectens. Taxonomy (NCBI): domain Eukaryota; kingdom Metazoa; phylum Chordata; order Ceratodontiformes; family Protopteridae; genus Protopterus; species Protopterus annectens. The sequence continues at coordinate 305,818,530 of NC_056735.1, read as the reverse complement.
ATGTACTATACTGAACTCATAACTGAGTATGAATGTCATATTCTGAAACTTGACTTAATTTTTCATAATGCTGTTAGAAATGTATAATTGAGTATTAATGCTGTAGTCTTAAATTTGACTGAAATGTACTGTACTGAACATGAATAACTAATATGATCACAGTAAGACACTGTCCGGTTCGATTCTCAGCTAGAGCGTCTTCTCCGTGGTGACATGCATGAATGGGCGTACCTTCATTGAAGGTTGTGCGTCAGGGCTGGTAGCTCGGTACGTAAAAATCAACTACCAATCATTAGCGGACCGGAGTTCCGCTGTGGCGACCCCTAACCGGGAAATGCCGAAAGACTCAACATCCTGAATTTTGACTGAAATTTACATTAGAGTGATACATATTTATACTGACAATCTAAAATAGCTGTGTATATTCTGGAAACTAACTAAACTAATACTAAAGGAATGTCTTTGCCAGTGTTAACCGAACACAGATAACAACATAAAAGCATAACTGAAATCTGGTAAATGTTATGTTCTGGAAACTAAACTATTAACACCTTTTTTCTGTCAGTATTGTCTAAACATAAATAAGAACATAAACTGAAAACTAGTACTATTATACAACTGTCAGAAAACATGAGAACATTTGCATACTTGCTTTAACTGTAATTTACTTAAATGCACATCTGTTGTACACAGATTTTCTGTATATAGTTGACTTATGCAGCACATCTCTTGCCATGTTTAGGCCTTACTCTGCATTGTCCCAGTCACTGCTAAGGTATTGGAGGTTGTTTTAGTGTCCTTTTCTGTGTCTTAGGCCTTCCAAACCTCCCCTTTTCAATCTCTTGTGTAAGTCTGTGTGACTGATATTTTGACTGCATTTAAAATCAACCTGGAAATAAAAAAAAACAGTATCAGGTCCTTAAAATAACATTTGCAGCATTAACAGTTATAAACAGATATCATTGCTTGTTGCCCTGACTTTATTTACATATTTTGCATGCAGTAAACATATGCTGCTAATAAATTATTGTAAGTCTGTAAGCAAACTGATAATGTACTAATGAAATAAACTAATGTTACTAATAAATATATTCTTGCAAGTCTGTAATTGAACTTACAATGTACTACAGTGAAATGGAAAGGATGTAATGAAATCAAATGAAAACCTCAGTGGCTTTGTTTTTTTCCTGTCATAACCTGAAATGAAACTAAAGTAGTAATCTGACACTGTATTAATATTTGAAAATTTTTTGCATTTCTGCATGTCTATAAAATTAATCTTAACAGTTGAACTTTCTATGTTTCCTCTCATGATCCTCAGGTCCTAACATACTGTTCTGTGTGTGAAACTCCACCCACGGTCTTAACATAGGCATTTCTTTAGCTGACATCATTTATTTTTTTCAGTACTACTGCATGCTGCAAGGATTTATCATTACAGTCTACAATTTTCTTGGATAAATAATAAGAACTGTAACTGCATGAACTGTCACTAAGAATATTCAATTGATTTTTACCATGTTGTTTTATGACATACAGTACTGTCTTTAATACAGCTCACTGAGCTGGCTTGTTATCTGATAAACTGCCTTTTCTGCATGAAATATATAAAATATTGAACGGTTTACATAAACACATTTATTACTAGAGTTGAAATGATCTGATACTGGAAGTTTACTTGGCTGCCCTTTATACAAGTATGCAAAGTTTCTTTATATAGTATGACCTGATCTAATTCTGAAAGTTTTCTTGTCTGTCATTTATACAAGTATGTGGTGTTTCTTCATATAGTACAATTCTGGAAGATTACTTGTCTGTCCTTTGCACAAGTATGTGAAGTTTCTTCATATAGTGTACACATTTATTACTAGAGATGAATTGATCTAATTCTGGAACTTTACTTGTCTGCCCTCTATACAAGTATAACATAGGAGTTGAACATGTGACTTTAATGACACATAATATTTGATGCACTCTTTTCTTGCATGGGATCTGAAAATTTAGCTGTACTGTTACTTCTAAAATGTGGCACTGACTTTAAATTTTACATTCTGAAAACATCATTTAATATCTGTGAATGCCTTTTAGTCTCTGTCTGTATCAATATCTTATTTATGCATTAGAACATAGAACACTTTACTACAATAATAGCAATATCTGCTAAAGAAACCAATAGCACAAAAAATAATTTGCCAGATCTGTAACTGTCATTTCTGGTATACCCTACATAAACTGTTAACCTTTTTTTCTCACTGGCCACATCCAGTATGTCTTTCTGAGCACTTTAACTGTGTGAGCTGAATTTATTTTATCGTTAACCCAAAAATCTGCATGTTCTTGTTGTAGCCAGTTCTTCAAATTCTTTACATTTGCACAATTTACTGCATGCAAATTCTTACAAGTGTCATCTGTTTGCACTACTGTACATTCTGTAGTATTCTTATTTTTCCATAAAATCTTGTTACTGAAGTCTAATACAACATATAAATCTGATGCCATGTCCATACCCAGTATGGATCTGTTACACTTCAAACTGTTAGCTGCTGTGATCTTTGACCCTTTAAATTCTTTCAAAACTGCATTCGTATCCTCTAATAAAGGTCAGTTTGTAACTGAAGTTGATTTGTTTGTATTAATCAATACATTATTCCATAAGTTTTCTGCAAACAATGAAATACTGTCATTTTTTTCAACTAAGTTAAACAAAGAGAGATAAATGCTCTTGTTTGGTGCTGGACTGCCACACCCTTTATAGATAAGCTGAAAAATCCTTTTTATAGAGCTAGCAACAACACTGACTTGAGCTATGGTATGCATTTCTTCTTTACTTTGCCAGAAAAACTAGTAATAACATTGACTTGAGGTAAGGTATGCATCTCTTCTTTACTTTGCCTTGAAATCTGTATGTCATTTACGCTGCTGTTTACTTTATCAGACTGATCAAAATCTGCACTCAGATCCTTTTTATTCCTCTCAGTACAAAATCTGCACTGGCTTCTGAAAACAATAAACTAGAATTTATTACATTCTGAACATCTGTATTTGAAATTGTACTATGACTTTACTCTGTATTTTGAATTACATGAGCTGTAGTATTTACACTGATATCCAAAGAATGAAGAATGTAAACAAGAATTACTGACAGTAGCTGACTCATTCTGCAAATCATGAGACAGTGTGTCTGCTGCTGTGTGTTTCTGTGATTTAACACTTTTGCTTCTGGAAAGATGCAACATTCCTGAAATAATAACCTTTAAATTTAAATGAACATTTCTAGAACACAGTTTTTTTAGACTGCTTTACCCAATTTTTAATCGTAAACCAAAGATTCACAGGTGTCTTTACTGTAATTGATGCATATAAATTGTTTTGATAATTACTGTCTGACTTTGCTAAAACGTACATACATAACTTTATGAATACTATGTCTGGTGTCTGCAGATCATTGACTTTTTCTTGCTTCATGGCTTTGTAATGTCACAATGGAAACTTGAAAGTTTGTGGAGATGGTGAAGTAGGTTGCTTTTAACTAGATAATCCCCCGGATTCAGCAAGCAACTTATTCCTGCACAGCAGGGACCGTTTCTGTTCAGCACGGCAGCGTGCCATGCATATGCATGAAGTCACGCTGCCATGCTGCAATATGTACATAGAAATGTGCTATCACAAGATACACGGCCCCTGCATAACAGAATTGTCATACAGCAATGCAAAAAGAGTGAGATAACTCTTTGAAAATCTAAGATGTGACTAAAATACCATACAGTGTATGGCTGTAAAATAAAAGTGTAGTGGCCACTGTAAAAATAGTGGCAAAGCATTAAAGAATGAAATTAGAAAATAATGACACAAGAATCTGAAGTGCAGACGTCATACCTTTCAGAAAATGCATGGAAATACAAAACCTGTTAGTCTAACACCCATAAAGTTTGCAAGAGAAATACTTAAAAAATGTCTGCAATGTTATTTTTTTTCACATCAGCAAGAAAGTTTAAGCATAGCTGCATGGGTGTGCTTGCTGCTTAGCTATGCTTAACCGAGCTGAAACAGGCCAACAAGTTAAATAGCAATACACATGCATAGCAAGCAGTACTGGAATAGTGTAGTGGTTAGCACATATGCTTTGTAAGTGGGCAGGCAGGGTCTAGCCCCACTGATGCCATTTGTATTTTGTATGTGAAATCACCACAAATGTAATTTTTAAGTGTAGTTATGTAGTAAGTAATTTATATTTGCAACCAAAGTAGTGTATTAGGGCCAGATGTGAGGTGTCAGTGTAATAAAGTTGTGAAACCCCCATATAAACACAAGTGCCCCATACAGATTGTCACACAAGAATAAATATAATGAAAGCACAGAGTGGGATGTTAGGGAAGGGAAACAAAATAATAATATGTCAGGAATGATGAATCAATCCCACACAGCTGATACTCTATAAAATTAAAATGTAAGCAATGCCAAGCATAGCACAGCCATGCTTACTGACTGTAAGCATTGTTTAAATACGAATGCTGAACAGTAAGTAGCCAAGCTAAGTGGATTTGGCCAGTGATAAGCAGTGCTGAACCTGCCACCTTAAGCACTGCCTACCTTAGCTAAGTAGGTTTGCCTGCACCTTAGCTGAGCTCAGCAGTTTTAAAAGTAACCAATCACAGCAAAGTGTGAGAAATTGGCCCTATTTAAACCCTGTAGGTGGGATTACAGCTAATAACCAGTTGGAGCTCATCACTTCAGGCACCATGGCTGGAGTAGGAGAAGGAGTTCACTTTCGTGCACAACGCTGGGGCATTCTGGAGTCCAGGGTCATGGTTGGACTCCTTGTTGAAAATCATGATTGAAACTGCTGTAGGGCCAGTAGCAGGGCTCAGAATATAAATCAGAGGCCTGGGACCATCTTGCCAGTGAACTCACCAGTGCTACTGGGATCCCTTGGACTGGTGAGCAGGTTCAGCATCACTATGCTGATCTCATGCGGAGAAAGAGGGACCTTCTGGACCACTGGGAACAAGATGCTTGGGCAGGGAATGCCCCAGCAGTGTGTAAATATCAGTATCAATTGCTGTTTAAGATAGTCCAGGCTGTGTATGTGATGGATATGTAGTCATAAATATTTCTCTGTCTCCTGTATAGCTGCAGCTGAGAGGGCTTCAAACGTGGAAGCACATGGCAGCAGGTTGCAAAGGCAGTATAAATGAAAGTAGTAGAATATCACCTGCCAGTGCTGTAATCTGTGTATTGTTTGTACCAAATAAAACTGAAATTACCACAGATAATGCTAGTGATATACATAAAACAGTCATAACCTGTCAATAAACCTATACAACTATGGACTGTTGTGTTTTATTTGTAAAGTGTTAGTAGGAAATGGAAATGTGTATAGTTTTTGCACAGCAAATATGGCTCCGATAGCATTAAGTATCTGAGGTTCATGTGGCAAACAGTCAAGTCTTGTACAACAGATTAAGCATAACAAAGTTCCCCTGCACTATGATCTGATAGCTGAATATTAAAAATGCTTGCTAATCTTTGTTTCCTGTAATGTAATATCTGAAATTGTGATTAAACAGTAGAACAACTGTCTGCCATGCAGGAATGTCAGAAGTACAAGGTCAGATTGGCCAAATCACAGACTAATAGGTTAAAAACACTCACACAAGAAATAGCAGTTCTTTAATAGTTTCTTCATTTGAATCCCGGGAGTGGTACTACACAGTCTGCATATCTTCACACAAGAATATGTGAGTATTGTTACAAACAGTCAGGTAGCGTAAACACACATTTTCCCACAGCTTTTGCAGATAAGGCAGGCTGGATATTAACCGTAGGATGTGTCTCTCATACACTTTGTAGAACACACACTGGCCAGCCCCAAGGCTGCAGATGACAGCAAGAGAAGTACATAGACCACTTAGTTTTCCCAAAAAATGTCCCTCAAGTGTCACTCCATCACTTTTATTGGTCACTGTCCCCAGCACTCATGGTGCTGTACAAAACTGTAGGTGGATTATGACATTAGCACACACACATGCAGTATGATTGCACATATCAAAGCCAAACCGTGTTAGTGTGTAGAAACAGTCAGGTAGTGTTAACACAATTTTTTCCACAGGTCCAGCAGGTAAGTACAGTTGTATATTAGGTCTACGAAGTTTGAACTGATAACTGTGTACAACACCCACTGGCCAACTCCAAGCCCATAGGTAGCTGTAATTTCAGGTCATATATGGAGAGTACTGAGTAGACTATAATGTACAGAACAGTTGTGAGCAATGTAATAACACATAGTTGTTCATTTTTTTGTCTCACCCCCACCCTATCTGCAACAATAATACAACCAAAAAAATAAATGGTATGTTTTTAACAAACCTACTGTTGGGACACGTTCCCCATTGTTATACCAATATTTCAATGTCTGTTTATTGCTGTTCCCTGTTGAAATGAAATCATTGGTGGCTTGTTACTATCAGTGTAACCTGCATGCTACTGTAATATCCACTGTGGTTCCATAGCTGCATGTGTTCTGTTTGCTATGCAACTGATTGAAAATTGTGTTATGGTGTCAATTGGAACACCCATGAATGCTGTTATAACTAATCCTGGCATTGTACTGTTAACCAACATATGTTGTAAACTGTAAACACTTTAGCTCATCTGGGAAGGACAATCCCAGTGGATCCACCTGTCCCACCTCATCTGGCCATGGCACCAGGCCCCAGCACATCTGTGACCCACCCCGGATCTTCCTCGTCCACTGGTCTTGCAACCCCCCCTTGGAGCGGGTACAGACAGGAGCCCATCACCCAATGTCAGGTCCGGGATCTGGTGCATAGGGAGATGCAAAAGGAGTTTGCAGCTTAGCTACACCAGCTTAAAGGGTGCATGGTGCATCTTGAGGGTCAGCCTGCCCCTCCTGCTCAGCCCCCAGAACAGCCACCTTTGGGGCCATGAAGGTGCAGTGGTGACTGCCCATGGGTGGGGACCTCAGACTCACTGTATCCAATTGTGGGCTCATGTGCATCTGATTCCCAACCATCCTCCCTGTCAAGGTCTTCACCCCCCACATGTCATATACCACCCCTGTCTGCTGTCTTGTCTGTCTTGTCTGTTTTCCTACCCATCCTCCATCCCCACATATACCTACTATCCTTCTCCAACAACCCACTCCCACCTTAAACAAAAGGTAATCTGGTCCCACAAAAAACTTACACCCCATACATAGCTGTCCATTTCACAGATGTGTCCACTGGATGCATCTAATCTTGTCCAATTGCATAGACAACACATTACTGTTGTTCTCACCCCTCACTCAGGTGTACGAATATCCAAATCCACCTCCAAATTCAATACATATGCATGGTTGTTGCTGTAGGAGAAATGGACAGCTATGGACCTTCCCTACTACTGTCCTGCACATCCCTATTCATCTTTCATCTTGTTTTTCCATCTGCATGCCCCTTTTTTACCACTTTCCTATCACTCCTTTTTCTTTTCTTTCAAAGAAATTAGCGTGGGGGTTAGTGGGAGTAAGCGCCGCTAAGAGAAGCTAAAATGGAGTAACCAATACTTAGCGTCACACAAATCTGCTTAAAGCCACTTTAAAGTGCCTTAATCATCCTCTCACCATCAACCATTGTGGCCAACAACAAAACTAATCAGCCCTGCCAAGTCTTGGCCCCAGGACCCTTTACAGTACAGTCAGCAACCATACCACTGTACCATCTGAGTTCTCCAACCTACTCTTGCTTTGCCTAACTTATCATGCAGTCCGGTCATTTATCATTAATGAAAAAGCTAGCAACCCCAAGTCTTAAACCCAGGACTCTGTACACTGCAGTCAGAGACCATACCACTGCATCACCTGAGCTGCATAATCTATGTTTGTTTAGTCAAACTTAACATTCAATGGAGCACCTATACATTTAACTGTGTATTACCAACTCTGAGCTGTGGGCAAACCAGGTGACATATGTTCAAACATAGAATAGGTAAACAGTAGTTATCATACCTAACCAGTTTTGCACATTGGTAAGCACAACTAAGACAAGCCCACACAGTTTAAACACATGTACATTTAACAGTGCTTTGCCTAACTTATCATGCAGTCCGGTCATTTATCATTAATGAAAAAGCTAGCAACCCCAAGTCTTAAACCCAGGACTCTGTACACTGCAGTCAGAGACCATACCACTGCATCACCTGAGCTGCATAATCTATGTTTGTTTAGTCAAACTTAACATTCAATGGAGCACCTATTCATTTAACTGTGTATTACCAACGCTGAGCTGTGGGCAAACCAGGTGACATATGTTCAAACACAGAATAGGTAAACAGTAGTTATCATACCTAACCAGTTTTGCACATTGGTAAGCACAACTAAGACAAGCCCACACAGTTTAAACACATGTACATTTAACAGTGTGTTAGCTCCACTTAGCTTCACACACACCCACTTAAAGATGCTTTAAAGTGTCTTAATCACCCTCTCTCCATGAGCCTTTGTTCTGCCCAGCATCAAAATGAACAGCCTTCGCTGGTTTTGAACCCAGCAACATGTACAGCATAGTCACAGCATGTAACCACTAAGCCATGGAAGCTGCAAGAGTTCATAATGATTTCATAAACATATCTTGCAGGATAATCACTGTACTATAGGGAATGTATATTGTGGAAGCAGTAAACATTCAAATAACACATATATATATATATATATATATATATATATATATATATATATATATATACACTCACATATATAAATATATATATATATATATATATATATATATATATATATATATATATATATATATATATATATATATATATATATATATAGATATAGATATATATATATATATATATATATATATAAATATATATCTATATGTATATATATATATATATATATATATATATCTATATATATATATATGTCCCTAAATGCCCTATATACCTGAATAAGATCTCCTCTTAAATATCTATAAGAGACACTGTACAAGTTCAGATATTTTAGTCTTTCATAATAACTTAGATTTTCACATCCATGGATGCCCTTAGTATATTTCCGCTGTACTCTTTCCAGTTTATTCATGCTTGTTTTCCTATAGGGTTTCCATATTGTTATTCCATACTCAAGTTTGGGTCTAATGTAACTAACAAACAATGACTTCATTATGTTTGATTTCCTAGACTTTATACATCTTTTATACAACCTATAGTTCTATAACTATCATTAGCCAATTGGTTGATATGATTAGAAAAACTCATAGCTGAATCTACCCATATACCCAGGTCCTTAAATGAGTCTACAGTTTCAATCACTGTGTGCTGTATTAAATATTCACCTTTCAGTTTATGTCTCCCAAATCTCATATGCTTAGTTTTTTATGTATTTATCAACATATTATTGTCCTGTGCCCAAATGGACAATTTAGTCAAATTATTTTGCAGATATGCCTTATCTGTAACACTTGTAATAAGTTTAACCAATTTCAGGTCGTCAGCATATAGACTGTAGAACACCTCAGATGAAAAAGTAAGGTCTGAAAGATACAATCTAAACAAGTAAGGGCCTAGTACAGAGCCCTGTGGGACACCTTGACTGTAACCAAGGATTTCACCTGTCCAGTTGGTGTATGATACTTGCCATGTCCTATTTGTACGCCATGCAGCTATACATCTTATTAACAGTACATAAATACATAATTGTACTAATTTATTGATCAGTGTTTTGTGCATGACCCTGTCAAATGCTGAAGTTAAATCTATATAAATCACATCAGAGCACAAATTTTTATTCATAGCTGTTATTATATTGTTATAGAACATCATGTTACAGGTGGTAATAGATCTATTTTCAACATATGCATGCTGATACATGGTTTCAAGTCCCAACCTATCCAGTTCTGACAATAACTAATCCAGTATTATCTTCTCCATTATTTTTTCACAACATGAAAGTAGACTTAAGGTTCTAAATGATTCTGGGTTTGTCCTACTCCCCTTTCCCTTAAAGACAGGTTTAATAAGTGCATGTCTCCAATCTTGAGGAATTTCTCCATATTTATATGACCTAGTGAATAAAAGATGTAATGACAGTGTAAGTTCTTGCTTAAGTGTTTTTAGGTCATTGTTACTTATTCCATCACCTCCCTGCGGTTTGTTTGGATCCAGTTTGCACAGTTCTTTTTCAATATAATCTAATTTGATTCCAGTATCTGGAGTTACCTGGATGTTACTAGGACAACTTACCACCCCTTTTGTGGAGCCAAACTGTTTTGCATAAGATTTTGTAAATATATCTATACTGTGTTGTGTCTGAGAAATTTTAGAATCTGCACAGAATCAATTTGTGTATCTTTACTCCTTACACATTTTATGTATTTATAAAAAGGTTTCCTTTTATGTTCAATATCTTTATATAAATTTTCTTCAAATTTTCTTGATCTTGTCTAACACTATGCTTAATCTGTTTGTCCAGCTCATTTATTTCAATTTTCAAAGTTGTAGTTCGACATATCTTCCATTTCTTATATTTTATGTCTCTCACCTTAATCGGGTATCTTGTTCTTATGGAAATATACCCCCTGGTGTTGCATGCCTAGATCCTGATGCTAAACTTTATTTGACTTTTTGCACTCAATTTCTCTTTCAAAACTCTCTACATTCCATCTGCTTTTTTTTCCACTAAGCACCTCACTCCAGTTAGTTTTAACTGTTTTGCTTCCCTATAATCTGTAATTACCATTCTGTGCATTGGCTTAGATTTCAATTTGGCAGAATTATCTAGCAACAAATTAACCTTTTTGACCCCATGATCACTGCACATCAATGGTGGTAAAACTTGACTTGAAGTTACAGTAATTATGTCCTTATTACTATTAGACTTAACTATTCTGTTAGGTATAAGGAAAGATTTATATAGAAACTTTCATATGACAATATTCCAATATTGTGACCATGAAGTATACTTTAGAGTTCAATAACTGCTTTTTACATTCAGTAATTAAAATTGTTTTATGTTCTAGGGTGATGCGTATCCTAAATTTATACCAGTATTATTAACAAAATTATAATGCATAAAAAGTTTATATAGATTATTTATTACATTCTCTGTTTTATGTTCATTACATAGAATTTCATATATAAGTTGAATTAAAGTTGGCTTATTTTTGTGTTTGGACTGTAATAATATGAGACATTTCTGCTGAACTTATGTTTTAACATTATGTAAATAAATCCAGTCTTGAGAATCTAAATTATGTTCATTTATAAGATATTGGATTTTTTTAATTCATAAATCTATAAAACATTGTTGCCAACAGAATAATTTTATTGCTTTCCTATTATTTATTCTAGTTATATTAATTTTGTCAAAAAGTCTCTTGGTACTTTATTGGAATAATCAGCTCAAACCAGAGTTACACATCTATCTATGTTAGCTATAAATGTGTTTTTGAATTATTTTTAATGGGTGGCAATTTTTATCTTGTATCTGTCTTTTGTTGATTTGATCATGGTCAAGAGTTCCATGCTAAGCTTGCCAAAAACTTTTTGTTTGCATCTTAAGAGTTACATTTATTTTTATATGTGCAATGAATGCTTTTTGTCTCTTTTTTATAGAGCCTTTTTATATTTGGTTCCTCCATTGATGTTTATGTTTGAATTTGGTATTGTGTTCACTTCAGAGGGGGATAGATGATCTCTGCAGCTATTCATGTGTATTATATTCAGTGGAAAAAAATTCCACGTAATCAGTGGAGTCATCCATTTGAAAGGGGATGAATTTAGTGAGGTCATCATTCAGTTTCAGTAGATTAGCCTTGTTTATTTTTACATTTGGTGTATAATAATATGAGTTTAGTAAAAAATCTTCTTTAGTTCTGTATAAGATATCCTTAGTTATTAAAAAGGCCAGAAAGAAGGATTTTCCTAATCATGGCAGAAACACAGTGACCAAAGGATAGGGGATCATCAACAGGAATGCTTAGATCTCTAATGACAGTGTCCTTCTTAAGAGGTGTACCATCTGTGTGGAATGATAGTGAATTATTTATTTGACCAAAGTGGGCTGCACTGCATCTTTCTAATTTACTTTGAGGCATTTGTTCCTGTACCAGTTGCTGACCTAGTTCTGCTCATCCTGGAGTACCTGCAGGTCCATAGCTGCATGAATAAGATCTCCTAGTTTATAATCATAAGGGAATTCTATTACCCAGATACCTGGGATATTTGCTTGCAGATGTGAGAATTCAGTGTTGACTAGGCACGTTCCCAGTGACAAGCCTTGAGAGGTCCTGCTCATGACATTTTTACTTTCCAAAAAGATATTGGCACATACAGCTCCAGCAACATGGGTTCTATCTGACAAGCAGTTATCTATCCACCTCACTATATACATGGTTAATGTTCAGGATCACCAGTTTGTCAGTTATATCTGCTTGCATACAGAATAGTATTAAATGCCTTGGCCAGGTTCAGGTATACCTTACACACCACACAACCACTATTAACTGCTGTAGTTCACTCTTTGAAAATGTTTATAAAGTTAAAAAAGCATGATCTTCCTTGGATGAAGCCAAACTGACTTAGATTCAAGGCTATGAGATGAATAACGTCTAACTACATGAGGTCAGAAATTATACAATTAGTGGATTTATAAGCATGTTCATTAAGACTGAAGGGTCTAGGTCCATGGTTGTACTTCCCTTATTTAGAAACATCATGGTAGATATTCTGTAGGCTTCAAAGCATAGCCTGTGGCAAGAATTGTGTTAAAGAGGTTTACTGGATGATCTGATGAGACATATGTGGCACTAATTTTTAAGTTTCCTAGCATGTATCTCTTTTCATGTATGCAGTTCTCTGTGTTTTAAATAAGGTTGCTAAGACTTGTTTCATAGTGATCTGGGAGGAATTTCAGAGACTGTGGAATCTGAGTGGACATTATAATGTGAGTAATGTAAAACATGCATTCAATTTCTTAGCTAGGATTTCAGCCATTTCTCTTGAATAAGAAGGCATGACATCATTATTGTGTAATTACTTTTGGCTTCAGTGGCTGGTTTAAGTATATATGTGGCTTTGATTTTTCTAACTGAAACATAAAGTTCTTTACTAGAATATTTAAATTCTGTGGTAAGGTGGGCGGTATATGAATTTAACTAAGAACTTAACACTTTATTCCTTTTGTTACTGAGTTTATTTATAAAGTATCCCATCATAATAGTTTCTTTTTAAATGCCCCTGTGTATTTGCTTTGGATGGGAATTGCCTTATCAATACATCTATGCAGGTGAGAATAGAACTTGGAAATAAATAAAAGCCTTAGTTCTAGTTATAAAGACATTTTGGGAAGGAATGCATCAGAAATTGCTTAGTTCATTTAGTTGCTAGAGATTTGCTTAGCAAAAGTCCTTGAACAGTTTCCCTTTTGAAATGTCAGTACTTGTTATTCCGAGTGCTGACATGCAGAAAAAAAAGACCAAAACTCCCATACAAAAGCAAATATCATATATTACTCTCACCCCACACTGCTCTGAACTTACATATGCTAACTCTGTGATCACCATACCTTAGAAAAAAAGGCAATATTCCAAGAAATGGCCATCTTGGACTAAATGTGTGTAAGCCCATTTTTTCGGCTAATCAGTCTCAGCATTTTAGGACTCACTAAAGCAGGTTCTGGCATTTCAAATAGTTATTCCTTGAACATATATACATTAGTTTGAGGAGTACCACTAGCTTTATATACAAAAATCATTGATTTGTGGTATGATTTAATGATCGAGTATGATCATACCTGTAGAAATGTACAAAAAGAGGACAATGCTATTAACGATAAACTCTGTGATATCACGTCTCCTGGTTTGGATGTTTATTATCTGTTCCAGGTAGCTCACTTTCCTGTACTGTACAAACATTCTAGGTTATATATTTCCATTTCTAGTCCAGATAAAGCAGTTGTTAATTGCAGAATAATTGAAATTACCTTAGTATTAATGCAGTACTTGTCAATTCTCAGGATGGGTATTTCAGAACAACTTTTCAGACTGTGTTTTTTGTTACCAAGCATTATTATGGGAGAATATGTATGCATAAACTGTCACCTAAGGAAAAAATACTCATCAGCATAAGACAAGTGGAACCAAGAAAAGACATTTTCATTAACACCATATACACAACTCTGCTGTAGCTGTTATTATTACTTAATGCAAAGGATTATGATTGGGTCTACAAGCTTGTTATATGTTTGAGACATGGATATCAATCAATTTACCTCAAGAACAGAGAAAGAATACATAACAAGAAGAGTTATGACCAGAAAGATCCATTCATAATTCTTTTTAATGCATAGAGCTTAACCTGTCCACACATACTATAAAATATGGAGAAAACATGAGTAGCACTTAGTGTTTTACTACTTTGAAAGCTGCAGCACACATGCTACTGTCACACAGAGAAAAAACACCTTTCAAACATTTTCAAACACTTAATTTTTCCAAAAACAGGATGAATTAAGTGTTTCAATATGTTTCAAAGCTATTTGCAGTTCCTGATGCTATTCTATTGTAGTTGCTGACCGCTGTTAATGAAAGCATTACTTAACAACAATGGGGGCAGAACTATAGTCAACTCATTTAGTACCAGGTCTGATCTGATACCCTGGCTCTTCACTTGAAAAGGAAAAAGGAAAAAAAAGAAAAAAAAAGGCCCACTCTCTTCTTAGTCTGGCACTCCAAGCTAAATTCCACCCCCCACAAGATCGTCAATTGAAGTACAAAAGAAAAAAAAAATGTAGCAAAGCAGTTGTCACATCTGTAGCAGTTTGCTCCAGCCTACAGCTTCTTATCACAAAGTGCTGAAATACATTTCTGTGCTGAAATTAAGAATATAGGAACTACGCTTCCCAACCTTGCCTCCCAACTCCTCGTGCCATGGGTGGCTGCATTCATAGCTCAATCTTTGCTATGCTTTTGGTGAAGGGTGCTTAACAAAACTTTTTAAACATCTTTCTGATGTCAGAAAAGTTCTTAAGTTCGTTTTTCCTAAATTTTGGTGTGTAATTGTGGCACTCCATATACTACATATGTCTTTTCATCTCCTTATCTTTACAATTTGCATGTAAAGGGTCAACTTTATTTGTTTTTAATTTAGTTTACTTTATTATATGTCTTATTAATTGCTGCAAATTTATATATCCTACTAGCTTTGCCTTTAGAAAGCTGAGACTTCTTCTTCTGGCTTTTCCTGGTTAGGGGTCACCACAGCAGATCACCTGTCTGCTCATGATTGACCGTGGAATTGTACGGTGTCAAGTTGCCAGCCTGGCACCTAACCTTCCACAGAAGGCACACACACGCATGCACTCACACCTAGGGTCAATTTAGAGTGTCCAATCCACCTACAGTATGTCTTTGGGATGTGGAAGAAAACCAAAGCACCCGGAGGAAACCCATGCTACCACAGGGAGGACATGCAGACTCCACACAGAAGGCACCCCAGCTGAGGATTGAACCGGAGAACCTCTTGCTATGAGGTGGCAAAGCTAACTGCTGCACCACTGTGGCCGCCCCACTTTTAGAGAGTATTTAGAGAGCATTTATTGGTATTTTAGAGAGCTGTGACTGCAATACCATTTTATTTATGAAGTTTGTATGGGTTCACTACAGGGGCTCGAGTCCCAAGCACACACACAAAAAAACCTTATCTTAAAGCCAGGCACTCAAGGACATTGCAAGTTGATTAGGATACTGCTTTTGCTCAAACTCAAAAATGTGTTCAGCAAACAGGCATGGAAAAAGAGTTCTCAAACATGAATAGGAGTTTGGGCAAGCAGCTTTGGAGAAGGAGCAAGGGGGGAGGGTATGATTAGAGAACACAAGGGTTTTTTTAGGATTAAAGAGCAAGATGAGGATTTTAAGGTCAGGGACTGAGAAGGGAATTGTAGTGTTAGGGACTGGAAAAAGAGGTTTAGGTTTAGGGAGTAACTCGGGAATTTAGATTTAGGGAGGGAGGCTGAAATTTAGGGTTAGGGAGCAATCAAGGAATTTAGTATTAGGGATGTGGAGTGCTGGTTAGCTTAGGGTAAGGGACCAAGGAATATGGCTGAGAACAGGGTGGGAGGTTTAGGTTTAGGGTTTAAATTCTGGCAAAGCTATGTAATATATAGCTGCAAGTGTTGGGAGAGCTATGTAGAAAATGTAGACCAGGCAATGGGGAGTTAAAGCACTTGCTTTTTCAAACATGTGGCAGCAGTCAGGTGTATTGTGAGCAACAAATGTATAAACACCTGCAGTAGATTTAGTTTGTACTAGCATTGCAGAAATATTATTAGTTGTGGCATAGCTCAACTGACTGTATTTGAGTTTTCCCATCACTTCATCTTATCAGCTTCTGGTATGCTTTGCTTCATTACAGCTATGAATGGGTGTTGTAGAAACAAACATGTATGCATAAACCTCTGGGTGTTATTCAAAAAATTGATAACAATTGTACTTCCCAATGGCAGTTCATTCTTGACGTTTGACTGTCTTGTTTTCTGGGGATGAGCCAAACAAAGCAAAAGAACAAAACACTAAACTCGTCATTAGGATAGCTGTAGTCGGTGCCAAACTGTCAATGGTCTGGATACTTTCTCAGTGACTTTTTATATGCTATATGTTCCCTGTGGACTGAGCTTTAGGGTGGGGATTTCAAGAGGAGATAACAGATCGGAGTATTCCTTCATATTGAACAAAAAAAAATATCTTGTTTATTGCATCATTAGATGTTAGGACTTAACAAGGAAATACTTATTAAACATTGAGCTTGATGTAAGTATTAATCATCATAAAAGATTGCCATTGGCATCACTTGTGTTTGCAGTTGTTAGCTCAGAGATCAGGTGCAAGTATACCCAGAGACTACTCACAAGGGACAAACATTGGATGACCTATGGTGAAGGACCTTGGCATTTGATGACCTGACACCAACTGCATCTCGCCTCAAGATTTCCAACCTAAAGCTCAGACCACAGGGAGCACACTGCAAGTAGAAACTCAGAGAAGGGAAATGGACCACTGGCAGTTTGACAGCATCTACAGTAATCCTAATGGGAGGTGAAGTGCTTAGGACTTTTACTCTGGGTGTACATTAGAAAAATGCATCCTCTGTTGCAAAATAATGTATGAATCATCCTCTGTATTGCAATGATAATTCTGACTTTTTACTGGAAGCATACATTTTTTTTCTTTTGGGTGAGTTGAACAAGATTATGATTCTACAGAAAATGTTATTTTATTCTAACTCTGTGAGCTATTCTTCAGCTTTATTGCTATCCCTTTGTTTAGTTTTGTGAAAGCCATCCTGTGCAGACATAGTTTCTGTTGTATGGAGTTCTTGTACTATATACAGTGCCGGATTCTGCCATTATCTGCTGACAAAGACACAACTCAGGATTCTCTTACTATTTGCTATTTAACCACAGTAGTATATAAAGTGATTCCATCAGGGAATTTGACTGCAGAACAAATTCTTAGCATTTTACATGGAGTGCTTTCAGCCAGTGAAATCAGAGAACGCTGTTTCCTGTTTTACAAGAATCAATAATCTTAAGAAATATATCATTGTTAAATGTACAGGGCAGAGGAGAGGGGCAGGCATACAACATTTTAAAGGTTTACACTTAAAATTATTTCACAAAGATGAGCCTTAGTATTTTTGGTTTTCTGCACATGATAGCAACAATTTCTTTACATGAACATTGATTCATTTATATATTTCTAACAATTATAACATTATCTTTGCTATTTATCAGAATAGCTGATACTGATGTGTTTTATTTAAATAATTGTTCGGGTTCTTGTTTATGTATTTATATAAGTAATTGCTTAATAATGCTAATGAAAATGGGTACAATTAACATAAATTCTGTTTTCATGGATAACCTAAGAATATAGCTGTGTAACATGACTTTTTTCATATTCTTAGAGTATGCTAGTCATATTCCTTGAAATTTAAACATAAGTTTTGAGAAATATAATATCTGCTTCCCATACTTTAAGATCATATTACAGACAGAATTAATGATGATGGACAAGAACCAGTATAATAAATGAACACATAAAAAAATTAAATCTTTTACTAACTGCAATACTGGCAAACATAGGAATTCAGTAAATATCATTCAAAATGGGTGAAGTAACTAGGACTCAAAATAAATTCTAACACTTCCTGCCATCATTGATGACTTTTTAAGAAGTTATCTCTTCAGTATGGGAAAATGCCATTAACAAGAGCACATTATACTTTCTTGTGAGCATGAGCAACAAGGCAAGTGCTGGGACTGAGAAAAAGCCCTTAAGGTCTCATGAATTGCCTATTGCAGGTAAGTCAATATATATATCTATGAAAAATGTGATTCAGAAACAGGGTTAGCTACAATGAGAGAGATCTCATTAAGCATCTCAATTGCATGTTTCTGAACTGAATTTTTCTACTACTAGTAGAAATTCTAATCGCTATTAGACCTGCGATGGCATCAATGTGCATTAGGCACATGCATCAAGTTGAGAAAGTCACCCTCACACTAGCACACACACACACACACACACACACACACACACACACACACACACACACACACACACACACACACACACACACACACACACACACACACACACACACACACACACACACACACACACACACACACACACACTCCTTCAGATATTCACATATGTGCACGTACAGACACACTCACACACATACTTACAGACATCCCAACACACAGAGACATTTCCTAGACATTTAATATCCGAATACCCACCACAAATACACATAGTCACTCAGACTACAGATGCATTTGACCATTCAGTCACATGCACATTATAACGCACTCACACTCATACATATTTATTCGACAACATTCTTGCACTCTCGGACATCCTCTCACATCTCTGCTGATCTTTGTTGAACTTACCCATGTTGCAACTTCTTCTATTGAACTCAATTGGTAGCTGACATATTTTGCTGGTGTTAAGTTTTTCAGCTGACTGTAGTGATTTATGCAACCAACATATTGTCTGAATTACTTGGCAACATAAAGAAGTAGCTGCAGGCATTCCCGGTGGACAGGATGCAGCTAAATAGCATTACCCACTCCCCTAGATTACCTCATTGCTATATACCTTGGCCAGTGCAACTGCCAGCTGTGCTGGCCCTCCTGCTAGTAGGGCAGTCTCTGAACTGGATGGGATTACCATGAAATGGAGGCCACTCATGGCAAGGTTTACTGCTTGTGGAACCCCTTTCTGGATTCCAGCTGGGGTACAATTATTCAAGCAAGAAAAAGGCATTACTAGTCTATACACAGTTACTTTGAGTCCTTTCCCTATTATGCAATTGCTTTCCTTCAAAGACTCATTGATTATTGAGAGTTGTATATGTGCAGACTGGTCATTAGATATATTTACATTAATCTTTAATTACTCCTGTTCTTTGCAGAAAAATTAAAATCTTGTAGGAATGCTGCATGTATTATTGCTTATTCATTTATTTGCATTACTGTACAATAACATTATCTATCAGACAAAGCAAAATTCGAGTGAAATATGGATAAATAACTCAGTCAAAAATGAAAGATAACTTGATAAATAGTTGATGTTACTCAGTGGAACTAACTGGAAGGTGCTCTGTTTTTAAGAAGGAAAAAAAGCTAATGTTTATTTTTATTTATTTATTTATTTATTTATTTCAATTTGTTAACCGAGTAGGTGCATTGGTCTACTGACCCAGATGTAGAAGTACAATTTATTTATTTATTTACTTATTTACATTTGTTTACCAAGAAATTCTGACTGGAAGCAGGTCCTTTTTCAGTGGAGGACCAGGGCGAAAAGCTCCACAAGTACAATAAAAAGAAATATACAATCGAAGTATACACTAGAAATATTCAGTAGAAATATACAAAAGAGAATGTTACTTTAGTAGGCTATTATACAGTAAATAACAAGGCATCTAAAGTACATGGTACAGTAGAAGACATAGAGCATCACGTGTTAAATTGAGCAGGCAGTTAAATGATACCTAAGGATTAAGCTGGTCATAAGATGAGAAGAAAATAATGCTATTACAAAGTGGCTGGGAGTGTCGTTAGTCGGGATTGGAGCAAGGGCAGAGCCAGTCGATTCTTAAGTGAGACTTGAGAGTAGCTTCATAGGTTCATAGATTTGTACTAAGCTAACTGCCCTTGCAAGCCATTTTAAGCCTAGCCAATTATCCCTTGTGAGACTCAAACCCTGCACCTTGTGTTTATAAGGTGAACACCTTAACCATTAGGCCACCCTCCCATTTGTATAGCCTGCTAGATGGTAATTTGGTTATTGAGGGGAGGAGGTTGTTCCATAGTTTAGAAATAGCACAGGAGAATAGCACTTCTCCTGCTGGGTTTTTGGGTTTGGTGGTGAGAAGTAGATTTTTGCTATTTGATCTTAGGGGTTTGGAAGAGGAGTAGGGTTGGAGTTGGTTTTGGAGTGATGGAATATTATGGGGGTGGTTTATTATTTTGTGGGCAAATAATAGTTGATTCAGATGAAGAAGATGGGGGAGTTCAAGCCAATCAAGTTCACTGACTGAGTAGCAGTGATGGCTACAATAGGGTGCACCTGTTGCAAACTTTGCTATTTTATGTAGCAGGATTCTAATCTGTTTACGTCAGTCTGTCTAAGGTTGGTAAGTATGGGAGAGGGATAAGGTGGGGATTAGCTGGGAGTTGGCAATAGTGGTCTTGGCTGTCTTTGTTAGGTATTTTTCTATAAAGTGTCCAGAGTTTTTATGGACATTTTTTATGGTAAGAAATATGTGGAGGTCAAATTTAAGATTGTTGTCAATTTCCACACCTAGACGTTTGGTGTGGTCAGATGGGGAGATGATGGTGTTGTTCTTGGCACAAATGTTGAAGAGAGTGGACAATTGTTGAAAGATAAGGTGTTTGGTTTTATTTGGAGTGAGTAGAAGATGGGCATTGGAGAGCCAGCTTTCTACAGATGTGAATGAGTCTTGTGTGATATTTTGGAGTTCTTGTAAAGTGGGAGCTGAGCAGATGAGACCAGAGTCATCTGTGTATTGTACAAGTGTGGCATGTTTGGTGGAGCTATGAAGGTCATTGATGAAGAGCAAGAATAGTAGGGGACCAAGGATGGAGCCTTGGGAGACTCTGAGAGATACTGGAAGACAAAGGTATAGCTAATCTTGCCAAACCACTGATTGCTGTCAGCCAGAGAGATAGCTATGGAACAAGTTGGTAGCAGAGCGGGAAAAAGAATGATTAGTTAGAACAGGGAGAAGAATGTTGTGAGATACCATATCAAAAGATTTTGATAGGTCCAGAAATATAGCAGAGGAGAATAGGTCATGGTTTTTATGGTGCAGGATCATGTCGGTGAAAGAGAGCATGGTGGTGGTGGTGCTATGAAATGGCCTGAAGCCATGTTAGGTTTGGAGAGGACGTTGTTAGTTAACAGATAGTTTAGTACCTGAGAGTTAATACATTTCTCAAGAATCTTGGAGAGTGGAGAGAGGATGGCAATGGTAGTTGGAAAGGTTTGTGGAGGAGCCACCTTTGTGTACGGAATGATGTGTGAAATCTTCCACAGAGTAGGCACATAGTTTTCTGTTATGGAGCGGTTAAATAATATGGAAATTGGATAGGCTAGGGTGTCTGCTGCTATTTTTATCCATTCTGAGGGACGGTTGTCAACTGCAAGTTTTGTGGGCTTAAGTTTTGTCAGGAGTTTTTTTTTTAGGAGGTGGGTACAGCAGAGAAGGTAAAGGAGGGGGGAGAGCGGTCGTGGTTGAGTGAGGGGCTAGTGGATGAGGAGAGTTGTTGCTTGGCAAGTTATAAAATGGTTTCTCTGAAGGGTATGTTGAAGGAGTCAGCTTTACTGTTGATGGAAGAGGGGATGGTAGATGGAGGGGTGCCTTGCTTACCAGAGTGGGTACAGAGTTTATTGTGAACCAGAATTGCTTGGGATTGAGATGGGTGGAGTTTAGGTTGGACTGATAGTAATGAGCTTTATCTGTTTTTGTTTGCTTTTTTACTTTGTTACGTAATTCAAGGAAGGATTGACTAGCAGAGAGGGTTTTAGTTTGGCACCATATTTTCCATGCTTTGTCCCAGATTTTAATGAGTTCCCGGGTAATTTTCTGTAGCCAGGGGGAGGTTTTAGTTTTGTGTCTGGCATATTTTAGGAGAGCATGGGTGTTTAGGATGCTGAGGAGGGTAGAATTGAAGAAGTGGGTGTCTTCATCTAGGTTGAGATATTTTAGTGGTGTCCAGTTACAGTTTTGGAGGGAAGAGCTAAAGGAGTGGGGGTTAAAGTTTGTTGTATTGCAGATTTGTCTATGGATAATTTGATGGGCATTTTTTACATGATGTTTTAGGAGGAAAATTGGGATATGGTCACTGAGGCTGTTAGGTAGACAGCCTGTTGTGTAGGAATGGGGATCTTTGTTGACCAATACCTAATCAAGGGTATTGTGATTGTTGGGGTTCTTATTTATATGAGTGGGAGACTGTATTAGCTGGGAAAAGCCATGTAGATTTAAGTGAAAGGCTGGGTGGATATTGTTGCATGAAAGCCTGTTAGTGTTAAAGTCACTGAGGATGATGGTTTCTTGAGGAAGAGAAAGATTGGCCCAATTTAAGAGGTTTTCAAGAACAGGAATATTCTGGCCTGGGGGAAAATAGCAACCGATAATGTTTATGGTTTTATTTGGGTTTAGTTTGAGGTTGGTGTATAATATTTCTTCCTTTCCAAACAGGTGGGCTGAGTTGTTGATAGTTTGAATGTTAAGGTGGTGTTTAAACAAGAGTGCTACGCCACCACCTTTCTTTGATAGTCTATCTGAGCAGTGGATGCTATAGCCAGGGGGGAGAATTTCTTCACTTTTGATGTGGGGTTTGAGCCAGGTTTCAGTTAGCAGGAGGATTTCTGGGGAGTATGTTTTTATGGTGGCATGTAGGTCTTGGGTTTTGTTACATACGCTTCTAATGTTTAGGCACATGATAAAGAGATCAGTTTTTGTGCTGTTGTTGGCTGTTATTAAAGAGGGGTTGGGGGTGTTTTGGAGGAGGTTAGAGGTGGGGCCAGGGTTAGGGTGGATATCACTGCTACAAGTTAGTTAAGAGAGGGAGGCCAGTATGAGTTTAGTGTAGATAGTTAGGAGTTTGTCATATTTTTGGGATATGTTTTGCTTGAAGGTGGATTGTAGTTGGCATGGGACTTTTGGGATGTGGTTCCTAGTGGATGGGGGAGTGTAGTTGTAGAGTGGGTGATGGAAGGAGGGGGATGTGAGGGTGCAGTGAAACTGGTCTGATCTGATGAAGTTCTGAAGTGGTCAGGACGAAAGCGCTTATCATTTGTTTTATTCTTTTCAATAAACTCCAGTATTGGTTTTATTGAATTTGGCCTGAATAGGTGCATTTATTTACTGTGGAGTGGTTCGGCCTTCTGTTCCTGCTTGGCATTTTTGTGTTTTGCATTTTTTCTTCTTGTATTATTTACAAGAGAATGGAATACAGTGGTGGAGGTCACTGGGATTTCTGGGACCAGTGGAGGAGAAGCAATTGGGGGGAAGTGCAGGGTCAGGAGATAGCATGACATTGGGTTCTGAGCTAGGTTCCGAATTTGGCCTTAACCCAGGTGATTGGTTAACCACACATGCCTTGGGTTAGGGGTCAGGGGCAATCTTTTTGACACAGCACATTCCATCTTCAGTAAAGGAAAAGATTTGGAAAGGAGGATATGTGGATGTATTGAATTAATTGATGCAGAAGGGGTGCAGCGACTGGTAGAGGTGGAGTCGGCCAATAGTAAGGATTTGTTGACGGCCATGGTGACATTAGAAAAGAGTAGGTAGAATTTGCCCTAGGACTTAGGAACTTAGGAAAATTGGGTATTTGGCTTTGTTTACTACATGGCGGTGCAACTTAAAAAGGATGGGTCTTTGGCTTTGCGTCTTTTTGATTATTTTCTCACAATTCAGGAGGCACAATGGTTACGGCCAGGGAATGCTTGGTTATGGTATGACCAGAGGTTGTAGAAGTGGAAAGCAGTGGATCTTTCCCTTCGCTGGGAGGTGTGTCATCCTGACATTTGGTTGGCTACCATGACAGATAGTTATGGGAAGATTAATAGAGGGGGGAAAGGGGGAGAAGGAGTTGGCATGTGTTGGACCTTTAACGGTGGGAGTTGTTCATGGGTAGGGTGCAAGTTCTTGCACTATTGTTCAAGGTGTGGGGGGAATCATTCAGCTGTTCAATGTGGGTGCCATGACGTCAATGCTATGAATGTGAACCTCACGTCAGGGGAGGGCAGCTTTCCCTCCATTCAAGGGTTTCAGGTGGTTAGGGGTAGAGATAATTTTCAAGGATTACGGGGAGGTGGATTTTTTAGGGGGAACAGGGGAACGGTTGCCTTTCCCCATTAACAGCGGAGAGGTTTGCATCTCATTCCTTTCACATTGGTAGGGCTTCCCTTTTGGCTAGGGATGGCAGTTCTATTGATGTTATTAAAAAGGTGAGGAGGTGTTCTTCTCATGCATTTCTGTCATATATTAGATAAAGTTTTGATTTGTATATACTGTTAATTTTCTTTTTCTTTTCTTTTAGGAAAGCAGATTGTCATCATGGGTCACTCTTATATCCAAATAAACTGGGTGAAAGCAAAACCAGTATTACGCCAATAAAAACGAAAGATTTATTGTAGTGTTAAGCGCTTTTCATTTGCTCTTTCCGCAAACTTCTTTAGACAACTTAAAAACTCAATCAGGGTATATATATACCTTCCACAAATTAGTTATCCAATTAATAAATTAATCAATTAACATTTACAAGCAACAGTGCTTCTTTGATTTAGAAACCATCCACTGAAATTTAAAAGCATTCATAAAAATATAAATAAACACCCTAAAATCACAAGAAGTGTATTAACTACAAGTTGTAAACTGTATGTACTCATATAGGCTTGTGCTATAGTGAACTATAATACTAATAGTCAAAAAACCTAACTATTACAAATTCAACATTCATTTTACTGCTTATATTATCTGATAAAATGATATACAATTTATATTAGAAAGCAGTTCTACTTAGGAAAATGAATCTATAAACAATCCTAATACTCTAATACACAAAACGTACTGAGTCAACTTAAGCTCATCTCATAAGACTTTTAAGCTTTAACACACTACTCAAGCTACAGGTTTCGTTGATACCTGGTGGACTATAAGCATTTAGTCTGATCTGCCAGAATAACTCCTTTTCTTCCAGTCGAAGTGGTAAAGGACCACCTCTTTCATCAAAAACTGGCTGATCAATAACTAAAAGTCTGAATTGATGCCCTGGAAATTCTGCTACGTGTTTAGCTAGGGCATTATCTTGCTTATCCTTATTGATGGCATAAGAATGCTCATACATAAGGTCGCGGAGTCTCCTCTCCATCTTACCGATGTAGAATGCCAGGCATCCTTGGCATTGAGCTAGATAGACTACCATCTTGGTGTTACAATTAGCCGTACATTTTAATTTATATTGAAAATTTTGTATTTGAAATCTGTTAGATTCTATTACTAACTTACAATAATTGCAATTCTGGCATTTGTACATACCTGTAATTTTTGGTTGCTTCTTCTTACTTTGCTCATATAGAGCCTTCAGGTTCCTTCCTTTCTTAAATATAGTGCCAGGGTATTCTCCTAGTTTATTCAGTATACTTGAATTACTTGTAAAAATGCCCCAATTTTTGTGTAGTATAGCTATACAATGATGGCTAAATATATTGTAAGTAGTAATAAACTTACTTCCTAGTATATTAGGTGTGATTGGGCTACTCAATTCAGCTGATGCAATACTTCCTGTATTGTCTAGTGATAACCTTTGTGTTGAGGAGTTCTTTTCCGTAGCCAAAATAGGTTTGTACATTCCTTTAGCACGTTTATGACTTACTTCAGAAATTAATTCCAAACGGTAACCTCTATGTGTGAATACTGTTTTCAAAAGTTGGTATTCCCCTTGGAAATCATACTCAGTGGAGACAATGCGAGCTGCTCGCACTAATTGACCCTTAACTACTGAACGTTTCTGATGAAAAGGGTGGCAGCTCGTATAATGAAGGAAGGTATTAGAGTATGTTTCCTTCCTATATATTCTGGCCTCATAACATTTCAAATTATAGTTTTTTGTTAAACAGATGTCTAAATAGGCTATCGGATTGATGTCAAAAGTAGAAGTAAACCGAAGAAACTCGGTTGAGGTATTAAAGATATTTACTACTGCCTCACTAAATTCTTCGTCACCATTAAGCAGAATAAAAATATCATCTAGGTACCTCGTGTAGAAAACCAATCTATTTTTAATACTGTCTTTTTTGAACACGTACTCGGACTCCCAATGGGCCATCACTAGATTAGCTATACTAGCACCACAAGGAGAGCCCATCGCCACACCTGTTTTTTGAAGAAAAAAGTTATCTCCAAACATAAAAAAATTGTTATATAAAATAATTTCCAAGAGTTCGATCACAAGTGAAATTTCCTCTTTTGGAGCTCTGTTCTTAATTAGTACTTGGGTTACCCAATCTATACCAGTATCATGAGGTATACTGGTATAGAGGTCTTTCACGTCCACAGTGAGAAAATTATGGTTTGGATGAAAATCCAAGCCATTTACTTTCTCTAAAAATGACCAGGAATCTTTACATATTTGTTGCTCAAATTTCAAATATTTTTGTAAAATAGAGTCTTCACTCTTATATCCACTGGGCAGAGAAACGGGCAGCAGTTAGGGTGGATGGTAAAAACTTGGGTTTGTTTCACTTAGGTTGGACAGTGACTTGGCATGGGGTTAGAGGGCTTAGATAGGATAGACTGATGCACGAGTTTGAGCAAGTAAGGTTGAGAGTTGGATATCCCTGAATATTAGTGGTTCATTTGGGAGGTAATTATCTGGGAATCCTTTCAAAGAAGTGATTGGTAGATACAATTTTACAGGATTTGTTGAAGTTGCAGATGTACCCTGGTATGTGCATAGCATGGTCAGAGTTAGTTCCACGTTTGATTTGGAGGAATGCATTTATCGGGCTATTGAGCGGGTTAGGAGGTTTGTTAATCAGAGGTTGGCTAGGCAACTAGGGGTTTTAGGTATGTGTACCATTGAACATAGAGACTTTTTGGATGGTGATGTAGTTTGGTTTTGATCAGATGGGATACATTTGAATGATGTGATTTTGGATTTGTTTAACGTTCACTTGAAGTTGTTTCTAGAGGGTATTGCAAAGGCTATGGGACAAGAGGGGAAACAGCCTAGGTGCAGTTTGGTGGGCGGAGATCCCCCTCTAGGTAAAGGTGGTCATGGCTTTGAGTTGGGGATCAAGTGAGTTGATGGACGCTGCTTGACAATAAGTGAACTAGTTGGATGATGGTTGGTTTGAAAGGGTGAGCAAGTACACTGCCCATTTAAGGTTGGTTGGGTGAGTAGGTATGTTGCCCTGATGGGTGATTGAACAGGGTGAGTAGGTACGCTGCCCTGAGATCGTTCGAAAATTGTGAAGTTTACTGTTATTTGTTTCTATGTGAATAAAGTTAATGGTTATGTTATATTAATAAAGGTCATCAAATGTCTTTTGGTGTTAGTGTGAGTTATTTAAAGGACACTGGGACAAATGTTCATTTATTTTTCATGTGACATCATCATGATCATGTTCCTAGTGCAGAAGCAGAATAAAGCAGCATCATGAAGTTGTGACATCAGTCTGTGAACACACTGCATTCTTGAAATGATCACTGCTCAGGACCTTAATGAGTAGATGAAGGTAATGGCATGTGGCAGTTTGTTTTGGACTCTAGTGTTAACAATAGTTGTGCATGTGTAGCATATTGTTAGCTGGTTGATGTTTTCATTTCTGAAGCATGGATGATAGTTTTATTTAGGGAAGTTTAATTTTGCTACTGACCACTGAGATTTTTTTAATGTATGGTTTAGTTTAGGTTTCTACCACCAGGAAAATATTTTTCATTCAGTTTTATGGTATAATATCAAATCTAGCCCAAGACTTTGTGGCAGTGGAGGCCATTCTTTTAATGTTAGTAGATCATGTGGGCTCTTTGTGCTAGAATAAGGGTTGCAGTCTATGAAAATGGATGAAGACAAGGCAATATAATCCATAAATCTTGATATAAAAAGTTCACATTAATAATTATTGGATTAGCCAGTTCTGATAACATCTATAGGTAGGTCCCTAACTATGACCCAAATGATCCAAGTTCATTCTGAAGCATCCGCATGAGCAAGCATTGAGAGGATGGGCAGTATCTATTTGTCGGATGAGTGAGCCGACTGGGACTATCTAATACTAAAATCCCTTGGAAGAGGAATGACAATACATAGGATGGACTGCTGGCAGGCAATCATCCACCAGGCCATGAATGCAGTCCCCTCACTGTGTACAGTCACATGCTCTTGCATGGAAAGGGCATAGTGGATCCTATGTTATGGCATGTTACGGTATGTTACGGTGAGTTTTTTGTCCCCTGTCCCGTGGAGAATTTATGATCTTTCTAAATACACTTTCATTGCAGGGACATCAGAGAGTATTCAAAGTACCTTAAGGATGCCTGTGTGAAGACCTTCTTTAGCTAGATCTTCTGTTCCTTAGAGAACACCCAGGAAAACGTAACCATGGGTGTTGTTGACAGGGGGAGGCTTGATGACCGCCAGGTGCAGTGGCAAAATTTATGTAGGAAGAAAAGTAATTATTGTGTTACATCACCAGGTCAAGAAACATTTCTCAATAACTGGTAACTAGAAAAATGTTCAGATCAGAACTACTGTATTCTTATAACCTGGTTAACATCTACAAAAGCAGCTTAGGCCATTAAGAGTATTAAGCAGTATAGTTTCTTATAATAATTTTATTTATCTAAACCAAAACTTAAATGAAACATATGAGTTCCATAACAGAGTCAAAATTCCAGTGAAATACAACCATCTAATCCTATGTTATATCAAAAACCAAAAACAACAATCAAAAGTGATCACTTGGAAGTGCTAAAAAACATCCTTTGTATTTTTTGATGAAGTCTTTTTTATTTAATGACATGCACTGAATAGATATAGAAGCATGCAAATGATTAATATTTTATGCAATACAATTCCATTTGCATTATTGTTAATATGATTTCAGTGCTTCATCTGAAGTGCAGAACTGCTTTAGGAAACTATTTTCATATCTGAACTATTATTCAAATGACAACTGTCACTGTAGGGCTACTCAATCCAGATACAAATAGCTGTACATAAACAAACTCCATAGTCTGAGTTATTATTTTCTGAAACAACTTAGTTTTATAAGACTATAAACCTGTTACATTTCCAGCTGTTAAGACCTCTTACAATTTACTTACTTTATACATCCAGCTAAACTATGCCTTATTAGTTCATTACTGTAAAAATTTAATTAATATGGCAAATGCAAAATTAAGAATAAATGTGCATTTCAATAAATAAATAAATTAATTAATTAATTAATTAACCAAATAAATAAATGTTAGTGTTTACCTCGTGTCATCTGTCACATTCTAGGTACATATGATCCTGTAAATCTTTAATTTTCCACAAAGCAAATGATGGTTTGACTCTGTTAGCCAGTCCGCTCTCCTTTTTCCAGAGTATGAAACTAAAAAATCAATAAACTCCATGGTAGAGTTTTGAGTCACTCACTGTTGCATGTTTTGAAAGTATGGATTCCACAAACCCAATATTGTCTTGACTTCATTAGCTATAACACTAGCCCCATTGAAGACCAGCACTTGCCTGGATGCTTATTGATGTAACCTTTGAACCTTAATGCTTGATAACAATCAGTTATCCCTTGAAATCTGTTCCTGGCTACTAATCTGTCATGCATCTCATCTTCTGTATTGTTAACAGGAGTAATAAGGAATTGTGTTTTCTGTGTGAGGAATCGTTGGTGCTGTTGTAGATAATCTTTGAACATTTTATTTATTTATTTAACATTTATTTATAGGGAAAGTCCGACTTGGAATGAACCAATTTCAGCAGACAGGAGGAAACACTTCAGACACATGTCTTTGTAGCATGGGAGGAAACCAGAACACCCTGAGCAAACTCACACAAATACAGGGAGGACATACAGACTCCGCACAGAAGGCATCCCAGCCAAGAATCATACCAGAGAACCTCTTGGTGGGAGGTAACAACATAAACCACTGCACCACTGCACCATCCAAGTCTGGTTTAAAAGAATCAGACTGAGGAGGTTAAGTGGGTTGCATTCAGCAGTCGAACTTTCTGTTCCCGTCTGCATGGGTGTCATGACGTTTGTAACTTCTGACTTGAGTAGTATGAATTTGGCTTTGGAGAAGTTTTTTATGGAGGTTTCCTTACTGGGGGGTGGGGGCTGGGATGTGGATGTTAAGGGTGATTAGCTTATGGTCTGACCTGACCAACAAGGGGGTGACCATAGGTGTGGAACATCGATTTCACATGTTGGTAATGACCAGGTCTAGGATATTGGAGCCCCTGGTGGGACTATGGATTAGTTGATCCAGAGCATTGAAATTTATGAATTCTAAGAACCGTTGGGCAAAGGTGTTGGTACATGAGTAGTTTTCCCAGTTAATGGCAGGGTAGTTAAAATCACCCAGTATTAGGGTGTTTGGTTGCATATTAATATTTTCCAGTATGTTTAGAAAGGTGTAGTGAGAATCTTGGGGCATGGTGGGGGATCTGTAGCAAGCTACAATTTGGATTGCAGTCTTACCTAGTGTTAGTTGCACCTGGAGAATTTCCGACACATTGTGTAGGGCAACTAACCTGGTGGTGTGAATATCCTTAGTGAATACGGACACTCCTCCACCTTTATTGTTTCGATCTTGGTTTGGTGGCCGAAAAGTGTGGTAAGAGTTGTAGCTTGGTATTGCAGGGGTGCTCTCTGGAGCCTTGAACCAGGTCTCAGTTACTGCACTGATATCGATGTTCTCCATTTTTAGGAGTGCCTTGAGAGAGTGCATTTTGAGGTTTAGACTTCTAGCATTGAGTTGGATTGCCTTCAGATTTTGCATGCTTGTACCTGTTACGGTGGTGGTTTTGTCCTTTGAACTTTGCCTAAAAAAAGGCACTATAGGGGTGGCAAGAGCCTTAGCCAGTAACCTGAATCCTAGGAGTGACAGGTGCAGACCATCTCTGGCAAAGCATTGTGGTCTGTCGATCATGTCATCCCAGGCAGACAGATACTGGATCCCCTTTGAATGACACCAGAAGCTTAGCCAATTGTTGAAGTCAATCATTTTGTCCTTATATTGTGGTATCATTCTGGGCAAAGGCAGGATGCTACTCAGGGCTAGGGTCATACATGCCTGGGCCACATGATCTGAGAGCTCTTCCATGTCTCTTTTCATGTAGTCCAGGGAGGTACATCTCAAGTCATTCACTCCAACATGGACAATGACAGAATCATATTTGAATTTGTTGCGGAGTGACTTGAGTGCATGAGTTATGTGGTGGATCCTGGCACCCGACAGGCAGCTGACTGTATTTTTTTTCCTTCTTCAGCCTGGTGAGTGGGACATCAGTGTGCCTGACTATAGAGTCACCTATGACTAAAGTGTTAGGTACACTGTCTTGCCTTAGGGGCTGTTGCTGGGTGGCACACTTGTGTTGTGAGCTATGTGACACTTTGGTTGTGATTGGTGTTTGTTTGTGTTTCAGCTTCGGAGGTCCTTATTGCTTGGGCAGGTTACAGTTAAGGGCCTCTGCATATGTGGATTTAGTGTTGCTATGTGTGGGTGTTGGTGGTGTGAGTTTAGAAGGGCTATGTGTTGCTTGAGGTGTAGTGCAGGTGTTCACCTTCTCCTCTTGACTGTCTAGCACAATCTTGGGTGAAGAGAGCTTTGCTTCCAGTTTGGCTATGCAAGGGCATCTCTCACAGGTTGTAGTGTTGGGTGGTAGGAGGAGAGGGTTGTCTGTGTATATGAGGCAATTGCTGCACTGGCCCAGTATGCCCAGATTCACTAGGTGGACAGGAGAAATCACCGGAAGCTGACCCTTGGACATGCCTGGTTTGGTGCTTTTTTTTTTGAAAGGTAGAGGAGCTGTTTTCCCTTACCTTAGCAAGGTACTTTGCAATTATAGGCTATTTAGTGCCTATGATTAACTTCTCCTTATTAATAAGGAGAGTTGAGTGCTTGTATCAGTTTAAGGCTTCCTAGTGCTTTCCAGCAGGTATTCGAGCAAGTGCTAGTCACAGGGATGCTTAAAGGTAAGATGAAAAAAAATGGTATATCTTAAACACTGCAGTGTGCACTAGAGATGTTAGATGTGAATGTAGGTATCTTAAGTTTTACCTGTCTAAAAAGGTAAGTTTTAGTGGAGAGTGACTATTTTTAAAACAGCAAGATAGATTGAAAGGGGGTGATCACTTTTGTATTCCAGTACTATGGAATACAATAGAATGGCCAATAAATGTAAATAGTTGAAGGGGAGTGACTTCACAAAATGAT
This sequence comes from Protopterus annectens, assembly GCF_019279795.1. Classification (NCBI taxonomy): domain Eukaryota; kingdom Metazoa; phylum Chordata; order Ceratodontiformes; family Protopteridae; genus Protopterus; species Protopterus annectens. The sequence goes on along the minus strand of NC_056735.1, from coordinate 305,785,968 downwards.
AATTTTGTGCTTACTCACACAAGCCAGTGAAAGCAGAGAGGAAATGAGATATATAGTCAAATTAACATAAGAGGCAGGCAACTAGAAAGACAGTGGTATTTAAGAACACGACAGTGACAGCATGGGGGGGGGGGATTTCCGGCTGACTCACAAGAGACAGAGCTGTGGTGTCGTTTGAAGTTTTAATATGCAGTGAAAAGCAGAATAAAAGTAAAACACAAGGTAAAAAAACAAATCACAGTATTCAAAATATAAAAAGGCAATAAACTATGACAAAATACAACAAATAAAAAGCAAACTAACCTTTCATTCACAGCAAAGTGTAGCAGAGTCTGGGTGAGCCTTTCTAATAAAGCTCTGAAATGTTTTATTTTACCTCTAAAATAGAAGGTTTAGTTCCTAGCTCCACCCCCTCAGTTCACAAATGATTAACGTTAAGTGACTTATTCTGTCTTATGTATGAGTCCTTAATTGATCAATTCTAATTTCTGCCTGACTCACAAGAGACAGAGCTGTGGTGCCTTTTGAAGTTTTAATATGCAGTTAAAAGCAGAAAAAAAGTAAAACACAAGGTAAAGAAAACAAATCACAGTATTCAAAATATAAAAAGGCAATAAACTAATACAAAATACAACAAATAAAATGCAAACTAACTTTACAGCAAAGTGTAGCAGAGTCTGGGTGAGCCTTTCTAATAAAGCTCTGAAATGTTTTATTTTACCCCTTAAATAGAAGGTTTAGTTCCTAGCTCCACCCCCTCAGTTCACAGATGAGTATCTGCTGTGGCTTAGTGGTACATCATGCAGACTGGTGAGTCCAAGGTGTGGGGTTTGAGACTGACAAGGGTATTTTAGGGTTGGGAGGGTGGCCTAATGGTTAAGGTGTTTGCCTTACAAACACAAGGTACAGGGTTTGAATCTCACAGGGGATAACTGGCTAGGCTTAAAATGGCTCGCAAGGGCAGTTAGCCTAGTACAAACCTATGAACCTATTAACCTTACGTGACCTCTTCTATCTTATGTATGAGCCCTTAATTGATCAGTTCTAATTTCTGCCTGACTCACAAGAAACAGAGCTGTGGTGCCTTTTGAAGTTTTAATATGTAGTTAAAAGCAGAATAAAAGTAAAACACAAGGTAAAAAAAACAAATCACAGTATTCAAAATATAAAAACACAATAAACTAATACAAAAAACAACAAATAAAAAGCAAACTAACCTTTCCTTCACAGCAAAGTGAAGCAGAGTGTGGGTGAGCCTTTCTAATAAAGCCATGTCATGTTTTGTAACCTATTTATGCTTGATGTACACCAGGGTGGCCTGTTTTTTGTGAGGACCTTCTTTTGATCCATTCAGGTACAGCTGAGTCTATACATTAGTATAAGTGTTTATAAAGGGCATTTGTGTACACCTCTGTATGAGTCATTGTTGACAGAGGTAGCAGGGGGTTTGAACCTATTTATGCTATCGCTTAAGAGGCTATAGTTTGGGTTGGAGAAATTTTTCATCCTTTTTGCTCTTGAGGGGGGTCAGGTATGATCATTACTTTCAATGAGACTGATTTATGGTCAGAACTTAAAAGGGAGGGCAACACACAGGGGCTAGTACAGAGACCCCCTATGTTGGTGAGCACTAAGTCTAGGGCATTCAAGCACCTTGTGGGTTGTAGACTATCAGTTCCAGCGCATTTGTAGTATTAAAGTCCAGGAACCTTAGGGCAAGCATGTTTGTGCCCATATATGACTCCCAGTCAGTGGAAAGATAGTATAAATCACCCATGACCAAGGTGTTTTGCTGTATAGTGAGTGACTCAAGTAGGTCCTGGTAGGCAGAGTGGTTCTCGTAGTTCATGGTGGGTGACCTATAGCTAACAATGATATAGAAGGGGGTTTTACCTGCAGTTAGTTGGACTTGGGGGAGTTGTAGGGAGTCGTACTGTTTGACCAGTCTTGAGGTGTATTTGTCTTTAATGAAGATGGATACACCTCTGGCTTTGGTTCTTTCATGCTCATTTTGAGGTCTAAAAGTGTGGAATGCATTGTAGCCTAGCATGGCTGGGGTGCGCTCTGCCATCTTGAACCATGTATATATAACTGCAATGTCATCGGCATCTTCCAGGTTAAGAAGTGCTTCCAGTGAGTGCAGTTTCTGATTTAGACTTCTAGCATTAAGCTGCATAACCTTTAGTTTATCTTTAGTAGATTTTACATTTAGATACAGCAGGTATTTCATTGTTATGACATTGCTTAAAAAAGGCACTATGGGGAAGAAAATTACCTTTGCCAATAACTGAAAGCCAAGAGGCAACAGGTGAAGACCATCTCTGGCAAAGTAATGTGGTCTGTCGGCCATATCTTCCCAGGCTGACAGATACTAGATCCCCCTGGAATGAAACCAGAAGCTAACTTCGTGGTGTGAATATCCTTGGTGAATACTGACACTCCTCCAACTTTATTGTTTTGATCTTGGTTTGGTGGCCTAAAAGTGTAGTAAGAGTTGTAGCCTGGTATTGCAGGGGTGCTCTCTGGTGCCTTGAACCAGGTCTCATTTACTGCACAGATATCGATGTTCTCCATTTTTAGGAGTGCCTCGAGAGAGTGCATTTTGAGGTTTAGACTTCTAGCATTGAGTAGCATTACCTTCAGATTTTGCATGCTTGTACCTGTTACGGTGGTGGTTTTGCCCTTTGAACTTTGCCTAAAAAAAGGCACTACAGGGGTGGCAAGAGCCTTAGCCAATAACCTGAATCCTAGGGGCGACAGGTGCAGACCATCTCTGGCAAAGATTTGTGGTCTGTCAATCATATCGTCCCAGGCAGACAGATACTGGATCCCCTTTGAATGACACCAGAAGCTTAGCCAATTGTTGAAGTCAATAATGTTTTCTTTATATTGAGGCATCATCCTGGGTGAAGGAAGAATGCTGCTTAGGGCAAGGGACATACCTGCGTGGGACATGTAATCTGCGAGCTCAGTCATGTCTCTCTTCATATAGTCCAGTGAGGTATGCCACAGGATATTCACTCCAATATGGACTATGACAGAGTCATGACGGTACTTGTTGTTGAGAGACTTGAGTGCGTGCATGATCTAATGGATCTTGGTACCTGACATACAGTTGACCGTGACCTTCAGCCTGGTGAGAGGGACATCTGTTTGTCTCACTATAGAGTTGCCTATGACCAAAACATTTGTTTTTTGCAGTGTTTTGCTTAAGGGGCTTATTAGCTGAGACACTGCTGTGTGTATTATTATGTGTAGTAGATTCTGTTGGTTCTACAGTGTGTACAGTAGGTTTGCACTTGGGAGGTCTCTGATCTTTAGGTAGGCATCTAGCGAGTACCTCTGCATATGTGGGTTTATGTGTTGTGAGCTTGTTATGAGCAAGAGATGCTGTGTGTGCTAACAAACTGTCTGATATTTGGCTTGTTGTTATGTGACAGAATTGATTCCAAACTCATAGTATCGATTCATCTCTTTGTTTGTTTTAGAAGTAACTGGCTGTCAGTATACATGAGGCAATTGCTACACTGCCTCAGGATGCCCATGCCAATCAGGCTGGCTGGAGAAATGGTGAGAAACTGTATGTCCATTATGGCAGGTAGATACTATAGTAACTAGTGGGAAGTGGTCTAGATGGACCAGGTTTTGCTGTAAGACTAACAAAAAGTGGCTATTCTATTGAGGGGTAGGGGTAGAAAATTATATCAGTGCTTCATAATGCACAACTGAGTTTCTTGCAGGGCAGCAGTGCAACCTCTGAGGAGCTCCAGCGCACACTTACACACAGACACACATCTGCAAGCATGCGTGTGTGCATGCACAAACACACACACACACACACACACACACACACACACACACACACACACACACACACACACACACACACACACACACACACTTTTTTAACATAATCTAATTATTTTTTTTTTTATTTTGCAGTCTCTTTTCAGCAAAGTGCTGTTTAGCAATTGCAAACAAATAGCAGCCTTTTGCTTCCCAAGTGTCCAAGCTTCATGGCACCTTAATATGCTGTTGTGAAGTGGTGGACTAGTTTTTCAGTGGGCATTACCTGTATTAATACCCTGCTATAGAATATTCTCTAATAAGGGTTTATATAACAAAAATTCTTCTTGCATCCCAATCCATTCCATTCTATTTGACATCTTTAGTGAATTGTTTTATTAATGATGGTAACTCGGAGTATTATGGAGATGATGGGTTTTAAGAAGGGAGACCCTCATTTTTAAACTCAGCATTAGCCACTTGGTATTTTAACATTATCACCCATGGAGGAGCCCATTTTGCTTCATGAACATTATAGTCCAAAACTGAAATTTGATCACCCTACACACTAGGCACAATAATTTGAAGTTTGAGGTCTTCCAGCCTCTTATTATCTTTTGTATTTTGCACTTTTCTGAAATTAATTCTCATCAATTCCTCTCCTGCAGAAAATGTTTCAAATACTTTTGTGCATGTCAGTCAAAACTGTAATTTTACTTATAGAATTATTGATAAAATAGAAAACCCTTGGGAATATATGGAATATATTTAGTTTGTTAATGGGGGCCTTTGCCATAAATGAAAGTTCATATTTGACTATATGACTCTCCGGGATCAACTTTATTTATTTATTTATTTATTTATTGCATTTGTTGACAGTGAAAGTCTGATTGAGCAGAGAATCCCCTTTCCAATGGAGGTCTAGGGAGTAAAGCACCAAATGATGCATATTAAAGATTTAAACACAGTACAGGAAAAAACAGCATTTTGCAAGTATATACATAGTCTAGTAAATAGTGTAAAAATAGCATTTTACAAATGTATACATAATCTAGTGAATAGAGACATTTTGTAAAAGTTAATACATGCTACAGAAAAGTAATTTAATTAGATTCAGATAAGTCTTCTTCCTAATGGACATTGCAGATAGTACAATAAGGCACAGATGCAGAGTATTGTTTTGAAGAAATGAAGATGATGCACATAATTCAATATACAGACATAAACTTTAGTGAACTAGTGGAATACTATATTATAGAGACATAAATTTCAGTGGACCAGTAGCATACTAAACATAAAGATGTACATTTTAGTGGACCAATAGCATTGTATACTTCAGTAAGCAGTTTCATAGTAAAGACTATAAACCATAGCTTATCTGAAATATTCCTGTCCTGGTTTGTCATTTATTGATCTCTACTGCTGAAAGAGGTGCAACTGTGAGTGATAGTGAGCAGAAACTACTGTACACATTTGCATGCAATATAAAAGAATTCCAGCATTTGTGTCACTCTCACGATTGGTATGGTCAGAGTAATGACTTTCTTCTACTTTATTCAATATTTACTTGTTTATTGTTTTTGTGATTTTTCTCATAGATGTTGATTTAAAGTATCTTTGAATTCTGTGGTAACTGATTTTGATTATCCTTCACTTTTAGGATTGTTTTTATTCATTTGCAGCTAAAAAGGGATTCTTTAAACGAGTACGTCATTAATGATTTGCTAAAGCAAAAGTATCTAGTACGGTGTACTAAATGCTGTGTATATTTAAAGGTAGTACATGATTACACTGGTGATCTGTGTTCCTTGTGTCAAATGTTGAATGATTTTACTTGCCATTATCAGTAGTGAATCTAAACTTACTGATGAAAATTGCACTTGTGCAACTATCACAGCTTGGAAAAATTTTGTTACATATATTAATGACTGGACTGATGAGATAAATAATGTTAGGCATGGAGCAAATAGAACACATTTAGGAAAGTAGTGTCTATTGTCAGTAAAGACCACTCCACCCCTATTGAAGAAAATAATATTGCTGATAATTTTTAGAATGCTGAATACAACTATTCAGCAATCTGAAGATTGAGAGCATATGCAAAAAAATAAAAAAGAAAGAAAGGACGAAGTTTACAACAAATAACAAGGAAGGTAAAGAAAGTGATTGCCTGTAAAGCATTGTGAATACACACCAAGATAGATACTACTTTGTTACATAACACACAGATTACAGGGAATGATAACATTTTTCTACTAGAAAACCTTCAGTCTAAAGAAAAATGCATCACTTTTCCAAAAGATAATGTAGAAAAAAAGAGGGATGGGGCAGGTGAGAAGGAAAACAAATACAAATTAAACATGAAAGGATTGAAGACTATTACTGTACGGAAGGAAAGACAGAAGTTGATAACATGGCTCAAGCTGTGGATGTACAAAGTCAGCTGGATGAGAATTGTAAGCTTGCAAATGTAATAAACATGAACATTGTGGGATTCATGAGACTAATGGTGATGAAGATCATTCCTTTATAACAACTGACAGACCAGATATTATTGAATTAGAAGATGAGGATTCTTCAGATCTGGTCAAGGTATTTTTGTAACTGGAGATTCAGTTATTCAAGGAACTGACAATTATACTTGTAGAGAAGATACTGAACATCAAATAGCATTATGGTTGCCAGGAGCAAAAATAGGGAGGCGATAAAGGCCTTAGAATGCCTTAATGTTAAGAAGTATGAATCTGTTTTTATTCATGTTGGTGCAAATGATCTCATCCATAAGGACTGACTGACTGTTAGTAGGGAGCTTACAGCCTTCTTAAACAGCATAGCTTGCATAGGTGTTAGGAAATACGTTTCAGAAATCACATGTAGAAAGGAGTCAGGTTACTGTGAATTAAAATAGTTTGGAGGTAAATGCCTACATGAAAAAATGTCCATTTAAAAAAAATGGAAATGTGTAGAGTGTCAGAGCCTAATTTTGGGCATATGTGTTTAGACAGGATGGCATGCATTTGTCAAACTCAGGGAAGAAAATTTTTGCAGGAGATATTTTGCAATATTTCTGATGGTTTGTAATTCTAGGGGCATCAATAATAAGTTTTTTATTGAAAATTTGATTCATTGCCATGAGATTTATGTTGTTATAGTTTGTGAAACATGGTTACAGAAAAATAGCTAGAAACCAGTTCTGACAAGGTATAAATGTTTTACTGTAACAGGCATTCTAACAAAGAAATCATGTGAATGTATTATGACAGGAATTAAAGATTGTTGTGAGACCTGTGATTGTCACATGTTCAATGATAACACCAATACTGAAGATTGTGTAACTGTGACAATAAAGACAACCCCTGCAACATTATAACAGTTGGAGTGTACAAACCACCAAAGTCTAGTGCTAATGACTTAGAGGAATTTATATATTTCTTACATGAAACACAGGGTGAAAAATAATAGTGTCTGCGGACTTAAATTTACCAGAAAAATACTGAAATAATATTGATTCAACAACATTAGTAAGGAAATTATTTGCAATGTATGCTCAGGAACAATTACTTCATATTTAAAAAGCCTACCAGGGAAAAGATCCTATTAGAAATTGTTTGTGTTCCTAAAGAAATTACTGTTGCTACATGTCAAGTTTTACCACATTTTTGCAGTCATCATGGGATTATAAAGGTTAATTTGTTACTAGATAATTTTTCCAAAATAAAAGCTAAACCAATGCACAGAAGATTAGTAAAAGATTATATGGAAGCAAATAAATCATTATGTAAAAATAGTGGAGTGATGTGTTCAGTGCACATCAGGATATAGGCACACAACTTCAGGAGGATATATTTCCTTAAGAACAAGATACTTGGTTAAGATGAGAGACAAAAAAATTATAAGAAATGCAAAATAGGTCAAACTACAAATTTGAAAACTGAAATAAACAAGCTGGACAGACAAATAAAAAATACTATGAGACAAGATCAAGAAAAAATTGAAGAAAATTTTTATAAAGATACCCCATTTTATATATATGCATAAGATGTGGTAGAAATAAAGGCAATCAAACTAATAAACTGTGTCTAGATTCTGAAATGTATTCTCAGACAAATTAGATTATAGGTATATTTATAAAATCTTACAAAAAGCAGTTTGGCTCCCGAAAGTATTGTCCTAGGGACATACAGGTAACCTTAGATACTGAAATCAAATTAGCTTCAATTGAAAATGCAGTGCACAAACTGGATCCAAACAAAGCATAGTGAGGAAACTCAATTAGTAATAATGACCTGAGAATACTTTGGTTTGATCTTATAGTATGTGTTATTTACAAGGTCATATAAATATGTGGAAATTCCTCAAGACTGGACATATGCACTTGTTAAACCTGTCTTTAAAGGAAATGAGAGTAGTACAAACTCAGAGTCATAGGGCTCCTTAAAGTTTCTTTTATGTTGTGGAAAAAATAACGGAGAATGTTAAATTGGATAAATTGTTGGCAGAACTGGAATGGTTAAGTCTTGAAACCATATATCATCATGCATATGTTGAAAATAGATCTATTACCACCTGTAACATGATGTTCTATAACAATATAATAATAGCTATGCATGCAAAATTGTGCAGTGTTGTAATTTATAGAGATTTAACTTTAGCATTTAATAAGGTCATGCACAAAACACTGATCGATAAATTAGAACAAATAGGTATTGATGCACTCCTGATATGGTGGGTAGTTTCTGTAATTATTAGTATGTCAGGAGAATGTCAGGCTATCCATGCATGCAGCTTGGTTATTTTATTGCAAATGTGTCAGATATTCGGGTGTGTGGATGTTTTGGAAGCTCAGGGAGGTGTATTTGATTTGAGGGGGTTAGTTGTGGAGCTGGCAGTGGATGGTTCTAGATTGGGATGTATGTCACCGTCTAATGTTAATTTGGCAGAATATAGGGTATAGGGATATATGGGGGATGGAATTATGGAGAGAAGTGTTACATCCCTGTTTGTGGTGCTAGAATGAGTTATTCAAAAATAGATTGTTTGTTGTGGGAGAATATGGCTTGTATAGATTTGCCAGGGAAAAGAGGTCAAGGGAGCTAGGAAAGAAAGAGTTATCAGGATTGGTAGGGGTAGAAAAGCCATGAATGAATAAGGGTGAGGGTATGTGAGGTTATGATAAAAGGTTAATTTGTAGTCGGAGAGGAAGTTAAGGTATATGCTAACTAGATGTTTGATTTAATCGGTTAGTTGCCAAGATGGGTATATCTTTGGACATATAAGCTTAGGTTATGTGGGGAGGGTGAGATTTGTGGGAAGGTTAGGGAAGTAGAGTGAGCTTGACCATAGCAAGGGTGAATGGAGCTGGTTACAATGAGCAGAAAGGTAAGATCACAAAAACAATTAAACAACTTAGAGCAAAAGTAGGTGCTTCAGTTCGGCTATTACCAGCCATTGTTTTCTATTTTTATTTGTAACTGTAGTTTGAAATTTAAATTAATTACTCCACTATTAGATTTTAATTTAAATTAATTAACTCACTGTTAATTCAGTATCTAGTTATCCTGACTAATCGTGATAAACAACCTTTTTAATTGCACTTCTCTGTTTAACTAGTTGTCTAATGGTTAGGAGGTTTCTATGGACATTGAATTGGTAAGTTCATAAGTTAGGCTACCCTCCTCCCAAGGGCATTTCCTTTTAGAAATGGACTTATCTAAGCTAACTCCCTTAAATTTGTTCATTCAGAGTTTAATATATTTTTTTCTAGTGAATGGAATAAGTACTGGTTTATCTAAACTGGGAGTATATTTTGATGCTCTACTGAAGTGATGTATGACTTTTAAGATGGGGCTTTAGTGCTGTCTGTAGTTGATGTGGGTATATTAGGTTGATGCTATCTGCATATGCTATGAAAACCATTTATTTTTTTTTAGAATACCTAAAACCTCTTGCATTTGATCAGGTTGAGGATGAGCTGAGCAGTGGTTTCAGATATATGTATTAAATAGATAAAGAGGCAAAAGAGGGAGACTAGGCTGCAATTTGAGACAGTTGATGGATAATATCCCAAGGACTGAGTTATACATGTGGTTTAGGGAAGCCATTATGTTTGGAGTTTTTGAATGAAAAGTTTGTGAATCTTGTTAAAGGCATTGGATACATCATTTAAGAAGGGACAGTTTGCTTAGATACAAAATGTTCCTTATTGTATAAAATAAGTTCCATTGTAAGGTTGGTATCTTGACCCTATCTACCATCCAAAAAGCTGACATGATGGGGCTATGCAAGTAGTGTTATGGATGGTTTTATGGCAATGGGATATGATCGAGGTGAATATATTCATGTCTAGATTTATAAGCAAGAGGGAGAGTGAGAGATGTAGAAATTATTTTGAATGTATGTAGTGTCCAGATTGGGTTTAAAAATAAAGATAGTAATGGTTTGATTCATAAATGGCTCATGAATTTCATTTTTTATTGAAGACTTGAGTCAAAATGTTACTAATGGGGCATTTAATTTTATAGAAGGCTGTCAAAATTCTGCCTGGGCCTGGGCTTGTACTTTTCTAATCTGACTATTAAATTAAATGAAAATTAATGTATATGGATACATGAGTAATGCAGTGAATGGGAGGCATCCAAGTAAACAGGAGGATACTGCTGGCACCATTTTTACTGAGCTGTGGCAGTTGCTATAATTCTTTCAAGTAGACAGTATTAGATTATGTTGTGTAGTTGCATTCATTTTCAGAATTTCTGACACTTCACTTATTGGCTGCCTAATTTAAAAAAACACACTCCATGCAAGATGGAATCAATAAATGTATGAAAATTAAAAGGAGTGACACCCCAAGCAAAGTAGTAACTGGAAATCAAATCTAGTAGTTGAGAGGGTGGTATTTATATATTCCCACCTGTACTACAAGAGTCACTATAATTTGCACAACACAGTACAGTGCAGTGTTGGATGACACATACCTAGCCAATATACTATAATAAGGGAAAACCCAGTCAGTAATTATGAAACATCATGGAAAAAATGCTGATGCAGTGAGCGGGAATATTAATGGAATAATTTGTCTAAATAAGGGGAACAGGTTGTATAAATAATTTTAGTATAGCAAGTCTTGGTGTATTTTTGTAAGACACTCATTTTTCTGATTCAATATATGAAGTAAAAACTGGAAGCCACAGAAAGCCAGGATAACCAGTAATCCGCAAATGTTTATTGATAAACCACAGGTTAAGTGCTTTTGTCTTGTAAAAAAGATATCTTCAGAACCTGACTTTACAAAAGCAGTGTGAGTTCAAATACTGTTACAAATCAAAGTAAAAAATTAAAAATGACACACCCTCTCTCACACATTTTTCAGGATCAATCATGTGACCCCACAACTTAGAACATTAAAGACACATTACACCAAACTTTTATATTAAAAACCACAATTTCCTTACATTAATATATATTCCTTAAAACACAGCCCTATGTGTACCTTTATACTATTTAAATCATTTTATATTTCTTTTTATATTTTATTCAATCTTAATTTTAATTTGCTAGCTATGAAGATGTTTTCATTTAGTCCTGGCAAGTTTGCTGCATCACACCTAAGCTGCCATAACATCTCTTGGTGCAGCAGTTTGTTTTTCCAGTTGCCTGGAAACACTTGTAGTGATATTTGGTCAACAATAAAAAATGTAAATTTAGTAAAATTGCTACAGGACATCGAGTGCTGGGCAAGTGCGCTTTTGTTGTCTCTTTTTGATATACTATATAAGTGCTGATAAACTCTCTTGTTCAGTGCATTGTTGGTTTTTCCAATAAAGCCTGACAAGATGAACATACTGCAAAATAGATAATTCTTTCTGAAGTGTAGTTGTATTTGCCATCTTTCACATATCTAACTATTCTGTCTTTGAAATACCCCTGGTAATCAGAATTAATATAACAACATTGATTACATATACCACACTTTCTAGTTGTAGGAAACACTCTATCATGTTGCACTGAGTTTCTTTCTAGAATGGTTTTAAGATTACTTCTCTTTTTGCATGTAAATGTGGGGGTCCTACTACCCAGTTTTTTGGTGTTCTCATCACAATTTAATATGTGCCAATTTTTGAAAATAATGTGTTCAATATTTTTAACATCCAGTGTGTAGTTTACCACCATATTTGTAGCCATAGAAAAACTGGGTTGCGTGTCTTGGGCATTGTTTAATACCTTAGTGAACCCAAATTTAATAATGGGTCCATAAATAGTGGATCACTCACTTAACACAGATCTCGCTGTATTGTCCAGCAACTCACTAGGATAATCACATTCTAAGAACATGCCCTTAATCAGAGCAAATTCATCTACACACTTTGCATCATCAGATGTTAATCTTGATGCTCTAATATATTTGCTTTTTACTCTTCCCCTCTTTTGATAATAGGGGTGGCAGCTTGAACAAAATGGATAGGTGTTACAGTGTGTAGGATTTCTATAAATCCCGGTCTCAAAACCTAAACATTCATGGTGAATCAGCTCACATATTAGCCAAACAATGTTCTGGGGTCACAATGGGTGCAAACTGTGCACTGACCTTTGCAAATGGAGTGCTTTTTAAATGGGAGTTGGATGTTGTCTTTTTGTTACCACTGTTTAAGCTATGTAAGGCATATTTCAAATACTTGGATAACTTGTTTATTTTATGGTATGGTAATCTTAATGAATTCCATGTATTTCTTGGGCAGATGGAAGCTAGTACAGATTTCTTACAGTTCACTCACCGAATTGAGCAGACCAATATTGATTACTTGGATATTACAGTTACAAGGCTCGATGAGGGGGGTTTTGAGACCAGGATTTATAGAAAACCTAAAATAAATGTAAAATTTCAGAACAATCAAAGGATATATACATCCTACAAAACAGTTTCTAGACAGAACTGTTTTGTAGGATGTATATATCCTTTGATTGCTCTGAAATTTTACATTTATTTTTTATATATAGGTAGAATGGCTAATATGTGAGCTGATTCACTCTGAATGTTTTAGGTAGAATAGTTTTAATTTTGAATGTATGCTCAATGACATCATGTGTAGTGTTTCATTTAAGGTTTTGATTATATATTGTTATATCTGTTATAATGACAGTTTTTAGTGTCAATGTTCAGGGATAAAGTATGTATATTTATTGTTTTATATTGTGTTATCTGGCAGCAGGTAGAAAATGAAGTTGTTTCCCTTTAAATGATTAAGTGAAGGGTTCGTCCTTGACTGTTGCAGTATTTAAAGAGTGCAACTGTAGCATTTGAATTTTTAAGGTCTGAGAAAGCAGTACGTGAAAGCGCTAACTTGTTGGATTTATGTGAATAAAAGATCTTTGCTTTTACACACTCTCTGAGTATCTGGATAACTCAAGTGAGCCTGGTCGCCTCATGCGTGGTGCTGTTGTTGGACTTACTATTTTCTTCATTTTCCATGGTGAGGCGTTAACTCTATTGGGAGGACTTTGTTGTTGTTTGATTTTTGTTACCACTGTTTAAGCTAGGTAAGGCATATTTCAGATACTTGGACGACTTGTTTATTTTATGGCATGGTAATCTTGATGAATTCCATGTATTTCTTGGGCAGATGGAAGCTAGTACAGATTTCTTACAGTTCACTCACCAAATTGAGCAGGCCAATATTGATTACTTGGATATTACAGTTACAAGACTCGATAAAGGGGGTTTTGAGACCAGGATTTATAGAAATCCTACACACTGTAACACCTATCTATTTTTTCAAGCTGCCACCCCTATTATCAAAGAGGGGAAGAGTAAAAAGCCAATATATTAGAGCATCAAGATTAACATCTGATGATGCAAAGTGTGTAGATGAATTTGCCCTGATTAAGGGCATGTTCTTAGAACATGATTATCCTAGTGAGTTGCTGGACAATACAGCAAGATGTGTGTTAAGTGAGTGATCCACTATTTACGGACCCATTATTAAATTTGGGTTCACTAAGGTATTAAACAATGCCTAAGACACGCAACCCAGTTTTTCTATGGCCACAAATATGGTGGTACACTACACACTGGATGTTAAAAATATTGAACACATTATTTTCAAAAATTGGCACATATTAAATTGTGATGAGAACACCAAAAAACTGGGTAATAGGACCCCCACATTTACATACAAAAAGAGAAGTAATCTTAAAACCATTCTAGAAAGAAACCCAGTGCAACATGATAGAGTGTTTCCTGCAACTAGAAAGTGTGGTAGATGTAATCAATGTTGTTATATTAATTCTGATTACCAGGGGTATCTCAAAGACAGAACAGTTAGATATGCGAAAGATGGCAAATACAACTGCACTTCAGAAAGAATGATCTATTTTGCAGTATGCTCATCTTGTCAGGCTTTCTATATTGGAGAAACCAACAATGCACTGAACAAGAGAGTTTGTCAGCACTTATATAGTATATCAGAAGGAGACAACAAAAGCGCACTTGCACGGCACTCGATGTCCTGTAGCAATTTTACTAAATTTATGTTTTTTTGTTGTTGATCAAATATCACTACAAGTGTTTCCAGGTGACTGGAAAAACAAACTGCTGCACCAAGAAATGTTGTGGCAGCTTAGGTTTGATGCAACAACCTTGTCAGGACTAAATGAAAACATCTCCATAGCTAGTGAATTAAAATTAAGATCGAATAAAATATAAAAAAAATATAAAATGATTTAAATAGTATAAAGGTACACATAGGGCTGTTTTAAAGAATATATACTAATGTAAGGAAATTGTGGTTTTTAATATAAAAGTTTGGTGTAATGTGTCTTTAATGTTCTAAGTTGTGGGGTCACATGATTGATCCTGAGATATGTGTGAGTGAGGGTGTGTCTTTTTTACTTTGATTTGTAACAGTATTTGAACTCACACTGCTTTTGTAAAGTCAGGTTCTGAAGATGTCTTTTTCACAAGACGAAAGCGCTTAGCCTGTGGTTTATCAATAAACGTTTTGGATTACTGGTTATCCTGGCTTTCTGTGGCTTCCAGTTTTTACTTCATATTTTATTTTTGATTGGAATTGGTGTGTTTCGTATTTGGTATTTTATTCTGATTCAAAATATATGAAGCTGCTAAAAAGGAAGCTCAAGGTGAAAATTGTCAGTATCCTCTTCATTTCAATATGGTGAAAGAGGAATTTCTGTATTTCTGCCACCTTTTTATGTAACATACTATCAATATTTTCCTGTCACTCATATTGAAAGTACTGCATTTTAGCAGAAGAATCAATTGCAACTTTTTATTTCTGTTTGCCTACAACAAAAGAGTCCACATTTTTTAACATTTATTGGTTTGATGGTTGACGACAGTCTAAGAGGGGCAAATTATTGATTTTAGTTACCATATTAGAGCACTTAATTCATTACAGGACCCCTTAGCTCTGAATATGTTATTTATTTATTTATTTTTTATTTTATTTGTTTTACATTTGTTTACTGGGAAAGTCCGACTGGAACAAGGTCCATTTATAGTAGAGGCCCGGGGAGAAATGCTCCATAACATAACAGTACAAATACAACAAATGACAAAAAAAATTCTGTACAGAGGCATATATACAATCATGGTTTTCTCTCAGAAGGAGAAGAAGAAGTCCTTCTTAGGAGTATAACATGGCTGAGTCATATGTAGCACTGCATCCTTTTTCTAGAAGTTTTATTGTAGGCCCAGTGATTGGATTTGTTCCAGACATTTTTATAAACTATAACTTTTAAGTGATTTTATTTTTCCACCATCCAGGATATTATTAGTGTTTTCTAATCTAGTCCTATCCCCTCCCAAGCAGCATGCAGCAGATGCCTGCAATACCAGCCTCGCACACATGTACTTCTGTGCATACTCATCTCTGGTTACACTGACAATAGCTTGGCATGCATACTCCCATCTAGACCTAGTTGCTGCTGACATATCTGGAGTACATACAGCCTCAACTATGTGTCACCAAAGCAGTAAATGCAGCTGCTTTCCTCACTCTATGATGGGTGAGCCACTGTCAGCTGCTTGCTACCATCCTTTGCAGTCATCTCCACCAGCACATGAGTCACTAGCTGATAGCAGAGCTTCATTACTCTGTACTGCAGAACTGACAGCTAGGAATGGTTGTAACAGTGGATGTTATGGGACTGTTTGTGGGCTGAATAATGACATTTTAAGTTGTTCCGAGATTTAACAGGGGAACTATGAACACTACTCAGGTATAACAACATGCTGTACAGTATTTGGCAATATATCCATATCATCTGGTATTTCATTAGTTATGTGGTCAGAATTTGCCTTGTCTACATTTCTTATCTTGATATATACTGGAGATAGACACTATTAAGAAGGAATAAAGGATTGATGTGGATAAGAAGGGTTCAGAATAGTTTTTAGTCCAATTATTTGCTGATTATACTCTGCTTACACTATGTGAGCACAGTCCTCTGTATTAAACATTTAAATCTACACAGATAACTATGGCTCTTTTTTTTGGGGGGGGGGGGTCACCTTCATGTAATTAAGGCTACAATTTTCTCCTTTGGATTCTTTGCCTCAGTGAACTCCAATTTTCATTCATCTAGGCTTAGCCCCTAATAACTCACTTGAGGTGCAGGTAACCAAAGGTCAATCTTGTTGAAAGAATGGCCTACAACGACAATTTATTCATGAGCTAGAACATGCCAAAATATCAATCATAACAAACAAGAGTGGTCCTATTTAAACAATATTCTTTACAATATTGTATATGTCAACAGTACTATGTTGACATTAATGTTTCAAAGATGTCTTAAAGTTTAGGTCATGCCCATTGGTTTAGGCAGAGCGTGCAAGCTTCCATCTGTCTTCCAGTACTGCAGACAACATTAGAATGTAAGAATTAATATGTTTAATTTTGAGATGTTTACCCTGGCAGACTAGTAAACAGTTGTCTTCTCTCAGACTTTGCCTTCAGGAATGAAATTTACTGTATGCAAGGGATTGTATGTATTTTTATTCCCCCAAGATACCTGCTATATTTCTGCAACTCAGAATAAGCTGCCGGTTTGTCATACCTCAGCAGAGCTTTGTCTGCAGCCAGGTATACTGATGGCAAAAATACACATTCTTATCAGAAATCCTCCAGTTATAGTCCTTAATGAGGCAAAGTATGTTGAGTTGCTTCATGTTATCTTTGTACTACACACAGTGCACTCCACTGCAGTATGGTACTGAAATGGCACATTTACTAGAACTAGGCATGAACTAAAAGGGAAACGGAAAATTCTGATAGCTAGACTTTGAACTGGTTCACCAAAAATACAGCTATGGAATGGAGTTCTGGATTCCTTGAAGGGATAGATAGCACACATTTTGCAGGACTGTTAACTGGATCATTTATTAGTGAAGCTATACTATTTCTGTTTGTAATACTGGTTATAACACTATAATAATGCAGATGTGAGGAGAAAGTGCTACCATTATATTCCCCATTGTATTTTGACAAGACTTTCATCTGGCCTTTTTTAAGTGACAGTGGTTGATATGGAGCTTAGCTTTTCAGTAAATAATCCCAACTCTAAGACAGTCAGGGAATGCATAGTGGGCTAGATGGTGGAGGAAGGAGGAAAATCCTGGACGTCAGGTAGATGTTAGACAAAAGATACATCTCTAGATTTCAGAGAATTTCAAAAAATGAAATGTGCATGTGACATCCCCACTCTGGGTCAGTAATCAAGGAGCCTGAATCCTCACCACAGGCACTTGAGAGGGATGTTCACTTGGAACAAAAATGGATACACCCAGTATTTCCAGATGCAGCTCTCTGCATCAAGCACAATTTCCTTTAAGAGCACACAGGGAACACACTCAGTCTGGGGGCAGGTTTCTCTCTCTCTTTTCAGATCCCCAGTAAAACTCCCCACTGGCACAGCTTTAAGGTGGAGTGCTCAGCTGAGTGTCCAAGCCAAGTCCTCCAGCACCCTCTCTATGAAACCAGTGCTTTGTTTTCATGCTCCAAGCAGCTCACACACACACACACACACACACACACACACACACACACACACACACACACACACACACACACACACACACATGGGAAAGGCTGGCACAGATTTACAAGCTATGCTACCCTCTGCCCAGACTATAAGATAATTACACCACCATCAGACACTCCAGAGCCAGCTACTCCAAGGCTCTTGCAGGGGTACCCAATTATACTGAGTGAAATTAATGTTAATACAAATGGCAGTGTTTGGCCAATGCATTAAGGCTTTCAGAAGTGGCCAGAGCTGTCATTAAATATATATATCAGTGTTCTCAGAGAATAAAATATTCTTTAAAAGACCAGTCACAATGAAACGTTTAAATATATTGAATAATGAATAATAAAAGAACATGAAAACACTAAATATATATTTCCAATAAACACCAGAGATTCAATAACAGGAAATATTACAAATAACACAGGTGGACAGATTGACACAGTCACAGAAAAACAATATTTAACTAATGTCACTATATTTTCCTAACTGTTCTAAAGAATTATGATTCCCTGGTTACTTACTAGACCAATACAAGATGATGTAGTTGAGACATCTTTCTTTGTCAGGTTTCTAAAACAGAATGCTCTGGGACTTTTCTCTCATCTGTTATTAAAACATAATTTTTTGTCCTAGATTATAGAATCTCATCACATGCATCTCTTCATCTGACTTCTGTTTCCCATTCTCTCCCCTTTGGCTAGAAGCTGTCAGGATTTAGCACATATGTGTCAATAATACACAAACAGAGAGCCTTGCTAAGATCTGCTGCAGCTCCTGGAAGTCATAAAACAATTTCAAACCTCCACCCTTCCAGAGTAGCAATTAGTTCACCCCAAAGACAATGCAAAAATCTTCCTAGTCCAGACCTTTTGTCTCTGGCTGCATTGAGAACTGTAAGATAAAATCTTTATGGCCTAAGTCCAGTAATTTAATTTCAGAATATTTTTCAAAGTTAGCTGGATTAAGATTAACCGCTTCTCTTCCAGTATCCTCTGTTAAAACATATACATTTAAACAGTTACAATAATAAATGTGTATTTCGTTTTCTGTCCAGCAGGGCACACTGTTGGCACATTTTCAACACAAGCAGCTTTACAAATACATTTTCAACATAAGTGTCTGTACAAATCAGTTTGATATATAAATGACATATAATCCTTTACAAAATTCCAGCTAGCTGTACTGGCATATGTTACACACCCACTGCCCTACATCTTCTGGCATAGCTGGCAATACCTCACATCATCACAGTGGATATCAGAAATAGAACAGTAGCAGGAACAGACAACAAAATGTATTTTATTTGTCAGCACCAATAACACATAAAGCATTGCTTATTCAAAGTCTGACAGACAGATGAAAATTAAATGTACAGCATGTAAGAGCATGCAACATTATCAGTTTGTGAACAGTAATGTTTGATACTCTGGTATCAAAAATGCTTGACTGAATATAAGGTCGGTGATTGAATTAAGTACTATTTAGGTAAATGGAGATGAATTAGCAGCTATAAACAGAGCTAAAACAGACTCAGCAGAGTATACAAAATGCTAAATGTAGGTGTCAAGGTGAAATATCAGGCTATATTATTAGGCAAATGAAGTACTGTAGCAGAAACCAGACTTAGCACAGACAGTGCAGGTTAAAGAATGGCTCAATAAGAATATTGATTTGAGGGGTGAATGTAGTAATAAGGATGTTACTTACAACATCAGATATTTGATAACTAACTAAGGTTAATTATTTCATAAATTTAACTTAGAGTATTTACTGTGGTGAATCAAAAAAACATGACCGCTGTATGGAATGAAAACTGATGTAATTCCCTATGTCACCACTGTAATGAATAAAAGTGTACTCGCTCTGAGACCAGTTTACAGCATTATTGCCCTGCCAAAAAAAACAAAAGTGAATTAATGGACATGTACCTACAAAAGAACTGCAAAACCAGCAAACTAAAGCTAATTGCTCTGTTGTAACAGAAAAGCAACATGAACTAATTTCATGAGAAGGAAAATTACTATGTAGACTATTCACTTTTGTGTCAGGTTCCTTTATTAGAGAAAAGTACAAACCATCTCAGCAGCATGCAAAGATGGTGCTAAAAATACAGTAAAACATTTCAACTCGAAAGATCATGCTGTGATGGGCTAGAAAATTAGCTTTCACTCATGTTTTACATACAAAATGGAGCAAAGTACTCAATATAACCTAAAAAAGCATTAGGTTTATAATAACTTCAAGTTGGACCTTTTCATTTATATTTCAGTGTCACACCACTGCCTTCAGATGAGATGTCATATACATACATGTCCACCACACCGTTATTATAATCCACCAGTGATTGCCTTTGCCCTGGATTCAGATTTACATACCTCTAAAACAAACATACTTTTCCTTTCAGTAAACTAGTACATTGGACTCTCCCATGGTGTTTTACCATCTAATTTTTCTGTTTATTTTCACCTTTCTCATGGCTATAAATCCTTCCAAATGGAGGATGTATAGAACTGCCTTCTGATAATTTATCAGTAAGCCGCTTCATGCTGAGGTTCCATAATAAATATGACATTGGATATAGGCAGCAACCTATGAAGCCTATATACAGAAAATGATGTCAATAATTCAAATCATAACAGTGAATGGAAAACTAATCTGTGCATACTGATGGTGTTTAAAATATATGGGGTGGTATTCATAGTCATTATGAGAACGCAAAAAGGCTATCTGTGCAGTCCGCAAAATGAAATGATAATGAGATGCAAGTGAGAAATGATATAAAATGGCATATGCTAATGAGACTTTCACCTGCCTATTTGTGATTCCTAATCATGATTTCCTTGCTGTCTGCAGATTTTTTTTTTTATAAAAAGCAGAGTTGCATCTAATGTATCCATTTTGCAACCAGCAATGATGCTGTCACTTGCTGCTAGCCTTGTTATCTCCTGGTGTAAGCTATCTGTCTTGGCTAAGCCAAAACTGCTTGCATCCAGCAGTGCTCACTAGCCAAGAAGGCAGAGATACAGAATGAATTACTGCAATTTTGGCAATCAAGAGATGCTTGCTTGATTCAGAGTGGACAGGGATATTGTAAGGGACTTAGTGAGTATGTATGGCCCCATGTGCACTGGGGGTATGTGCATCCTTCCTATTCCTATGGATACAAAGGTATGCATAGTACATCACTATAGTTGCCATAGGGACATTCCAGAGACAGACTGGGGACACACTGGATATCTCACAGACTTCTGGCTTGAGGATTTTCTGTCAATTCCTTGATGTACTCTTGGCATGTGGGGATGTTTAATGCATGTTGTGCACTGCACAACATGACAATGTGCCAGTCTGGTGGCGGTGAAGTGACTGATGGTGTCACTGCAGTGCCCAGTTTCAGTCCTGCAATGACTAATGAAGACCAACTGGAAGCAGCAATAAGGGAACCCCTACAGCAGGCTTGTGCACAGCATATGACTATGCAAGTGAAAAGGTGGCATCTAGTCCAGAATTATCAACCATGATGTTCAGGTCAGTGTTTCCTTTCTTGCAAAAAACACAAGAGTATAATTGATGTATGCAGTGATATCTGCAGGCTACGCTATGTTGTGCATAGTCTACTGTGACTGTTCATCAGAAATTCCTTCTCATCTTTAAATAACATTTTTTGTTTTATTTCAGAACAATTAGTTATATTATTGTTTGTCAAAGTCATGCCAGGGTGGTCATGGACTCCTGTCCAGTGTCATCATATAAGGAGTAATAACATTTTTAACTGTTTTTCAGAGTAAGGTAGTATACCTATATATGCATGTACTGAATGTCCTGAAGTGATACAATCCATAAAAAGTATTACTTATTGAATGAAAATGTATCATATTGTTTTTATATTACACAATATTTCTACACTTTGAACTATTTGTCTGTACATCCGATTATTTCATTTTGTCATAAACATACATTTGTGGCTTCAGAGACAAGAACATCTTCATTTGTGCAGTAGTGAGGGTGAAGAGGCAAGAGTGTTGGTTAACATAACAGGATGCACATTTTTTAATTTTCTTATTAGTGTTTCCCTGAATACTTGTGTAGTACCACTATTAAGTTGTAGGTAATTGCCAGTTGTAGCAATAATGTGCAGAGTATTAACGGTGTTACGGTAATCTTATGTTATGACATGCAGCTTTCTTTCCACAGTTTCATGAGAGTTTAATCAATGCCATTAGAAAAATGAAATGCATACTATTTAAAAGTGTCCTGATATTGCTTCACTCTTTTTTTTCTTACTTCATTTAATAACTTATAATCCACGGTGGTACAGCAGTAGTATTGTTACTTCACAGCAAGAGGTTCTCCTGTTCGATTCTCGGCTGGAGTGCCTTCTGTGTGGAGTCTTCATGTCCTCCCCATGGTCGAGTGGCCTCTGAAAGACATGCGTGAATGGGTGTGCCTTTGCTGAAGGTTGGGCGTCAGGCTGGCAACTCGGCACCATAAAAAAAAATCGACTGCCAATCATTACGGACCGGAGTTCCGCTGTGGTGACCCCTAACCAGGAAAAGCCGAAAAGAAAGAAAGAAAGACTTCATTTAAGAACTTAATTCCCCTTCAAATTAAACATTGATATGCATGTGTGAAGGTCAAATTGTTAGTAACAGAAATGTAACATTTGAATCACAGTAGGTCAAGGTCAAATGTGTCATACACATCTCCTAAAGACAGACTAGCTGATGGTGGAATTGATTTTGAAGTACTGCTGTTATGAGAGCTGGATGGTGAGTTGGTCTGATGTTGTGGCCTACTTGATGCAGATGATCCTGCAGACATGAATATGACAGTGCTGGGAGACCTTAACCTGAACCTCAAATGAGAGGTTCTGCTAGATGTAGATGAACACTGATATGGTTTACATGCAATCTGTTGTGCTTTTCTCCCTCTGGTAATTACTGTACTTTCTTTTTTTTTAATTTTTTATTGAATTTTATATCAGTGAAATCTTTTGATAACAGAATTATAATATAGCAACACACAAAAATAAAATTATTTACAAGGTCCATAACAACAAATGACATTAACAATTAAAAATTAAATAATTAACAAAACCACTAATCGTTTCTAATAAGTCTTTGAGTTTTTGCCAAGATATACTTTTATGTGTAGTATTTGATGTTCTACTATTTATAGTTAGTAATTCTTTATTACTTACATTTTTGCTATGTGAATAAATTAATTGAAAGTGAAGATACTATTGTTTTTCCAATTCATTATTACAGTACTCTCTTGAGAAGCACTTGTAGTTTCATATGATCTGCCCCTTAAGTGTCTGAACAGTAAAATATCCTATTCCCATTTTAATATCATTGTGATCAAAGCATTATCCCTACTCTCTGCCATTTCCATGTAGTGCTAGAAATTCTCACCTATACCTAGAGGACTCTGACTATTTCTAGCTGACTCTCTGTGACAGTGGTTTGAGCCCTAACAATGTCACAGCACGTTTGCTGCTGGGCAGACAATGTTTTATGTGCTGCATGAGGTAGATGTGACTAATTCTTGCACCTGGTGCCCCTTTGTAAAGGTGTCACTGTATACACTGTTACCTCATCATCCTGAAAGTATTTGTCCAGGTTTTGGAGATACTGGCACAAAGGTGACTGAGTTTTCTTTTTATACACGCAAGAGTATAATGTCAGCACCTTCTTGTCTTTGTAATGCACTATTAGTTCTTACAGAGTAAGTAACATGTTGTTGAGTGTGAGATTCTGTCATTAACCTTGGAGCTCTATGCCTCTTCCCTCAGGCTTCCTCAAAAATATAGCAATGTTATCATCATCATCATCATCATCATCTGCAACTACTGTACTGCTAATATACTTATTGGTATAATGGAACTGTTTGTTTCCACTGCTAAACATGTAAAACAATTATTTGAAAACATTAACAATAAAGAATTAACATGCACTACTGTATGCTGAGTAAGTAGGTATGGGGGACACTTACAATGCACACTGCCTTCATTGTCATTCAGTGCAGAAGTGAGGGTTAACCTGTTAATAGTAATTGTCATGTGTTTATTATAATCATTCCATGTCAGCATTCAATTGTCCATACAAATATATGTTACTGATTTTAAACCAGCCTTCCTTTGCAGATGTGTTTTTTTTTGTAGACATTGGGAAGAACCACTGTCAACACCACCTCTCATTATTCCAGTCCCATCAACTCCTATGTCGCAGTCATTCCCATGAATGGAAAGTAAGTATTCTTCATATGTTGTTAAAAGGATAAATGTCAGAGGCCCTCACAGCACTGGTAGGATAATTGTTTTCTACCTTGCCTTGAGTCTACCATATCCTACCATATCATTTGCCCTCTACTGGCACTGTATTAATGTTCAGTTCCTCCCACTTCCCACTTTAAAGTCCGTAATAACATGATTCCAGGGCTTTGTCCTCTCGGTATGTTTGGGCCCTCCTTTCCAAAAAGATGCTTGCGAAACGTCCTAAAGGCTGGCATGATGATGAGGTTTTCCTCAAGGCTGAAGTTGTCCTTTCTCTACATTGAGCCCTGATTTTGCACCATTTGCTGCACATAAAAAAATGTCACACCGATACACAAAAAATGTTCATTACAATCATCAGTCAAACAACACAACAATGAAAGCATGCCTACCAACCTCAGAAAAAAAACAAGGCTAGGTATCACAAACCTCATAAATAATTATATATACACATGCAGAGTCTTAAGACAAGCAGTTTTTTAACAGATCCATCATTCCCCTACCCTATGACTTACTTATATTCATAATACTGTCATTGTTCATTAATCAGTGACAACCAGAAATCTCCAAGTAAAGACATATAAATGTTGATACAACAAAACACCTTTGTCACTTCAGTACTTCTCAAATAAATCACTGCATTTCTACCATGTGCAGAATCACTAAGTGACACTAAAATAAATTATTTTCTCAGTGATGAATCAATTCAGGTATAATAAACCAAAAAGGTAGTCAAAGCAGTGAATACCAGTAGTTGCAGTTGTAAGATAAAAACTGAGGATTTCATTAATGACTTTTATCCACCAATAAATGAAGTGTGAATACATTCTTTTAAAAAATCATTTTGATCAAACCAAACTTGCCAATATCAACAATACCAGGTCTAATGTCCATGCTGGTTAACTGACTTTGATTAGAGTGATGCCACGCCCTAGGGGAGTGAATCTAAACTTGTGAACCACAGCCTTGTCCATACTTTCCTCATTGTGCTACTGGTACTTTGAATGATGGCAGCACCTATAAAGGCAGAAGACCACACTCCAAGCAGATCTGACAAAGAGAGCAAAATTATGTTCTAGCTAAGTTATGCCCTACCTACTGAATGATTCATACTGGATAAGATCCAGGCATGTACTCATGGGCCTGAGTGGAAAAAGATTAACATTTGTCAGGAGCTGGGTGAACATCTGTCATCCCTGGCAGGGATCACCCACTTTGGCCCCAATGTAGACATAGGTATGATGACCAGTAGAAGCATAGGTCTGACTAATTGACTGAGTGGGTTGATCATGTAGCAGCAAGAAGGCCAGAGTTCTATAATATAGCAATAGCCAATGACTGGGTGTGGTATATTGAAGATTTACTCATGGTTGTTGGGGTTTAATCTCAAGGGTGAAGCCAGGTGTTGGGTATTGCCATTATACAATGATATTACTTAAGAAAACAATTACTTATTTTTCTTAAATAATGTTTTTGTATAATGGCATTGTTGTGTTCTTCTGATTTTTATTTGGTATCCTGGGGCTTTTTTGATATATTGTGCATGTGCATGGGACTTCCATTTTCACGCATATGCCATACATCAGTGCTTTGGAAAGAAGGAATGGAGAAAGGAAGATCTCAGTTACTTTTTTTTTTTTTTTTAATAAAAAAATAAAGTTCAAAATGATGGAGAGTTCAGAGGTATGAGAGAGACAGTTTCGCATAATATACCTGATTTTTCCTTGTATTTTCTGTCCTGTCTCTCTGTTGTATCTCTGAACTGTCTAGATTTCAAACTTTATTTAAAAAAAAAAAATGCAAGAAAACTGGAAAGCTCCATAGCACATATTAATAAAAGAAAGTCCAGGCAACTGGACTTTTTTCCATTGGTATATGCTCGATTTACAATGGGCACTCTGGCTGGACTGACCAATCAGTATGCACATTTTTGAATGTAAATGATCTGTCATTGTATAATAACTTTTTTTTTTTTTTTTGGTCATATTAAACCTAGGTTTAAAATACCTAATAGTAAATTTTATTAGTTAGATTCAATTGTCATCTTATTGAATGAGTTAGTTTTAATTGAATATTCTCCAGGGTACGTGGAACTGTAGCAATTCACATCTGTTGTTTTTATGTTCTTGAGCATGCTCGCAGTTTTGTTATTTTCAATTGCACTCTGTCACGCTACAGGCAGCATCTTCAAAAGGAGAGTGCACTGCAGTGGTACATTAATTCTAAAGAACATCCTATAAACCTCTTTCACATTTTACTACATTTTGTCACAACTGACAATTCACTATATTTTAATTTGAAGACTTTAGAATATATCTCTGTATATTGACTTTAGGTAACTATTCTCCCCCCAGACTGACCTTGAGTTTGTCTTGTCCTCCCTGTTGGCGCTTGTTAAAACTACAGTATATAAGCTACCTGTAGGCTAGTTGTTGGATTAAGCTTTGCTGTCAATACTTATCAGCCTGCTCTTTGCTTACAGTAACATCAAATTTATGGGCAGTATTTTTATGCAGCTTAATATATTTACTGTTTGTGAGTTTGCTGTAAACATTTAAAAATATGAATTTAATTATTTTGTTTTACGCATTGTCTGACTGCTGTTACTAGATTTTGCTGGATATTATTTTTTATGATTTTCTACCAGATTGTAGCTACCAGCTGTCTATGACCAGTCCATTTACATGCTTAACAAATAAATAAAACTTGAATATATCATCGCTATCATACAGTTTAGAGAGCTATGCAAGAATTATCAAAGAACTATCACACCCTATGTAACTCTGAAGGGCACAGAAATTGCTGAGAGCACTTCATGTGAAAGGAAAGTGATGCATACAGTTTAAGATGTATACCTATTAAAAAGTAGTTGACATGCAAAATATAAACTGGCAACAATGTGTCTTCTAAAAAACATGCACCCTTTATTTTTTCAAAAAAAAAAAAAAGTATTTATCAACTCCCTGAAACATACACAGGTATTACAGTATTCAGACTGTTTCCACTTCCTTTCAATTTAGTGTTCATTAAACAAAACATAATTTCTGTTACAGATGAAAGCAGTACATATACATTAGGACAATAATATGTAGTTTGATCATTTTCTGCATAATAACTGTAAGCATATAAGGGAATTGTTTAAAAATGCATAAATAAGTAATACAACTGCTATAGTTTTATAGGTAAGTAGTAGGCTAGCCGCCTTTGTGGACCATTTAAGCCTAGCCAATTTCCCTTTTTTATGCTTGAAATAACCTATCCCATTTGGTTACAGATTAGCCTTATCCAATCCACTGGTAGATAATTATATATTAACCCTAATGAGAATAACTGGAATCATAACATAGACAAGTTGAGGGGACCCATGCATGGGATAAAGCATTTATATTGGTAGTACAGGTGGCAGTTCTAGGGGAAATTTTCTGTTTCCCGTGTATAGATCAACGTTGTGCTTAAATATGGGCAAGGATAAACTTTGTTTTATGTGGATGAGGACTCTATTCCACAGCAGCAGCATCCTCTGTGAGACATACCTTTCCTTCCAAACTGTTCTGTTGATGAAGCAAAAGAGGCTTAGATCTGTGGACTAAATATTTCTGATGCCATTTGACTTGTTGATATGCAGTAAATCCATCAGTCATTTCTCACTAAACTATGTGTTGGTTAATCACTTAACACTGTAGCCTCTATCCTCCCTCCATAACCTTCTTTCTGACTAGGGAGTAGAGCCTGACTGAGTGCAGCTATCTTGTATGTGCAGTTAAAATTGTGGAGGAAATTACTATCCTATACAATTATCACACTAATAAATATTTTCTGGCCTATATAAAGAACAGCCTTTCATTACAAAAATGATCTGTATGTACTTCAGCTACTAGCAAAGGTAATGCATACTTTAAATGACATTTTGTGTCAATTCAAATATTTTTGTTTGTGTTGAAATGCATACAGTTATGTACATGAAAAATAGCTGTAAGTGTACTCATACAGATGTATATCGGTAATTTATAGATATATATATATATATATATATATATATATATATGCATGCTTACATATTTTCTTTACTCATACATATTTGTGTTTATAAAAAATTATGTTATCATATAAACACTCCATATATTTGTATACATATGAATTTCTGAGTATAGATTTGTTTATGTTTCTTTTGAATTATAATAGCATTATAGGTACATATTTGCATTTACATATTTCTTCTACCAAATACCTTCAATCTTATCATTTATGTTTTTAACCTAGGTTTATTATGACCAAAAAAACATCAGGAATAAATATATAACATTCATGCAAAACAATTTTACCATACACTAATGCAGACCGCCAGAATCTTTTAATTTAGACACAGCATGTCTTGCTTACCATGAGCAGTAGAGTTAAAAATCCATTGCATCAGGCAACCAGATGCTTTTTACACAAATGTCAAAGTACCTATGGAAGTCATTATCTTCCTTATATTGAAGGAACAATGCAGTACTGACACTGGCATCAAGGGTTGAGTTTCCTCCCTCACTGGTCACATGCCTTTTAATATGAATCAGCAACTCAGTCTCATACTGGCACTGCTTTCCCATCTCTGAAGCATCTGCTGGTCTTTGCTCATACTCTTTTTGTGCCTCAATTAGTTTCATACTTGCACCTGTGTCATTCTCTTAAGTATTTAATTTCTAGATCTAGAATCTTTAATTCTAGCTGAGTTCTGAGATAAGCTAAGGATAGACCAAAATATTATTCTGCATGCTGTATACTTACAGCTGTTGCTAGGCTGCCTCCAGTTTCAGTGGACTGCATTTTAGCTGCACTCAACACTGATATCATAAGGACATGACATACTGGCATACAAATTGTCATTTCTATTTGGACTCCTTAGTCAGCTATGACACAGAGCTAATTTCTGCCACTTTCTCTGATAATTGTGACAATAAATAAATAAATACACAAATAAAGTGACTACTGTGTACGATAGACAGCTTTTTATTTACCTTTTGGCTGCTATGTCAAAATTCCTTTGCAAGTTATACATGTCTGATATAAAAGTATTCTACATGATGAACAAGCAGCAGTATGGGTTTTGGACCCCAACACTGCCACCAAAAATATGTCAGAGCATGGGCTTTGAATCCATGCTGCTAGTGCCACATATATCCTATGAAAAGGAGTATGGTCTCTCATTCCACAGTGTTGCAAGTCATACAATATTTATGAAGAGCAAGATTGGTCTTAATTACACTCTGTAAATGAGTATGGTTTCCTTGGGTAAAAGTTAACATCCGCTATATCCTAATAAGGTATATAGGTAGTACATCTGATGATCAGAGTTATTCTCCCTGGTTTTCCAGGATTTAAACCACCTTAGAATGAGCCTGTTGCCTTCCAGTACAATCTTACCAGCAATTGAAACTTATCCAAAATTATTTTGTACATAGACAAACACACACATGCACTCTTACAAGCACACACACACACACACACACACACACACACACACACACACACACACACACACACACACAGACGCACACACATGCACAACCACACACACACACACACACACACACACACACACACACACACACACACACACACACACACACACACACACACACACACACACACACACACACACACACACATCTTCCAGAATGGGAAGAAAATGATAACTCTCTATTACCAACACGCTCTTACTCAGTTTCTACCATCAGCCAAACTACGTTGGTAACCCAAGGAACCAAATCACTGGTTTGCCAGTGAATATCTCATTGATTTGGTAACAATAACCTGAGCTGTAACACTTTGATGAGAGAATGCCACAGTTTTAATTGTTCACCTGTTCAACCTGCATACTCTAAACAAATACATTACCATACACACACAAACACACACTTAAAATTCAATAATAAAATTACATTCATGAAGTAAAGAAAATTAAGCGCTAATCTTGAACATTAAATATGTAAATAAAAATATTCTCTCAGTGAATTTAAAATAAATGTTCTGAAAAGACAAAGGCCATACAGAAAGTACTATCAACTAATCAAGACATTAATTACTTTTAATTGAATACATACTATGCCTTCCCTGCCTCTAGCCTTCAATATTAAAAAATGGAACATTTTAGGGTCATTACAAGCAATGTGATACAGATGAGCTTCAGCAGAAAAAGTCACACAAGATATTGACCAAATAATGCATGATCATGTAACCTAATGGAAAATCTTCTCAAGTAATCAGTTAGGCTTTAAGACCTGCAGAGGTTTGCATAGACAAGAAGCAGCGATGGTTTCTATTTCAAACCACAGTGACAAATACAAAATTCCCTTCCACATGCCAATTAATACACATCTTTTAAATAAGGCAGATTTACTAAAAAGGCAATTGTCATGCAACGTCTTTTATCTTTAAAAAGTTTGTTACATTTTTTCTTAATATAATGCAGCTTTAGTACAGATTAGTTCAATTTCTTGCATTGTCCTTCTGGAAAAAAAAAAAAACAGTTAAATATTTCAAGCTTGATACAGATTTTTTTTTTACATTTTCATCCACTAAACTAGGATGCATAATAGCATGCATTTCTAATCCGGTAATACAGCTCAGTACAGATATAAGCAAATGATTTATATTCCAGTGCAAGATGAGAGTGGTGAGTAAGTCAGTGAAATAGCTGATGGGCAAAAAGAGAAAATGTCATAGAGTTACCAGTGAAACTTTTCCATACCTCCTTCAGACTGGCATTAGAAATATTTAACAATGTCAATTTGTCACATTCCACTTTAATAAAGAGACAACACACCAAACGGACCTTTATTTATTTATTTATTTTGCATTTGTTGACCGGGCTAGTCTAACTGGATATATGTCCATTTTCAGTAGAGGCCCGGGGAGATCAGCTCCATGACAAACTGTTAACGTAAAAAAATTACAAAGAAATATAAAAAATGAAATTATAGTAATATATACACTGACAAATCAGGTTAATCAGAAATCATTTGAAGAAGAGATATCAATTACAATGAAAACTGGAGTTTCAAAAATGACATGCAGGTACGTTCCATAATGCAAAAAGGAGGCATACAGGCTAGTTCAATGTACAGGTAAAGGAGGTATACAGTCTGATGCCATATACAGTACATTACACAAAGAAAGAGGCTGCTTAATTATCAGTAGTAGTAGTAATAATGAGTTACAAAGAAAAATTAATAATAATATATATATATATATATATATATATATATATATATATATATATTTATAAATAAGTGAGATACAGAGCATAGAGGCCATATATTGTTAAAAAGGAAATGACAGAAGAATTAATTAAAAGAAAAAACGGGGAGACAGAGCATAATTTGGGTAGAGGAGAGGTTTAGGCAGGTTTAGTACAGTGGCATGACAACCTTTTATTCAATTCATAAACAGCATAACTTATTGTGTCATAACTCTATTCTTCATTGCATCATTTCAATTTATTTATCACAAGAAAACATCCTTTAACCATTCATCAGGGCAGCATACCTCCACTCACCTGCCTGTATCAGCAGCATCCTCACCTCTGCTGACTTATTTTTAAACATCAAGCAGTGTCCAACCACTCACTTTCACCTCCAAACTTCCTTACGCCAAACCTAACACCAGAGGGTAAACAGAAGATGGATAAACCTGTCTCTCTTCTCTGCCCATCAGCCTGACCAAAGCTGTTCCCCTTTACTAAAACCAACTTTTCACCAGATCCTCTAAGAATAAACCCAAGTTCAAATTAAACAGATCTAATCCAAACTCGTTCAGGTGCAACATATCTTCTCTGAACCACATGGGATCCCTGTCAGCAAACTCCTTGCTCTTTATCATCTGTATGCTCACTGTCCCCAGCTGCCTTGCCAACCTAAATTTAACAAATTGCCATGCCCGCTCTACTGCCATAAAACTATTGGCATGCCTCCAAATAGACGAGGTATTATCTCAGATCATACAATACACATACTTGGATATAACTTCTTTAAAACAACAAAATCCTCCCTTATCTGGTACAGCAATTGCCACTTTGAAATTAAACTCAAATTGTTACCTGCCCAATGTACGACCAAAACTTGAGGAAGCCCCACCTGAGATTGTATAGTTGCAAACTCCTGCATAAGCTGATTCCATCTGAGGCCTATAATGCCATGCCATCAAATTTTCCACCTGAAGTGATGCAAACCCAAATCCTAACTGCAGTCCTTCTAACTGCCCAATAAACATGAGTGGCCTAGGATGACAATCTCATTACCTCAGGGGAAAAAAAACTATTAATGACCAATCTCAATGTTCACTATCTAATATAAAACAAAAAGGCATTCGAAGACCAGTGCCCCACCCTTTTAATGACCTCAATTGAACTACCTTCTTTTGCTATATCCGAAACTCTACCCATCCAAAAGGAATGAGCGGAAAACCTCTCACCCACAAAACCCATACAGTGGAGTGCCCTTCTCATTACATTTATCAACTGATCACCCATTATCACCTTGCTGCCTCTTTGATCAGAAAATCAGATCATGTGAACTCCTCCTATGGGACGCTGTGAATTTCCTAGTCCAAACCACTGGACACATCTGATCACATCTCTTTCCCCAAAACTATTTGCATTCCCCTCTCAACCTGATTAGTCTTAGATTTCCACAATCAAATTTGAACTGCCCCAGGCAGTATCATGACATCCTCCCAAGCCAATGACCCCAACAACTCAGACACTTCAAAAGCCCGAATACATCCATAAGCTCAATGTCACCCATAAAACATAATCAACTAATTCCCCACTTACCAAAGATAGGCTCCGTAATAAAACCTTCAAAACTTGCCTTGTCACTGGACAATGATTATCCCTATTCAATCCATCCACTCTACCCCATCCTTGCAACATATGCTCAACTGTCCAGGATTTAGGGAAATCATGCAACCTTGCCACATGAGCAAATATACTGAGTAGTCAGGTTCACCTTAACTGACTGCACTGTCCTACCCTGTACTTGAGCCTGAGCTAAATATCGCAACAACAATTCTTCTGACTAGACTCCTTCCTCCTCAGGCAGCAGTAAACTAAATCTATCAAAAATCACACAATGTCCTACTGTATACCCTCTTGGTAGACACTGCCCAGGACTATTTTGACCAAACTCCTGGTTACTGCAACCCAGTCCTCCACACTTCATTTGGCACTGCCTCTGGTTCTTCCTCTGCCATCAGAGCTAACTGACAAAATCTGGAAAACTGAACATGACACAAACTGTCAGCAATCCCATTCTTAGCACCTGCC
Source organism: Protopterus annectens (assembly GCF_019279795.1). NCBI lineage: Eukaryota > Metazoa > Chordata > Ceratodontiformes > Protopteridae > Protopterus > Protopterus annectens. The sequence continues at coordinate 305,752,561 of NC_056735.1, read as the reverse complement.
ACATGCACACCTGTAAAAGAAAAGTTAATCATCAAACTCTGTAAAATTAACTTACATAACACTAACAGTAACTGTTCAGACTTAGCCATCTTCACCTGTAAATCTCAAACCACTGCACTATTTTCTGAATTAAATACAACCCTCCTTCCCCTCAAATGCACCTGCCAAACCACAGATGCAGCCCAAATCTGCCCAAATGGCAGAGGAAGAACCAGAGGCAGTGCCAAATGAAGTGTGGAGGACTGGGTTGCAGTAACCAGGAGTTTGGTCAAAATAGTCCTGGGCAGTTTCTTAACTGTAAGAAAGCAACAGCCGTCTTCCAATCACCCTTCCACTCAGCTGGCCACAGAACTGCAAACCACTCACCCCCAAAAATTTCCCTATATCAAAACTCCCTTCTGCATCTGTAAATAACTGCCAAGCCTATTGACCAACAAACTCTGACTGCCAAAAAGAAACTACATTAAACTACTCTACAAATGAGAGCCAAAGAGTTAAACCAGTTCGGCTTTGTTAAGGGCAGATCCTGCCTCTTAAACCTGGTTGATTTCTTTGAAACAGTCACCAAGGGCATTGACGATGGGAAGGTGGTCCAAACAGCCTACCTGGACCTCGCAAAAGCCTTCGATACAATACCCCACTCGGGCATTATAGATAAGCTCACCAGCTTAAATATAAACCCCTATGTCACTAGATGGGTTGCAAACTGGCTCAAGGACAGAACCCACATGGTTAGAATTGCTGGAGCCATGTTCAGACTCCAAACCAGTTACAAGTAGCGTCCCACAAGGCTCAGTCCTGGGACCTCTCTTGTTCGGTATATATTTCTCGGAGGTACAGGCCAACACGGAAGGACTGTGGCTGACCAAGTTCGCAGATGACTGCAAACTGGGCGCCATAATCGACTCTCCAGCCGACACAAGCATCCTCCAAAAGGGCCTCATAGAAACAGACAACTGGTGCCAGAGCCATGGCCTCAAGCTAAACACCAAAAAGTGTATAGTCATCCCCTTTGGCAAAAACAAAGTGCCCACAAATTACCACATAGGTGGTAATCCATTAAGTACAGAAGAAGTAATTAGGGACCTGGGGACCCGAGTTGATAGCAATCTCTCATTTGACAACCACGTGGCCAAAGTGGTTAGAAAAACATTTTATATAACCCACCTAATCATGAAGGGATTAGGGGAGGTCATCGTGCCTCTTTACTCATCCCTCATCAGGCCCATAATTGAGTACAATGCCCCTTTTGGGATGTACCTTACTAGACACCTGCAGCAACTGGAAAGACCCCAAAAGTACCTCACCAAGAGGATCAAAGGGCTCAAACAGATGCCATATGCTGCCCGGTTAAAGAAACTCCAGCTCTACTCAGTGGCATACCACCTGCTCAGAGGCGATCTGTGCCTGACGTATAAAGCCATGTCCAATCTGGAATTAATGGACATGCTGCACCTCAGAAAATCCAAATCGAGCTGCGTGCTCAAGAGACTTGAACCTCAGCACTGAAATAAATAGGACATGCTGGAGGGACAGATTCATAACCCAGAGGCTCCCTTCACTCTGGAATAAAATCCCAGTCCAGGTTAGGCAGAGTCCCTCATTGACTCTCTTCAAGAGGAATCTTGATGAGTGGATGGGAGATCGTAGGTTTACCCCGGGTATCACTTCTGTGTCACTGTTAGACAGAGGCACAGTATACTAACCTCGAAAAAGGGCATAGCAAAATTAATTTAAAATGGGTGGCGGAGGCCAAACACACTCTGGCTAGGCTTATAAATGCCCTAGGGCAGATAGCCTAGTATGAACCTATGAACCTATGAACCTATCATTCCGTGTCATCTTACAGAGTCTTACCCAATGGTGCTTGCTTTTCCCCCTTTCAGCAGAAAGGTCATAGACCTACAAAAAGTGAGACCTAGGTGGCTAGCCCGACATGCAAAATTCAGAAGCTCTAAAAGCTCCATGACATCCCTAACCCTCACATTATCCCTAGCTATCACCCAGGCTATCTTTTCTTTCAAATGGGTTACCTTCTCCTTTGGTATACAAAACAATCCACATTCTGCATCCACCAACAACCACAGAAAATCTAATGACTTTGCTAGACCTTCCAATTTCTGCCTAGCCAATGGGACCCCAGTTCTTCACACATCCCCACAAACTCCCACATACCTGCCAGAGCTACCTCATGCCCTTCACCTACTAGGAGGAATTCATCCATGTAATGAACTGCCCTTAGAGTCTCCACCCGCTACCGCCAAATCTAGTGAAAGCCATGTTAAACTTCTCAAAAGTAGTACAGACTACAGAGCATCCCATTGGCATAGCCTTGTCAAAATAAAACTTGCTTCAAACCACCATGTCCAGCAGCAGCTAATCCTCCTTCAATACCAGTTGGGGTTGAAAAGTAGATTTGACATCCAACTTCATCAACCATTGTTCTTTGAACCCCGTAATGATCTGCACTACGTCATCCAATGATGCGTAACTCACCTTAACCTCTTCCACTGAAATAGAACCATTTACAGGTGAAACTTTTCAAAGGAGGTTGGCTATCAAAAGGGGCCAGTATCCTACCCACCTGATGCTCCTTCTCCACAAAAAGCTTTCAAAATATCTTCCCACTTCTGCACTGATCTCAAGTTCTTACTAATTGTTCCATCCCCTGCCACATTTGATTTAATAGAAAATCCCCTAAAAAATCCCTCAATTAGTTCCTCCACCTCTGCTACATCTAGATATTGTTGGAGCATGATACACAACTTGCTGGCCACATTGCACTGCTGGGTGTACGGCTGCACACATTGAAGAAGTGTGCAAGAATCTACATCCTGCCCATGAACATCTCCCAGCATTAAAAGCCCAATACACACCAACCTCTTCTCCTCCTACCTTACCCCCTACTACCTGTACTGAAGCTGTCCATCATAGTGACCAGCCATACGTCTGGGTTTCCCACTTCCCAATGCATGGACTGATCGACTACTTTCCTCTTATGAAACTTCTGATCACACCATAACCAAGCATTACCTGCCCACAGCCATTGTGCTTCTCATATTGTCAGGAAATACACCAGGAGCAGAAAGGCCAATATGCTATTCTTCTTCAACCACATTGTCATATAATAAACAAAGCCCAACACCCAATTCTGCAAAATCTTTGGTCACAATTTGACCACCCTTCTTTGCCCCAGGGCCACTAAGGCTGTCAAAAGATCTTTGCCATTCACAGATTCCACCTCCAGCAACCATTGGATCCCATCCATGTCAATTAAATCAAAATTATCTACATACACCCCCTTCCAGATCTTTTCTTTGACTGAGAATGGTATGTGAGGGGTAAAGCATACCACCCCACTCCCTTGTTCCAGGGCCTGTGTAGCCAACCAATCACCTGTCCAAAACCCAAAATTACAATCCACCTCCTGCAAGTGGGAATCTGCCCCCCCCCCATGGATGATGCCAAACTACTTCCCCACAAGTCTTGGTTATCCACCCCAGAAATGTATTCGCTAAAACTGTGCCTTTCTTCACCTAGGCTCTGTTGGCCCCCAAAACCACTTGCAAAGTCCCCATCTCCTGATGTAACATTTCACCACCTGCACACAGACTGATCTCACTTGCCCGAAATCTGACCTGCCTACTGAACCTTCCACCAACATATCATTACCTGCAGGAGCAGCATGCACTGTGTCCATGGCCTATGCCTCCATTGTGACCACTTCTCTCGACTGTGACTGCTGTGTTGTCTTCTGTCTGGTCACCTGCTTGCCCTTCCCCAGTTGCCTTCTCTTCTGACTAGCTCCACCCTGCTCCACCAGCACCATGGCCATGCTGCTAGGCAGATCATGAAACACACACATGCACACACACACACACACACACACACACACACACACACACACACACACACACACACACACACACACACACATTCATATATGTATACACACATTCATATACTCATACACACTGACACATGAGCACACACACATACTTGCACACATATCAACTCATCAGCAATCAAGCCCCCTCAGACTCAACTACACTCATGAAAACACATAGCTATACACTTACACATCAGATTCAACAAACACACACACATACATGCACAAAGACACAATTACACACACACACACAGGCACACACGCACACATGCACACACGCACGCACACACACACACGCACACACAGACACAAATACACACATGCACACACACGCGCACACACACACACACACACACACACACACACACACACACACACACACACACACACACACACAGGCACACAGGCACACAAACACACACAAATCTAGACCTAGGATTCTCATACTACCGCCTCCCTTGAGACCACCCAGGCAGACACACACTTATACAAACACACACATTCAAGCAGCGTAATTCATGGCCCTACAGGATCAGACACAGAGAGTCACATACATACATCTTCACTGAACTTGCTTTCACCACACGAGGGTAACCACTGTGATTCTACAGTGGTCATTATTTCCTCCTATTGTAACATTTTACAGATTTTACAGGCAGAGAGTTTCTTTGTCACTTAGCGGAGGGAATCGGGAGTAGCAGACATTTCTGGAGAACAGCATATGTCTGATCAGCATAAGCTGCTTCCTGGCACTGCTGCATTAGCATGCTGCTTCCCCCAACAGGATGCTCTTCACACTTTGGCACTGACAAGGAAGAAGCCACAGTGGTTAATCATCTCTGAATCAGAAAATCTCAGTGTGATGCAAAAACTTTCTGTGCAAGGGAATCTTTCTGAATCTCAAGGTACGTGTTTACAACACTAAGATGTGCACAGATATTATATGTTATATGTGAAATGCAGTTTGTGCTTATTCTAGACAATGGTATGGGTTCACAATTTACAGTACATTACCATAAATCAAAATCATTATCTCCAACTGTGTTAAAAGAACTGACCTCAAAAAAAATCACCACTCTTCTGTAAGTATACTATTATAGTGTCTGCTGTTGCAGTCTGTTCACAAGTTTCAGTCATGTGTTTTTGTCATACTTTACTGACATTCACTGTCTGCCAAAGTATTAACTGTGCAACAATTACCTGCTTATGTCTTAGATGCAACCTCTGTTTCACAAGTCTTCTCCTTAATCACCATTGCTTTCTCATTACCAGACGGCAAAACTTCCTGTAATGCAATAATACGCTCACTGGTGCCAGCAATGTATTTATTTAGTTATGTTTGTAACTTGGTTTCCGTCAGGACATAGCCTATCTTCAGTCCTATCTTCAGCGGAGACCTGAAAATACATCTCCATCACAATACACACATGTCATATACAAACAGTGCCAGTTCAGTGTACTGCAAAGCTACAGGCAATAATAGAATACGATGAGTGCTAGGTAGCATCAGGTACAGAAACCAATACAGTGAAATGCAAAATAATAGTGAAACAAGGATCATCAGTCACAACAGTAAGGAAATTAGAAAAACAGATAGATAGAAGTATAATTGTAGAAATCCAAAATAATGAGAAAAAGCAGGAGGTGGAGTAAATACATTGGTAGCAATGAAAGTAAAGAAGAGTAAACAGGGAAGGGGACAGCTGGTCAAAATGCAAGCAAAGAAGGTATTTTATTTTGAGAAAGGAATAATAAAAGTGAACACTGAAGAAAACATTGTAAGGGATAATTTTATAAAGACATAATAGTATCAGATTATACATTACCAGTTTAGTAACTTCAATTTTGAAAATGTGTTTCTTATTTTCATCTTCAAGCAATGATGATGGTTAATTTCTCACAGTTACGGAGATGTACCACAGCAAAGGTTCAGTGATTGCTATCCCAAACCAATAAAGAAATTAACATTTCCTTTCTTTTTTTTTCTTATTTTTCTAGATTGGGTATGCAAAAAATATTTGAATGTTAAAGTTATACAACCACATGTTGACATTAAACATCTGCCTTGACCCTTCCCTGTCGAGATTATTTTATTGTCAATAGGCTGTCAAACATGGGGCTCTTCACATACTAATTCTTTTTAAACATAAGCAATTTGCGAAATATGTAATCCTTCCTGTTTTAATGAACATTCAATAGTTTCCTTATACGAGAGAGCTTTCCATGGAATTTTAAATCCTTCCTGTTTTGATGATCCTTTAATAGTTTCCTTGCATATGAGAGTTTAATGTGGAATATTAAAGCCTTCCTGTTCTCCGCACCCTCCAGTAGTTTATCAGTGAGAGCTATCAGTTTTCAATGGATCTGCCTTACTATTGTGATTATGGGATCTCATATGATGCAGGAGGGTTCCTATCAGAAGACCGAAGACGCATTTTGTCAAATGCGTCTTGGTCGAACTTCAAATGACGAAAATGCAAAATAACAAAGCGACATATAAGCAAATTCTTTCCTTGGGAAAGAAGTTTCTTGACTGCTTTCATCACGTAGCGGTTTTCAGCACTGTAGTGCAATCTCGGCATTGGTATATTTAAGTAGGGGGGTGTGGGGCACAGCCCCCCACTTTATGTAATGTTTGAATGTATTTTTTTTTTTTTTTTTGGGGAACAGCGATTCTTTTCCCTGGGAAAAAAATTGCTGTTCTGGTAGTTCGATGTATTGTGAATTCAAACTTTTGAGTTCGATATAACAATGTTCGATGATATGATCATTTGTTGTTATAATATAGACCCATGCAGGATTATCATCTCTACTAATCAGCCAATCACCGTACAAAACTGAATACTCCTGCAGTACATAAAATATTAATGTAACACTGTTTTGTTTGCTTTCCAACTGATACATATGCAAACTTTAAAAAATTATAATATTTCTGTTCCAGTCTTGTGATCACTAGACAGCATATGTAATTGTATATTAATAGCAGTCATCATATGATTTGCATATAAACACTCACACACACATACACACACACACACACACACACACACACACACACACACACACACACACACACACACACAAAACACACACACGTAGACTTATTTTAACTGTATAATATAAATCATATGTTGTAGGGTTCATAGTTTTGATTAAAATATATATGCCCTTATTAACAAACCTGGCCAGTCAACAATACCTCTCATCAAACACTTTGCTGCTGCAACCCCTTGTAATGTATTATTTTTGTGAACAAACTGGTACTTTGGAACTTATTCTAAAATTTCTAAATTGCATTTATATGGCCATGTTGTGATAATTATAATTTTTATTTAAAAAAGCATACTTCTATAAAGATGTATAAATGCTTATTTTTTGCTTTACTTGATTTTGTCCATACATTGTTTAATACAGTCCATTTTGTCCGTAATTCATTTCTGATTTTAACAATTTTACAAAAGTCATGTGCCTCATTTAGTTATAATAAAAATGTCACATCAAAACAATAGTCATCAACAGTATTTTCAAGCTGAATGTTAAATATTTCCTGCCAGAGCATTAGTAAAACGTAATGCAAACATAATTTTTGTTAAAATAAAATGGACTTGTACAATAAAAGAATAGCCTCTGTCTCTTTGCATTTAAAGTCAATGTTTGACATGCTTCTTATTATTCAAGGCAGGCTTTTCATGTCATGAAATAATAGATGAATGTTGCCGTTCTTTGTCAGTGTCATACTAGTCTTGACTCTTTTATTTCTTCTTGAACCCAATGCATACCTGATGGATTTCTTAATGTGATGAGGTTGCTTTCTCTTCTGCTACAGTTACTGAAGCCCCATTCCCTCTGTCATACATCATTCACCCCTTTATTGGAATTAGCTCTGAGGAAGTCAGAGCTAATTAGTGATACAGCATCATTTCCCAGTGGTGCTGAAGCAACCACCTGTGCTTCCAGTATTCATGAAAGCATCCATTTTCCTCAGTGTACTTCAATTAATAGTGAAACGAGAAAATGAACTAAACACAATAGTTCATGTAGCCCATTTCTGCAATCTCTGTACCATGATTATTTCTTTAAGAAACTCTTATTTTATACGATATGCAACAGAACACTATATGATTGGATTGACTTAAACATTCACTCCCTTTTAAAAAATTTCCATACATAGGTCTTACCATCTTTTAAGTATGTCAACCACAATTAATTATCATAAAAGTGCAGCTTAATGTCTACAGATAACTTAATATATAGTGAAATAGTAATTAGCAGCTCTTCTCACTAGCTGACCATTTTCGGAAATTGGCAAATTAAGCAGCAAAACTGATATGATTCTAAAAATAAGGTCACATAACTGATTACAATGCATCTCTGTAATATCATAAAAATATGGTAATTCAAATGAAGTCTAATGTTGTAGAACTTCTGTTTCATTTAGGATGTAAATAAATACTACTGAGAGACAGAATTGCATCCACACAATCCTAATAATAAAGGGTATTCCTTTGTGTTGTTGGTAGTGGTGAATATTGCAGACACAACACGTGTGATTTCAATAGCCTCTTTTAGAACTAAATTTCTTGCTTGAACATGTGATATTTGGATATAAATGTGTGTCATCAGGAGATTATCAGAATGAAGGCAGATGAAAGATACATGACCTGTTATCTGAGCATAAGTTCATAGGTGTTTACTAGGCTAATGAACACAATGGCCTTTTTAAGCCTAGCCATGCATCCCGAATATCTGATAAGTTCTGACACCCTTGATAAGTGTAAGCATGGGCCTGGGAAATGAACCATTTACAGGTTACATGTTTGTATTAGAGACATAGGTGCCAAACCAGGGATGAATTTCCAGTTTCCCATCCAATTGTCCAAGTTGCACTTGAATTGGGTTAGGGAGGAATTCTGCTTCACATGGATGGGGAGCCTGTTCCATAGATGGGGTAGTCTCTGAAATACATACCTATCTCTCCAGCAGGTCCTATTTATATCACAGGCAAGGTTTAAGTCTTTAGTATGAGTAATTCTGGTACTGTTTATTTTGTGGATATGCAGGAGGTCCATCAGAGTGGGGTCTGACAATGCCCTGTATGCCAGGCATAGATCTCCCCTCAAAAGCCTGTAGGAGACAGAATACAGGGATAGGGCCTTAAGGCGGTTAGCACAAGACATAGTACTTATGCCCTATATTCTTTTAGTGAAGAACTTCTGTGGATGTTCCAGTTGTTTTTATATGCCTGGTTAGGTACATACCAAAAGGGGTATTGTACTCAATGACAGGTCTGATGAATGCCGAATACAGTGGAACAATGACTTCCTTGGACTTAGATGGTATACCTTTGTTTATAAGTTCTGCAACATAGAATGATTTCCTCACCACTGTAGACACATGATGATCAAAGGCTAGATTACTATCTATGTGTGTCCCTAAGTCCCTGACTACTGGGTAAACACTAAGGGGTGTGTTGTCAATATGATAGTTACCAGGGATGGATGACTCTCCAAATGATACTATTATGCATTTCTTGGCATTTAGTTTTAGTCCATGGCTCTAACACCAGATGTTTGCCTGTGTCAGCTCCTCCTGGAGAACATTTGTGTAAGTGTGAGATTCAATGACAGCTCCTAATTTGCAATCATCTGCAAATTTAGTCAGCCAGGGACAACTGACGTTGGCCTTGACTTCTGAGAAGTAAATGCCAAAAAGGAGCAGTCCAAGGACTGATCCCTGAGGGACTCCACTTATGACTGGCCTCTTTGTAGAGGTGGACTCCTCGATTCTAACTTCCTATGTCCTGTCAGTGAGCCAGTTGGCTATCCACCGGGTGACATATGGGTTTGTACTTAACCTCCTGAGTTTGTCAACAATGCCCGAGTGGGGTATTGTGAAATTCGACCATATTGTAAAGCAAATATTAATGTTCTTACTGGGTTACTCAATGAACACTTATAAGCAGACATTAAGATTTGTTTATGGTCTCTTTCTTTTTTCATTTTTAATACATAAACAACATTTTTATTTGAAAATGTTAGAATAGTGCAACTGCTGTTTCACCAACTGACATCAGTGAGAGAGAAAGAAATTCCACTGAAACCTGCTTTCAGTGAGCAATAACTGTCACCTCTTCCCCACTATTGTGTAACCTTAGAGTTGGTATATATAACTTCTCTTTACCTTTTTGTAATTTTTGTAACTTTAATGGAGCTTTTCTCCTGGGGCCTCTACTGAAAATGGGCCTGAATGCCCAGTCAGTCTATCCTAGTACACAAAAGGCAATAAATAAAAAAACAAATAAGTTATGGTGTGGGGGTGTCCTCCCACATGTGTGTGGGGGGGAGTTTCCTCTTGCAAAAAACACTTTTGTTGTTTGTTGAAAGTGACTTTCAGCAAATATTTTTTCAAACTTTTGCCCATACATATATATATATATATATATATATATATATATATATATATATATATATATATATATATATATATATATATATATATATATATATATATATATATATATATATATATATATATATATATATATATATATATATATATATATATATATATATATATATATATATATATATATATATATATATATATATATATATATATATATATATATATATATATATATATATATATATATATATATATATATATATATATATATATATATAAATATATGTGTGTATATATATATATATATATATATATATATATATATATATATATATGTCTACCTGACATTGTCGACAGTCCAGAATGCCGACAGCCATATGGCCGACACCATATGACTGACATTCGGAATGCCAACAATGCGGAACTGGCATCTCACTATTGTGCGGAATGGAAAGATTTCCATTCCTGCACTGTAGTGCGATCTCAGAGTTAGTATATTAAAGTTACAGGGGGTGTTGGGGGCATAGCAAATGAAAGGAAATTTTATTTTCCTTTTTCATGGTCTACTTACAATGTCGAGATTTCGGCAGTCGGTCATATGGTATTGTTGGCCATATGGTTGCCGGTGTTGTGAGCTTTCGACCTTCTCATGTAGATCTATATATATATATATATATATATATATATATATATATATATATATATATATATATGGGCTCACTTTATAATTTCGAAATACTGAAATCCCGAATTTCAGCATCCCGAAATTATAAAGTTGAACCTTTAAAATCATGAAAGTGCATAATCGCGAATCCGAATATCTCAAATTCACAGTTATGGCTTTACGGTACGTTACGTGTGGTGTTGTGAGTTGATGGTTTCTGGTGTTGTGTGTGGATTTAGGTGTAATTTAAGGTAAGTGAGTGTTTTGTAAGGGTTCGTGTGAGAGATTGCGTGTGTGTGAATGTGTTTGTCAGTTGTATATGTGGGTTAGGGTAGGCAGGTGAAAGCATGGGTGTGTAAATGTTGGATGTGTTGATGTTTGTATATGTGTGATGTTTGTGTTTGTGCGAGGGACTGTAGAATGTGTGGGTGTGAGTTTCCTTTTTGTGTCTGTTTGTGCATTCTCGGAGTTAGTTTATATAAGTAGGGGGTGGGGGGTGCAGCCCCTCACATGGTGGGTGCAGGGGGGCTTCCCCCCTGCTTATATGTAGTGTAGGTTTGTTTGTTTCTGTTTTTGTGTTTGTGTGTGTTTTGTTTGGTGTGTGTTGGATGATGTATATGTTGTGTGGTGTATGGTGTGTTTCCGTTCATGATTTTGTGTTTCTTAATTGTGCAGTTTTGGGATTTGGGACATTCAACTTTATGGTTTTGAAATGCATAAAATTTGGGTTTTCAGTATATTGAGATTATAAAGTGAACCCATAGGTGTGTGTATATATATATATATATATATATATATATATATATATATATATATATATATATATGTATTTATATATATATATATATATATATATATATGTATATGGATCCCTATCAGTTGATTGAGTTTTGAGTTTTCAAAAACTCGAAATTCATATCAGCGAGATGATATGATGGAATTTCTGAAAACATGAAGCTTTTGTATGGAGATTGCAGTACAGTGAGGATCAGGAAATTTACAGTTTTCCTTAATGTAGTACAATCTCGGAGTTGGTAAATATAATTAGTAAGGTGTGTGGGGGCTGCAGCTCCCAACATGGGGGTGCAAGGGGGCTTGTTTCCTATGAACAACTGTAAAAAAGATAGATTTTTGTGTTTTTTTTTTTGTTTTTTAATTTTTGTGTGTTTAGAAATTCGATCGTATCATCTCACCTCACCGATATGAATTTCAAGTTTCTGAAAACTTGATCAACTGACATCGATATATATATATATATATATATATATATATATATATATATATATATATATATATTTCAAATTAGATGATTTAAGAGTCAGGAACCTTACCTTCATAGTTGAGGAATCACAATGCTTTATAGTCCCAATCTCATAGACAAAAAACATTCCTGAAATTATAATATGGTTTGAATTTTCTTGGGCTATGCTGCTCTTCTTTAGCGGCAATGAGCATTTCTGCTAGAATGACTCACTCATCTGCAAGCATGGTTTTAGCAATGTCAGCAAATATGAAATCAGTATATTAAATGTAGTTCACACTAATCAAAATATGATTAAATATACAAGCATAACTAAAATAGTGTCAGTTGATCGAGTTTTCAGAAACTTGAAATAAATACATTTAAAATCCTCTCTCTTAATAACCATTTAAATCTCTTCTCATAGCAAAATATTATGGATGATAATGGATGATAATTTTAACTTTGATTTACATATGCAAAATTGCATTAAAAACTCTCAAAAAAACTAAGAATGCTTTACAAAACCAATTTCTCAACAGCAAAACTAAAATTAAACTTGAAGCTACTTACCTCCTCCTCTCACTACGTTATGGCTCTCTTATCCTTACTAATCTCCAGGCATCAGAAAAATCAAAACTTGAACGATGCTGTAATAAAGTGGCTACATTTGCAGCAAATACTTCTTTCAAAACTCATTATCGTATAGTATAAAAAAACTCTAAATTTGTCAGAGCTACCTCATAAGCTAAGATATACACAGCCTCTTACCACTTATACAATTATCCAGTTTTTGCTTGTCCAGCACTAAATGCCATTCTACATAACTATGTTCCCAATTGGTCATTACAATCTGATGATCAAAAACTCCTCTCTGTCCACATATCTATCAAATATGGTACGTATGGTCTGTACTGATACCATGTTGTTAAGGCCTGGAACCCCTCACCTGTATCCATCAGGTCAATACCCTCCCTCCAATCCTTTAAAACCATTCTGAAAGACTTCCTAGCCAAAAGCTGGCTCTGTTCTTGCTTAACCCCAGAATAAACTATATCCATAAATATAAACAAGTATTTATTCATACCTTACACCTCCTTACTCTCCCATTTTCACTCAATTCCTTACTTCAATCAATTTCTCTCCCCTGACCCTCTTTCTAAATATGCCTTAACCCTGTTTTTTTTTCCTCTCACTTCATATTGCAATTCTTGTTTGAATTTTTGAAGATTGTAATATTATTGTTTTTAAAATGTTTTTGTAATACTGTGGAGCATTTCTCCCTGGGCATCTGTTGAAAATGGGCATATACCCAGTCAGACTTTTGCAGTAATCAAATATCAGTAAATAAATAAATAACTGTTGATATTTCGATCAGTATTGCTATGAAAAATGTGGTAGGGCACACCATGCAATGAAAAATGTAGTTCTCATATTGTCAAACAATAGTGGTGACTGACAGAAAATGCTGCATGTGTTTTAAACAGATGTTAACTCCTATAGGACCCTTTGATTGGTTCTAAAAAATTGTAGCATAATGACACTCTTTTTTTCCCTATTGTTGAGTTCTTGTCACTATAGTCTTCAAGTTATTGTTTCCTTTTATTTACCTTAGTTTGCCAGCATAGTTTATAGACTTCAGTTTTTATAATTTTTATTTTTTTAAGAATTTTTATAATTTGTCTCATTGGTTGCACAGACAGACATATGTCTTACCATGTCTCCAGTGTGCTGCTGACCACAATGTAGCCCTCTCTTTACTGTAGGGGCAGAATTTTTGGGTACCTGAAATACTGCAGTAGCCATAAGGATAGAATAAGTGGTCTTAAGACAAAAGTATCCATAGGTTCATAGGTAGGTACTAGGCTATTGGCCCTAGGGCATAATTAAGCCTAGCCAAAAATTTTGTGCTATTGCCTCCCTCCCAAGTGGTTTAGTTACCTGCACCCCTGTCGAGCAGGGCCTGAGGTGAATTTCCTGTTTCCCATCTACTCATCAAGATTTCTCTTGAAGAGTGCCAACAAGGAGCTCTGCCTCACATATATCGGGACCTTATTCCAAAGCAAGGGGAGTCTCTGTGACACGAATCTGTCCCTCCAACATGTCCTGTTTATTGATGATGTCAGGTTTATGTCCCTTGAGCATGTAGCTCTGGTGGAACATTTCTAGCAATTCAGGGTTTGACATAGCCTTGTATGTCAGGCAGAGATCACCTCTGAGTAGCTGATTTGCGACCGAGTACAGTCTGAGTTTTTGTAGCCTCATGGCATAGGGCATCTGTTTAAGGCCTGTTATCCTCTTTGTTAGGTACTTTTGTGGCCTCTCCAGTTGTTGCATGTGTCTTGTTAGGTACATCCTGAATGGGGCATTATATTCAATAATAGGTTTAATGAGTCATGAGTATAGTGAGACAATAACTTCCTTATTCCTAGATGCAAACCCTTTTGTGATAAGGTGGGCCATGTAGAAGGATGTTCTAACCACTTTGGCAATGTGGTTGTCGAAGGAGAGGTTACTATCTGCCTGAGTCCCTAGGTCTCTTATCACACTCTCTGTGATAAGTGGGCTGCCACCTATGTTGTAGTTCATAGGTACTTGATTTTTCCCAAAGGGGATAACAATGCACTTTTTGGCATTTAGTTTGAGGCCATGGTTTTGCCATGGGTTTGGCAGAATGGTACTTATGAAATCCTCTCTTTTCTAGCATGCCACAGAAGGTTTATCCACAAGGTGTACTTCAGGCTGGATTCACCCTGGGTGTTATTTTCTTTATTTTCTTTATTTCTGGCTCTGATGTAGTACATTCTGAACAAGATGGTGAATTGTTTTATTACCCTCTGTTTCTTCATTTAGTTTTTAGAACATTCCTGTTACTTGTGTTCATTGTACTCCCTATAAAAGTGACCCTATATTCTTCTAGTGTCAAATATAAACCAAAAACATTAACATAGCTTGTACATATGAAAGGATAACAAAGGATAAACTGTCTGTCTTTTCATTTTCTCAACTTGCAGATTGCATACTTGTTTACCTATGTGGTGGTCTGGCAATCCCACTTGATAAATTGTCCAAATTCAGGGGTGGCCAGGGGCACTCTCTGGTTATAGCTTCATAAGTTCATAGGAGGCTACTAGGCTAATGGCCCTAGAGCCCTTAAGAGCCTAGCCATGTTTATCCCTAGTTGTTCCAATTGTTGACAGATAGGTGAGTGAAGTTCACAGAGATAAGGGTCTATGGTAGTTAATACTGACTTCCTCTGTCCATGAAGGACATGGGCACCACCCCAGGAGTAAATTTGTGGTGACTCATCACTGATCTAAGTTGCATTTGAAGAGGGTCAGGGATGGGCTATGTTTCATGTGAAATAGAAGCTTGTTCTAGAGAGGTGGCAGTCTCTGGGAGATGTATCCATCTATTCCACACTACCTGTTCATTTCAGAGGCTAGGTTAAGATCCCTGGAGCAGCTTGATTTACAAATGTGTAGCATTTCCATCAGGGCCTGGTCAGAGACTGCCCTGTAAACCATACACAGGTCAGCCCTTAGCAACCTGTAGGATACAGAATACAGTGACAAGGCTTTCAGTCTTTCCATGCAAGGCTTGTTTTGTGTCCCTGTAATTTCTTGCTGAAAAACCTCAGTGGTATCTCCAATTGTTACAGGTGTCTGGTGAGGTACATGCAAAAGGGTGCATTGTACTCAATTGCTGG
The DNA here is from genome assembly GCF_019279795.1 of Protopterus annectens. Taxonomy (NCBI): domain Eukaryota; kingdom Metazoa; phylum Chordata; order Ceratodontiformes; family Protopteridae; genus Protopterus; species Protopterus annectens. Next base: position 305,736,654 of record NC_056735.1, on the reverse strand, counting down.
TCTGATGAAGGCCAAGTATAATGGAATTATAACATCCTTAGGTCTAGCTGAGAGGCCTTTACTTATAAGATGTGCAACATAGTAGGATTTCCTTACTACTGCTGGTACGTGGTGGCAAAAGTTCAGATTGGTATCAGCTTGAGTACCCAGATCATGTACCACTGGGTCTACACTTAGAGGGATGCTATTTATAATGTAATTAGCAGGGATATCAGCTTTCTCAAAAGGAATAATAAGGCATTTTTTTTAGATTTTGCTTTAATCTGTGGCTTTGGCACCAATCATTTGTCTACATTATCCCTGTCTGCAGTATATTAACATTGTTGGGGGGACTCATTGATTGCTGCCAATTTACAGTTGTTAGCGAACTTGTCAGCCACAGGCCATTCACATTTGCCTGGACTTCTAAGAAATAAATTCTGAACAGTAAGGGGTGCAGCACAGAACCCTGTGGTATGCCACTGATGACTGGTCTTTTGCCAGAGGTTGGCTACCCATCTGGTAGTGTAGGAGTTAATTCCAAACTGGGAGAATTTCTGTATAATACCTAAGTAGGGGATTGTGTCAAATGCCTTGGCTAGGTCAAGATAGGCTGTATATACTGTCTTTCCCTCATCCATGGCCTTGGTGATTTTCTCAAAGTCAACCATGTTTAACAGGCATGATCTACCTTCAACAAATCTGAACTGGGTTGGGTCCAGAATTTGGAAATTACCTATGTCCTTGTTAATAAGGTCCAGCTAGTCAAGCTTATGGGCCTATAATTCTCAGGGTCAGTTGATGGTCTCCCTTTGTGCAGAGGGATTATGTTGCTGTCCTCCATTCTGCTGGATCATATCCAGGTCTCAGGCAGTGGTTAAACAGGGATCTAATTGGGTCTGCCAGGTCATGTTTTAAGTTGTTTAAAAGGCAACCTGGGATGTTGTCTGGTCCCACTGATGCCATATTTTTGGCCTTGGAGAGTGCTGAGATAACCTGCATTCTTGAGATAATAGGCTGAGGAACTGTGACAGGTATACTTTAGGACAGGGGATGAAGTTTTCTGCAAATCTGTCAGCTAGCAGGTTGGCTATTATCTCTGCTTGAGTGCAGGTGGTGCCATCCACAACCAGTTCAGCTCACAGCTAGGTATTCCCTTTCAGATTGTGGACATAATTAAAGAATGCCTTGTGATTATCCTTTGCTATGGAGGCTACTTTTCTTCGTAATTTGCTTTGGAGGAGTTGATAAGATATTTGATTTGCTTGTTTAAGCTAGAGAGGGATTTCTTTCTCTGCTGAGCCAGTTCTTTCTTGTTCTTGAACATTAATTTCTTTCTCTTGTTATATAGCCTGTTTATATCAGGGGTCCACCAGGGTGTCTTATTTTTTCAGCAAGACCTGGTTTTAATCTGGTCAGGTAAGCCGATTCTATACAACTGCTTAAGTGATTCTATAGGGCATTGGTGCAGACCTCTTCATAGCAGTCCATGTTAGCTTCATTCGAGGGGGGTTTAAAACTTCTTATACCATCACTTAGTAGAAGGTAATTTGTCTTAGAAAAATTCGTAAGCATTTTTGAGCTGATGGAGTATCTGGTCTTATAATTGCATCGAATGAGACTGATTTATGGTCCGATCTTACCAGGGAGGATATCACACCGGGGGGGGGGGGTGGAATGCTCTGCTATGCTAGTGAGTACTATGTCCAGGATATTTGAGCCTCTTGTGGGTGTTTTGACTAGCTGTTCCAGAACATTTGCATTGACAAAGTCCAAGAACCTCTTAGACAGCATGTTGCTGGTCGTGTATGTCAATGGTACAATAATTAAAATCACCTATGAGTAAGGATTTGGGCTGTATAGCAAGTGACTCCAGTAACTCCAGGTATGCGGTATGCTTTTCCTGTATCATGATGGGGGACCTATAGCTAGCTATGATGTGGTAGGGGGATTTGCCTATAGTTAATTGGACATGGAGTAGCGCAAGCGAGTCATACTGTTTGACAAATCTAGAAGTTTACTTATCCTTAATGAAGATGGATGCACCTCCTCCTTTGGTGCTTTCATACTCAGTTTGTGGTCAGAACTTATGGAAGGCATTGTGGCCTTGACAGCTGGAGTGCTTTCTGTGCCTTTAAACCATGCCTCTGTGACTAGACAGATGTTAGCATCTTCCAAAGTGTGGAGTGCTTCCAGGGAGTGCAGTTTCTTGTTTCGACTCCTACCATTAAGTAGCAGTACCTTGAGTTTGTCTAGAGTGGATTTTGTAAGGTTAGGAGGTTGGTTATTTTGACACTGCTTAGAAAAGACACAATAGGGATGGCTAATGCCTTTGCCAGCATATGAAGACCTAGAGGAAACAGGTGCAGACCACCTGTGGCAAAGCAGCATGGCCTGTCAACCATGTCTTCCTAGGCTCACAGATACTGGATCTCCTTGGACTGACACCAAAAGTTAAGCCAATTGTTAAAGTCAGTCATTCTTTTGTTTGTATTGTGGCATCATCCCTCAAGCAGGTAGAATGCTTCTTAAGGCTAGGCGTATACCTGCCTGTGACACATAATCTGAGAACTCAGTCATGCCTTTCTTCATATAGTCCAGTGCAGTACGTATCAAGTCAATCACCCACACATGAACTATGACAGAGTCATATTGGTACTTGTGGTTTACTGACATGAGTGCCTGAGTGACTTGACAGATCCTAGCACCTGACAGGCAGCTAAATGTAACCCACTCCTTATCCAGCCTGGTGAGGAGAACATCCAAGAGTCTCACTATGGAGTCTCCTATGGCCAATACATTAGGTTTTGTGGTGTTATGCCTTATGGGATTATTTATTGAGACACTGGTGTGCTGTTATTATGTGTTATAGTTGTTAATTGCATTGTTATGTGTGTAAGTGGTTTCCATTTTGGAGGCTTCTGATCTTTTGCTAAGTTAATAATGAGTACCTCCAAAAATGTGGGTTTATGTGTCATGTCCTTATTTACTGTGGGAAGTGTGTGTGTGCTGAAAACCTCTTTCACATTCAATTTTTCCTTATGATAGAGTCTTGCTTCCAATTTTACAGTGTAACTATATCTCTCACATAAAGTATTTATTTGTTTCAGAAGTAAGTGGTTGTCAGTATACCTCAGGATCCCCATGTCTGTCAGGTTGGCAAGAGAGATGATGGAAAACTGCCCATCCATGATAACATACTCTTACAGTATGTTTTATTAGGGAAAGGAAAGGGTTAATTTGACAGGACTGTGCTGGTAGCATCAAGACTTCAAGAGAGACCTACACTTTGTGTAGGCTAAGGTTGATCAATAACGCAATGCTGCTCAGTGCACAACTGAGTTGCTCCTAGATCAGCAGAAACGCTTAGAAGGGTTTCACCAATAGCTGTTTAGGGGAAACTGAGCTTCTAGGCTTTTGTGTCTATGCAAGGGCACTGCTAATTGTTGCAGGGAATCACCAGCAGTGCTTTAGTCTGTGCAGACTTGGATCAGGTAAAACAGAAAGCAGCTTTATCACTCACAGACAAGAAAATATAGGTTTACTTTCCTCACCTTAGGTTTACTTTCCTCACCCAACAGGGAATCATAGCAGTATTTTAGTTTATGCAGGCTTGAACTCTTTTCAGAAAATGACAAAGGCCCAGAAATGCACTGTGTACTTAAGTACCACTCAACTAATTTAACCAGTGAAAAAACTTGCGAAATATGCAACCAGTGTACCCTGGGCACAGGAAGCAGCTCATTCACAGGTTTGAGCTTTAGTCTTCTGTGCTAATCAACAGGCAAAATTATAGTATATTACCAGTTACATTCATGTTTCATTCCCTTATATTTTTTACGCATACTGTATGTTAAACAGGTAAGTCCTCCGTACATAACTGTTTCATTTCAGGGGAGACCCCAGCGTACTGTCTTTGTAAGCAACTTGCTCAGAGTCACTCAGTAGGCTAATGTAGGTGGAAAAAGCAGCCTTAATTCTCTGTGCTTACTGCCAAACTAGCACATGTCTGTCTTTCTGTATCCATACTTTTCATCCACCTGACCTTCCAGTCTAGCTTACTTTTATACATCATCCTAGATTTGTTGTGCAACTCTATAGCATAAATTACACTCATTGTCCATTTATTCTCTCATCTGAGTGCTGTCATCTTCCTTACTATGTAAAAATCCCATCAAATGCTTTAAGTTACAAACAATAAACTAATATTTGTAAATTAAAAAGTAATTAAAATGCTATAATGACATATGTGATAATGCCCACTTAAGACAAATGCCATATTGGACCTATATGCTTTCATTAAGCTTTAAGAAGTGATCCCAAGATATTTCTTCCTTCTATCAGGACAAATGTGTCTATCACTGAACAGCATCACTCCACATATTAAATCCTTAGGGTACCATTTAACAGGTAAGATATCTAATATCCAACACCATGCCTACTACCCCATATGCAAATACTGTACCTATATCTAAACAGTGGCAATCTTAATACAGTGCATATCCCATCTTCCCCTCAATAAATAAATAAAAAAGGGTGTAAAGTACATAAAATACAATGTAAAGCAGAATGTATAGCAATTAAAAATCCAAGTCCTTAGTAATTATAATGTAGTCTGGTCACTGCAATCCAAACAGCCAACAAAGCACAGCATACTATATAAAAAGAGTTGCTTACAAAGTAACCATGGCTATTAACTTTGATATGTTTCCTGCTGCTCACCAGTTTCCTTTAGCCTGTAACCTCACCTTCACCTTCCCAGTGCTATCATTTCTCTGAAATGGCTACAAACCTCTTCTGTTACTCAAGCTTTATATTTCGTAACAGTTTTCCATTATGTCTCCATCATGCATTATATATCTTAACACCTCTTTCAGTAATTTATCTTGACCTATGTTACTTGGTGCACTGACTTCTAGGTCAGGCAGACTTTACTTTGTTCATATGAATGACTTATCCAGATTCACATCTTCCCTTTTTACCACCTAGGGAAAGTCCAGAGTCATTTGTGCTTAGTAGCAGACCACATTTTATCAACTAAAGAATAATTACATCTATTCTTCTGAGCAATGCTTCTCTTTGATAAATTGGTAAAGGAACGCCACCATCTAAAGCTCTGACTCAGCTCCATGCCCGTGGTTGTCATGACCACCCCTAGATTTACCAGATATTGTGAACATGCTTAGGAACTTTCTTTGTGTATTACACCCCTCTGCTCTACTGCATATTCTTCATCCTTATCCCTCTGCCTGTAACTGCCTCTGTCTTCTAAATGATATTTGAAAGGTCTTATAAGTCAAAAGGTTTTTGAATATGCACAACATGTATCTGTATCTGTGTATGCCATCTACTTTTCCTTCCTTCACTTAGTGCACTCCCTCAAACAATGGGTCTATTTGACACTTGGTGGCATATGGTTCAGTAAACTATCTGCCTCACACCCTTTTAATCCTTCTGGAGTGCTTATACCTATCAAATGGTTCATCTTTGACCTGTTTCCTAGCTAATCCAGCTCTAGTGTCTGGTCTAGCAGATCTTGTTGCCCTCATCTAGCCTTCTGTTCTGCTGCCTTTGTGAAATTAACATTTTGGCCCTACATTACCTTTGCCTTAGCCTCTTCACTCTCCAAGACAGACATTCTTTATGCTGGAGGCAGAACGCTTAAGTGGCAATCCTCTCCATGAGCTGGGCGATGTCTTATACCTGAACTCATGAATCATTTAGTCTTTATTAAACTTTTAACCATATTAATTCCTTCCACTTAAACTATAAACTCCAGGTACTATTACTGTTCCCAGAATAAAGGCATCTGGTTCATCACTTCTTATTATAAACATTCAGAACATCCATCACTGTATCAGTAAAATGAGTTAACTATAACTTCCAAAGGACAACTGATGCAGATGTTCAGGTTGTTAATAATATACACAGCTACTGTAGATTTTCAGGTTGCGTGCAATATAGATAGGTAGACAAGTAGACAGATAGATGCATACACATGCCACACTCATCAATTAACATATTCCATTGCCATAAACAAAAGAGGCTGAGAAACAGAATTGTACTTACATGCTTGACTTTATTTTAAGACAGAATAAAAGAATGACAGGTTGGATCACATGACATATATTCCAGTTAAGGTAAGACCTACAAATAAGCTATATAAAGTTAGCAGTTCTGTCTTAGGGACTGGTGACTGTTCTATGGTAAATCATCCTAGCTATTCCATTTAGAACCCTGTTTACTGACCCTAAAATGTAACTGCATAATACTGGCAGTTTGATGTTAGTTTTTAGCTTTCATTCTGTGGTGTAACTACAGCTACAGTGTTCAGCACCTTGCAGTTATGCTGCAGAGTTTGCAGATAACTGTAATACTTTGTACAATATAAACTAATTCTATCCTTTCACTATGTACTGATAGATTATCTACCATCAAACCTAACTTCAGAGAATAGCCATAAATACTTCATCTGTAAGTTTTCTCAGTCTATAATAGTAGTCTCTCTCTCTACTGCCTGAGTTCTATGGCCATCGTTCGTCATTCATCCTGTGGAAAAATGGCTCAACATTCTGCTGTCACCCCATCTTGGGACAGTTTGACTGCATTATGTGTTCTAAGGCAGTGCAGTAACTGCCTTATACTTACTGACTGTCCATTGCTTCTACCAAGCAATAACACAGTCTGTGTGAGATGTAAATATTTAAAAAACATGGACACAAACCACTCACATCACCCCACTGCTTCCAAGCATCATGTCTTCACAACACTTCATCAATTAGAGCACACCACTGAGTCCATAACTTAAGCCAAGTCTGTAATGAAAAAAATTGCCAAAGCCTCCTAGAGTACATTCTAAAAGATCCCAGCCTCCAGCACATGTCCAGGTTAAGTATGCACAATCTCTATTCAAGAACATCCCTACCAAATTTTTTATGCTGTGTAGTCACTCAAAAAGATTACATTAAGTGCACATGTAGTCTACACTTTGTGGTAACCTTTATGAATCCCCTTTGATATTTAAGGATGCAAGAAAATCAGTAGGAAATCGAAAATTAGGAGGAAGAAGGTGGGAGTTATGCTTGTGTTGTCTTTTCACTCAGAACAGTGTGCACTTAGTGTAGGTATTAATAAATCTCACAGAACATCTTTCCCCTCTCCACTTGCACATACTGAAAATCCATGTGACCTGGCAAGGATCACCAGGAGAGCAGATTCCATCTTGGGGAACTTCTCCAGGGCAAACCTACTTTAGCATGTAGAGGGCCTATGCAAATTCCCAGCAGTACCCTGCAAATGGACCCAACAGAGAGGGCTACTGTATTCAGCTATGACTTTTGCTACCACCTAAACAGCTGCATAGAAAAGTCAGTACCAACCTGCCCTGACTACACTGGTAAATTCTGGAATAAACATCTCTAGTAGAATTCCTATATTGTAAAGAAAAATAAGTAAAATAATAAAAAGTTGTTAGAAATCCCCATATTCCTACCCCAAGACCAGAATAAAACATGCAGCGAAGACAGTTTAGAGGACTAAAAGAAAATATAGAGGCATGAGTTTAACTACTGATAACAGTATGAGCTTAGGATCCCTACAGATACCAAGGGAAATTACAAGTCAGTCTTCAGGTATGTGAGTAAATTAAGGAATAATGTCCACAGTCTGATCCCTATGATATAGCCAATAAATTAACAAACAAATTTAGTGCTGCATTTACCACACCTATCCAAATTGTTTTCTGTCACTATAACTGTAAATGTAGTTTCCCCTTGAAATCACCTTGAAACAAATCTTAAGAGTCCCTGACAAAGGCTAAATGAAAACATCCATGAAAACAGACAAAATAACAGGCTGCATTCTGACCTCTACTTAAAAGGTTTTTAACCTCAACATGTTTGCAGGGATTTGTCTGATGTCCGAAAAATAGCCACTGTGACATTCCTAATACAAGGGTGGCCCCATTATGGGCTGTTGTAATTATAGGTCTATCAGCCTTGTAAGCTTTATGTGCAAACATACTATAGCAAAGCTCATTTATGAGGAGGACATAGGCAGCTTAACTGATATACAAACTTATCACACTGTTTGTGAAGGATAGAGGCTACAGACAGTAGTCACTCCATGCATGTTGCTTATCTCAAGCTAGTCAAGGCTTTTTACACTACACCCCCCAACACACACACACACACACACACACACACACACACACACACACACACACACACACACACACACACACACACGCACACACACATGCGCACGCGTGCACACACACACGCACACATACTGGTATTATTGAAAAATTAGACAAGCTTAAAGCAAACTCCTACATTGTCTGTTGAATTGCAAATTGATACCTAATACATTGTAAGTTGTGAAAGTTGCTGGTACTCTATCTGAAAGTAAATTTGTAACTAGTGGGGTACCACGGGAATCAGTGACAGGCCCTCTTCTGTTTAGCATTTCATTTACTGACATCCAAGCCAGTAGCCTAGAAATATAGCTGAGATGCTAAGCAGTTCCAGGAATAGATAGAATATGCACACACTTGGTGTACCAAAAACAGTCTCAAGCTGGAAACACAAAAGTGCATCATCATAATCTTCAACAAAAAATCTACCCCCATGTTAAAAATGTTACTCCACTTCAGATGGACACAGTCATAAGAGAGCTGGTTACCTATGCAGACAATTTTTTTCTAATCCAAGCATTATGTTTCCATCATAGCCAGGAAATCCTTCTATCTGGCTGGTTAAATTCCAAGATATATCTTTAAGAGCTAAAGAAATTATCCTGCCACTATCCACTTCCCTTATTGGAACCATCAATGTATACAGAGCCCTCTTTGGTACGTACAAGCATGTCATTTGACTAGAAAGTTCCAGAGACTTTTAACCAATAAAATTAAAGAAATTAAATCCTTCAGCTATCCCAGTAAATTAGCCTGACTCTGTGACATAGAGAAATGTTGCTTTGATGCAAGCCTGGAGGCCTGTGTTTAATTAGCAACCCAGTATTGGAGGAGCCAGACATAGAGAGAAAGGACTGAAGGGATGTGACTCACTCTGGTTTCCCAGGAGGTGGAAGGGGTTTACACATACTCAGGGTATACTGGATGGTGGAATCTCTATGATAGAGACTAGAAAGAGCACCAGTCATGCTCCAGGGAGGGATGCAGCACCACTAGGAGAGAACATCCATTGCAGAAGTAAGGGGATGTCTTCTGCAGAAAGCCTATTGTACACCTCTTCATTGTGCCTAGACAAATGTGCACAGCTCAGGCCAGGGAGAAGATGATACAAAATACAAACCACCCCCAATGGCTGTGTAAATGATGATCCTTTCCATTCAGTTTTCACCTTGGTGATGTGGAATGAATGAGAAAATAAGCTAGGAGGAGAATGATGGTGAACAGACAGAAGAGGTGAAATATGCAAAAGTATATCTCCTCATAGATTAGCTTATACATTAGCTGATGTTTTATACCTGGTAGCATACTAGCTGCTCCACAATGACCTGTGCCTTACTTTATGAGCTGTGAAAGATCCAATCTTATTTGACCTCTTTCTTTGCAAATCCAGTGGCTCTAGAAACACCCACACTAGGGACCTAGTGAACCTAAGTATAACCAGAAAATAAACAGCAGCCTGCACCAGAGGGATAGATTCCTATCTCACTGTATCCCCAGCCTATAAAATAAGTTATACCTAGAGGTCAAGCAAAGTAATACTTTGGCTACCTTTGAGGCTAGTCTTGTTAATTGGATGGGTAGACACAGATTTACAAAAGGGTTATCTTATATGGCCCTACTCAGCTTGAGGGCTGAGCACTATTACATGCTTGAAAAGGGTGCCAAGACCTTTTAAGTGTGTCTTCTTAAAGTTGCATATGGTTAGGCTTCATATGGTTCCCATAATTCCTTGGCTAATGATGCTCTTATATTACTATATGTTCCACTTCTTAAAAAGACATCACAGTTACTACAATGGGTTATTTGCTTACCCAATCACCCATACTTAAAATACAGACATTTTATAATGCTGTCAAGCAAGAACATTGCAGAGTTTATGCTTGATATCACACTTGTCTTGACTGGATTTTTATTATTTCAAGTCACAATCACAAGAACTTAGTATCTCAGATTTTTTTTTTTGTCTTTGCTGGTCTGGTTGACAGAACAACATAAGAAACTATCATACTCTGAGACAGTGGTTGGGATGGCACCCTTTCAACTTTATGACCACCAGCACAAGATTTGCTTCACTTTTCACTCATTTACATTGCTATAGACATTTGACTGAAATGTCTCTTAATCCTACTGTAAATTCTTTATCATCCCTATACAAAATGCAATTTTATCTGTTTAGTAGCTGAGAGTAAAAGCTGAAAGAAGAAGAAGAAGTAGTTGAGTGTAAACATACTCTTATTTTAATATTGATATATTTTGATATACCTTTAGAAGTTGCTAGCAATGTTAAACTTGCTCTTTATCCTTCCTGCTGAGTTGTAAGATTGCTATCATGCGTATTGTAATATGCCCTTTGTGCCATTTGTCTGCTTCTTAATTCTTCTCTTTAAAAGTTGTGATGAAGAGTCCCATCCTTGTAAGGATTTATTCTATACCTGAGCACTGAGATCTAGCAACCAGCAGTTGTAGAAATATTTGATTTCTTCACTACATTTTTGACCATTTGAACAGAATTCATAGGTTGATCTCCCAGCCTTTAGAAGAGTTATGATTTTTTGGGAAATCATGTCTTCTAATAGGCAACAAGAAGAAAAAGAATTGGTAGAATCTTTTAAATTAATAATATCTGAATTTTGTGTGTTCTAATGTATATACACTATACCACATTAATTCTTGTATTGAAAAAGATGCATTCCTAATTTATGCAATCGTTTTCATGGAATATCATGTGAAATCTTATATCTTTTTGCCTGTTTTAATTACAATCTGTCACAAAGACTTCAGTTTAATCTGACATTATAGGCTAAACTTAAAAAAGAATTCTCGTACTTTCTATCCATTTTGTGTTGTTTAAATGTAGCATATCAACTTTATGTAGTGTCTCCTGGATCATCTGATTAGGGATTATATCCTTGTCCAATGTGAAAAACAGCTCGTGATCACATGGAAGGTCATACCCACATGAAAGTATACTCTAAGACACATCATCTGTCATAACATTTTATCTACCCATCCATTCATGATGAGGACATTGTGTCATTTCTGCAACTTTCATGTTTCTTTTGTTCATTTCACTCACCTGTAGAAATAGATAGTTGTGAGACAACCCATAGAACTTTTGTATCATGTTCTAACAAGTGTTCTTTCGGCTATTCAAAAGATGTTCCACTTAATGTATGAACAATGTGCATTTGCTTGTCCCATTTATATTGTATTTTTAAACCATATATTTTAAAGTCAGTAAAATTTGTTGAAGTCTGCTTAGTGTCTTCAACAAAGATTTCTTAGAAAGTAATCTGCAAGGGCTTATGATCTGACTCTACGTTAACAGTTCCACTATTTGTGTAACAAAGGAATGTTCGACATCTATATACAACTGGTAGAATTTTCTGTTTTGAGCATCCTGTCTGCACTTCATTCAAAGCTCTAAACCCACATGTTCATGGCTTGCTTTCTTGAAGTAATATTGTTCCTGGCCCTGTTTGATTTGAATATCTGAAGAGAAATTGGTTGAAAAACATTACACATCTTTAAAGCCTGAGCTTGTATGTCAAGCATTATAGCAATTTAAAACTGTTATCTTGCTGTAAAGGCCAAAACTGAGTGGCATTATGTTCTAGTAGCTTCCTAAATGTTAACATTAGCAGTTAAGTTTGAAAGATAATGAATCGTAGCATTGAATCTCATTGAATCTGATGAGAGGAGTTTTTTGTAGTTTATAAATATTAAGTACATCATTTATTTTCTCTGGTTCTAGTCCAATGCCTTTAGAAGACAGAATGTGATCCACATAGTTGAAGTAATGCACACAAATATAACTTTTGGTTTAATTAAGTTTCTAACCATTTGCTTTACTCTGTCCAGCTATTTAACAGCTCACATATTATTTTCCTGCTTGGCAGTACCCCAAACAAGCAAAAGAACTATGATATTCACAGTACCATACAGACCTTCAGTTATTTCAACAATGGCTTTCTGAAATACTTCTGCTGCTGAGGATATTAAACTTCAAAGTACCTACCATAAAATAACAAAATTTGCTCCTCATCTGCTTAACAGCACAGGCCATTGTGGTGACCATAACGTCTTTCAACAGTAATAATTTGAGTATCACTGTGATGTATAATGAGAACATAATCACTACAGCACTTGAGGAAATTATAGTTATGCTTCTATTTTGGTAATTAGTTAGCAGGAGTTCATATTAACTCATTAAAGTCTAGTGACTCCTGCAGGTGGTTTCTCTAGTTACATCCTTGCCTGTTCATATTTGCATTAATAATAATTTCAATCCCATACTGCTTACAAGTTATTGAAAGATTTTGACTTGAATATCACTTGATGGACAATACAACTGCACTAATACTTGACATTTGACTAGTGCAGGTAAAGATAAACTAATTGTTGGTCATACAATATTTTTTTATATTGTCATACATTTTATATTTCTGTAAATATCTGAACAACTAAGTGGCATAGACAGAAATGCTTAGCATCTTATGGAAGCTCTCTTCTAGATAAACAAAATGCTGCATAAGTTGAGTGGTTTCTGAGATAATGAAAGCTGTTTGCAGAACATTATAAACTTACTAGTTACTATAACAAAACACAAACAAAGACAGACAGGATAAATGGTTCACTCACTATAGGATAATAATGTCCAAACACACCAAGTAGAGTGAACCAAACCAAGTCAGAGGCTTCTAATACAAAATGCAGACCATGTAAAGAATTAAAAAAACATTTACTGTGAGTGCTTTCATAGTCTGACTGGTGTGTTGGGACATTAGTAGTTACTATGTTTACTGTTATTTATAAAATCCAGTTTAAAACCCAGAGCCTAAAGAATACTGCCACTATGAAAATAGTTTGTGCTAAAGAAGTTGCCATTTACACTTTTTTGTATCCTGTGGTTCTAGAAATATGAACATTTGTCTAAAATATGAGGAGTTAATTTGATTTTATCAAAAAGTTTAGGCTCTACCCTTTGGAATTTACATTGCAGCCTTCTAGACGTCCATTGGTGGGAATGAGTTAACAGTACCCAAAATACGGTTCTAGTACTGCTACTCAAGGGAGGTGGAACAGTTAAAAGTGTGCTGCTCATCTTACAGCGGATAACAGAAATCAAGTTATACACTGACATACTGTTGTGGTCTATACTACTTATGTAGTTAGTTCCCATCACATTATGTTACACTTTCTTAATTTTTTTATTTGGTTTTAAAACTATAAATAAACAAATCAATTGTAAAACAAACAAATAGCTATTTACGAAGGTCCACAACTAATCAATACATCCAAGTTATACATCAACAGTTAAAATTTTTCAAGCAAGTTTAAGCCAAGATTTATACTAATGTGTAATATTAGAAGTTCTCATATTTATAGTATGCAATTCACTACTGCAATCAATTTTTGCTAGACTAATAAATCCAACACTAGAGGGGGTAATTTATTTTTCCAGTGTTTAGTAATTACTTTTCTGGCTATAGCAAGAATAGACCAAAGAGGAGGAACTTAAAATTTTTCAAGCAAGTTTAAGCCAAGATTTATACTAATGTGTAATATTAGAAGTTCTCATATTTATAGTATGCAATTCACTACTACAATCAATTTTTGCTAGACTAATAAATCCAATACTAGAGGGGGTAATTTATTTTTCCAGTGTTTAGTAATTACTTTTCTGGCTATAGAAAGAATAGACCAAAGAGGAGGCACTTGTTTTTTTTAAATTATCGCAGGAATCAGAACATTAAACAAAACTAAAGATTTAAAAATATTATATCTATCTAACCATAGAGCTTGAACAATGTTATTAATTTCTTTTCAAAAAAAGGAGATGACTTCACACTCATATACCATATGCATCCAGTCAGTTATTATTTCTGTATCACATCTCCACCAAATAATTCTATTTGATTTTTTTACATAATTGTAAAGTTGTTAGGAGTGACAAAAGCTCTATATAAAAATTTCCAAGTGAAAACTTTTAAATGTAATGAAGATGTAATTTTCTCTGCCATTTTTAATATTAATATTTCTTGTATTCTTCAGAGAAGTCTTCATTATTAATGCTTGAGGAGTAATTTTAATAGGAATTGTCTAAATATGTGAAATCTAACTTAAGGTTTGTATACATTTGTGACAAATATGATTTATTTTTCATAGGTTCATATATATATATATATATATATATATATATATATATAAATCTATGATTTGTTTTTCATTGCATTATTATTGATATTTATTACAATTTCTATAATTTGGGGAATTCATTCTTATCTATGTTAAACATCTTATTTACCTCTGTGTTCACAAAGTCTCTAAATATTTGTAAAATTAACCAGTTCTCAAAATCTTGATTGTATTTGGACCTTACATTTTCAACAATATGTGTATCAATACCATTTATGTATTGATGCCAATAAATTAAATTACTTTGTTGTTTCAATACTAGCATTTTGTTGAAGTTATGAGTTGTTTCTAAGCAGTCATTTGTATATGCAATTGGAAACATAGACAATATTAAGTTTTTAATACAATGGTTAGAATATGTGAAGTTTTGAAAAGAGGAAATGGTTCTATTTAAATAGGGAATTTGAGAAGAGGGTACAATACCATTAATGCAAAAATCTTTTAATAACCAGATAAAACTATTAGGTACTATTTCTTTATGACTGTCTGTGATATATTTATTATTTACTAATACTATTTCTTGATGTATTTGTTTCCATTTTGGATCATAAGATAAATTTATCCACAATGCTATAACTTTTACAATTGTTGAAGTAGCATACAATTGAATATCAAAGAATCCTGTACCCCCATTATCCCAACCTTTTCTGTGCCGATCAAAGGAAACTCTTGATTTATTAGGATGCCAAAAAAATTAAGTAGAATATTAATTATCTTTTTCATCAATTCTTTGGGGGGAGATAGTACTAAAGATTTTAAGACAAACAATATTTTAGGGAGAAAAACCATCTTAAAAAACATTAATCATTCTTCCATGGTAAAGAACAATTTGTTCCAATTTATGACTAAACTTAAAATGTTATCAACAACCTGTTGAACGTTTGTTTGTATCAGTTCTTTACTATTACACATAATGGTCATACTACAGTTTTTCATCTGCTTACTATTCCACTTGAAGTTAGAATATTTTTGTATGATTAAATCTTGAGTTTGAGAATTCTACAAACTGATCCATAGAACTAACTCTATGTTATAAAGAATTTTCTATATTTCCTATTAATAGTAAAATATCATAAGCAAATTGCTGAATCTTTAGTGCAAAATCTTCTTTTATTTTAATACCATTAACATTCTTAGTGGTTCTAATACTATTTGTAAAGGTTTCTATAGCTAATGCAAAAATTAAATGTGATAATGGACAGCCTAGTTTTGTGTCTTTTTTGTAATTTAAATGAATTAAAAAGAAAATAATCCATTTTAACATAATAAAGCAGTGTATTATTGTTTTAAGTGGTGTTCGGTTTTATTCTGTAGTTTGTAGTCTGCAAGGATACCTAATTTTGTTTTTAACATTACTCAAAAATTGCAAGATATCAGAAAGTGTACCACCAAACTCAAGTTTCATCATAATAATGAATAACTTTTAATAAGATGAATAGTTTAACCTTTTAAACTCTAAGTGAAAATAAATGGCCTTAATTTCATATATAGCTAAAAGAATCAAACTGCAATATCTTAAAAAAGAAACTAGCAAACATTTGAAATAGGTAAAGAAAGAAATAAATGGTTTACCTTGCAAAAAGTAGTATGCAGCACCTGTTCATAAGTATTCAAGTACTAATTTAAATGAATGAGAATTCATAACTATGAAATACATTGATTTTTATTTGTCCTTCAGGTTTTTGCTGTTTTTGTCTTTTATTAACCAAACATCTCTTGTTTTATTTCTCTTCAAAGAAGTTGATAGATTTCAATCCATTTCTTCAGTTTTTTTTCTAGGTTTTTATTTTTCTGTATAAAGTACATTGCATCTTCCAAGGTGTTTAAAATCTTCTTTCCTTCTGGAAGGTGAATCCTTATTTTTGCTGGAAACAAAATGTGTGCTTTAATATTGTTTTTCTTCAAGTTTTTAACAAGTGGCACACATGCTTTTCATTTGGACATCAATAATGTTGAATAGCCATTGTGAAATCTTATAGTATTTCCTTTAATTTTAACTTTATAATTAGCCCATGCAGCTTTGAAGACTAAATCCTTATCTTAACTTGAGAAAATTCTTATGATCACTGACCTTGGTGAAGTTTTTTTTTTTTTTTAAGATAAGTTAGAAAATGATCTATGTGCCCTTTCAATGCCAAATGAAAGCACTTCAGCAGGTTCAAAGTTATAGGCAGCCAGGTATTAAGGAACGGAATCATACTGGCTCTCCCTTCTTTTTCAGGAATCCCATAAATCCTGATGTTATTACTTCTAGATATGTTCTCTGAGTCCTTTATTTTATCACAGAATAAGTTGTTTTGTTTCAGATGAAATTCAGTGTTGTTTTCATTTTCAAGTAATCCTTCATCAAAATCAGGCATTGCCTCTTCTATACTTGAGATTTGTGATGATTGTTGTTTAAGAGATTCACTCAGCACTTCAACTTGCTTTTCTACATTCCTCTTTGAAATTCTCCATTTTGCATTCTAATTTATCTATCTTTACAGATAACTCACTGATATTACTTAGTACAGCCTGTATGTCTTTTTTCATAGTACTTTCCTGTACACTGAGCTTAGAGTGGCTCATTCTGAGACAATTAGTTCTTTCCAGTATTTTTGACAGGAAAAAGGAATTAAAAGAGTTTCAGACTTGTTATTTTTTGTAGTAAATCTTTAAGCAGATGTTCAACTATAAATCCATCAAGTTTTGAAGTGTTCTATTTGATTTTCCTAGTAAACATCATGTCAGATATGTTAAAATGAAGCAGAACTAAAAAAAACAGTGATGTTAACTGCTCACCATCTTGGCCATGCCCCCTCCCATGTTGCACTTTTGATACAATTCCCAAATGATTTTAAATATGGTCAACTATAACAGATGCCCTTTAACGTTAAGAAATTCTACCAAAGTGCCATTTCCTCCTCCTACTCCTCAGTTATTTGCTATAAATCTTAAAATTTAACAACCATTTTGGTAATAACAGCTGTATTTTCAGTATTGCTAAATACTGAAATGCTCACCACAGCAAGTTAAAATTATGTTATTCTATTGAAAAAGTCTAACAATTTCTAACTCAACACTTCTTTTCTAACTAAACCCCTGATAGTTCTATCTTAAAACACATTATACCTTAGAATTTTGATTTTAACTTTAAGCTTACCTATGTCACTGACAAAATGTTTTAAAATGCATTAAATATTTTTCTGTATAAGAAAACATAAATTTAAGTGAGCACATTTTTACATATAACAATGTTTATACATCACTTTTAGGTGGCCTGCAGTTTTATTAGCATTCTATATATGTTAACAGGTGAGTAAATACTATCATTTAAGTAAGAATGTCTGTTTAGAGGTTTCTGGGATTTTCTTGTTAAATATGTTTGCCTAACAGAAATCCACTTAATGATGTTTGCCTAACAGAAAACCACTTAATGAAATTATTACTATAGGTCACAGTAAAAAAAATAGTTGTAATTCTTTATTTTTTTATAACTACTGTTGTCATGCCAGAGCTTCAAAAATGAACAGTCAGGTAACAGTACATTCCACATTTGTTATAACATTCATTAACCCTCATAGTTCAGTTACCTGGTAGGATTCCAAGCTAAATAAAAAGGTAACCATATGTTGTAGTTTCCTTCATTCCAACACAGTATCGCTATTACAAAAAGAGTATGATTTAGCTTTTCTTCTTGTGCTGACATATTTTGCATTGCATTTTAATTTATTTATTTTATTTTGTTAATTGGGAAATTTGACTCTACAGGACTTTTTCAGCAAGCACACAAGAATCATAGATGGGGAAATATATATGGATTTGGTATTAAAAAGCTAGCATATTTTAAAAAGGGATTTGATTTTATTAACATCATTTGATATTTTCTTACAAAAAGCCAGAAACTTGTAAGTTAGTAATACAGTTAGCAATAAACAAAGACTGGATGGAAGCCTTGTAGAAATGTGGGCATTATAATGGGAGGCACTTTATGAGAACTAGAAATGTATGTTTTTCAGCAGATATATGTGCAGAGTATATAATACATGTCATTGCAATTCTAAGACTGTAATGTGTAAGATCAGTTGCATCTGAGATATTTATTTTACTACATAGGAAAGACTGTAAAGTTGGTCAAATCTAGATTTCAAGAGCACATGCATAAGGTGGATATTATTTCTACCATGAGTTCTGCTGTAGTACATGTGAATATCATACATACTAGTTGTGTTACTGTGTGGCTCTGCTGACTGCATCTGGACAGTTTGATGGTGACATTAAATGCATGGTACTGTCACAAGACTGTATCACACTATGGACTAAATGCAAAAGTTGATAGACCATCTTTAATTTAATTTCACTACAGCATACATCTAAGCATGCCAAGTACTTCATTGACTATGTAAATGCAAAGACTTAGAACATAGGTTCACAGGTTTATAGGTAAGTACTAAGCTTGCAGAACATTCTAAGCACAGGCAGTTTCCCTTCTTGTGGTTGAAATAATCCTTCCCATTTGGTTATAGACTGGCCTTACCCATTGCATGGTTGATAATTACATACTATCACTATTGAGAATAACTAGAATCATACCATAGATAATTTGAGGGGACCCATGTAGTACAAGGGGCAATAGTCCTGGGGTAAATTTTTCTGTTTCCCATGTATAGATCTTAGGTGTGCTTGAAAATGGAACAGAATGAACTTTGCTTTATGTTGATGGGGAGTCTGTTCCACAGCAGCTATGTCCCCTGTGAAATATATCTGTCCCAATGAACCATTCTGTTGATATTGCAGAAGAAGTTCAGATCCTTAAACTGAGTATTTCTAATGCCATTTCACTTAGTAATTCACTGCAAATCCATCAGTAATGAGTCAGAGGACCCTTTGTATACCAGACACAGGTCACCTCTTAGCTGTCTGTAGGTTACTGACAAAAGTGACAGGGCTTTGAGTTGGTCCATGTAGGACATGTTGTTTAGGCCTTGTATCCCTTTAGTAAGGTATTTCTGAGGGTGTTCAAGTTGTTGCATGTGTCTGGACAGATACATACCAAAGGGCTCATTATATTCAATGACTGGCCTAATGAGGGCTGAGTCAAGTGGGACAATGACATCTCACAGATCTAGACACAACCCTTTTGTTTATATGCTGTGCAATATAGAAGGACTTTCTTACAACAATAGGCACATGTTGGTCAAAAGTGACGTTACTGTCCACGTAAGTTCCCAAATTCTGCATAACTGGGTCAACTGTTAGGGAAGTATTGTCAACGTGGCAGTTTCCTGGGGTAGATGACTTCCCAAAGGATACAATACTGCATTTTTTGGCATTTAGTTTCAGACCGTGATTTTGATACAGCTTATTTATTTGTGACAAACCTTTCTGCAGGATGGCTAAGAACAGGTGGTAAATATCCCAGTTAGGGGCCACAGGATGCTGGATGTTGTTCTTCCTAGCAATGACCCTTTTGCACAGCTTTACATGTATCCTGTTCTATTGTTTAATCAGACCAGTAACCAGTTATTTTCACATATAAGGTGGATGTACTCCACAAACAGATGCAGCAATAAAGAATGACTTCTCAGAAAGCAAACTTCCTCTAGTTACATACTGACCTAAACAATTTCATTACATTTCTATCTAGACTGAGACTATAAACAGAGCTAAAACCTATACATCCAAGATATACTTTCACCTAAATAAATATGCAGGGGAAATTAAAAACAAACTCGGGTGACTACATTCTTTAAAAATGAACTCCACAACAACAGGAATAAAGTGCTAGGTTCTTGAAAGAGGTTACATAGTTGCCATCTTAAGTTAGCACTTTAACATGAACTCAAACAATGTAAGATAGAAAACACACAACTGATTATGAATTCAAAATGGTTAATGATGCCAGAAATAATTTTAAATCCTTCAACTACCTTAGAAAATTTATTTTAAGAAATAACATCTACCAGTGTTCAGAACTGACCCACTGTGATTCCACCTATTCTGATTCCTGATAGATAGTTAATATCCTAGCCAAATATTTAGCATAAACTTCACCTCATCCACCATCATAACTGCC
This sequence comes from Protopterus annectens, assembly GCF_019279795.1. Classification (NCBI taxonomy): domain Eukaryota; kingdom Metazoa; phylum Chordata; order Ceratodontiformes; family Protopteridae; genus Protopterus; species Protopterus annectens. Next base: position 305,716,228 of record NC_056735.1, on the reverse strand, counting down.
CTCCTGATTTACCTGTCCCTGAGACCAAAGATCACTGTGGAATATGTCCTAGCAGCCCTATCAAAAGCAAGGAGCACATCCATGAGCCTTTATAATATACCAGAGAAATAAGTAATAGTGGCCAAGTATGGCCTATCAAATAATTTATTAAACCTCTTTTTCACATCATAACCTTGTAACACCTCCAGCTGTTTCTGCAGTTAAATCCTAGTAACACTTGTAGGCATCTAATATAGCCTGTTCATATTTGCAATAATTCCAAAACCACACTGCATGCAAGCTGTTGAAACACTTTATCTTAATTCTTACATGAGAGACAACAAAACTACACTGATATTTGACCTCTGCCTAGTGCTGATAAAGCGGTATTAATTGGTGTTTGTATAGTTCATACAGAAAGAGAGGGGGAGGGCCATAATTTTCACATTTCTCCTAAATATCACAGCAACCAAGTTACACAGACAGAACTGCAAAGCTTCTTAAGAAAGCTCACAGCTGGTTAGACAAAATGCTATAGACATTATGTGCACATATTTACTGGTTACTGAGATATTGCAAGTTGTTTACAAAATACTTACAAAAATTAGTATTTACTATCATGATATTTTGATTTAAAAATCCAGTTTAAAACCTAGAATCTACTGAACATTATCACTGTAAAGATTTGTGTGTGTGTGTGTGTGTGTGTGTGTGTGTGTGTGTGTGTGTGTGTGTGTGTGTGTGTGTGTGTGTGCTGATCAGTTTGCCATTTAAATTGTTTTAGTAACCCTTATGGCTCCACAGATATGAACATTTGTTTGAAATGCATGGACATAACTTATCAAAACTCAGGATGCAATCATTGGAAGTGGAAAAATGTGCAAAATATAACCATACATAAAACCATTGAAACTTCTGACAAAATCAAACCGCATTTTCTCAATGTTTTTGCAGGGGGTAAGCCACATTGCACCCCCCATATGTGGGACTGTGCCACTAATTATATATATATATATTTATATATATATATATATATATATATATATATATATATATATATATATATATACCAACTCCACGGTCACACAATAGTGGAGAAAGGACATAAACCTTATCCTAGTACAACTTCAGTTTTCTCAGGTTATTTTTCCATTTAGATTTACTTTTACATGTTTTTCTGCCAATCATTTTGCTGTCAGTCTTATGTTGTTTATATCATTTCAGGTACACCTACATATACCTATCTATATAAATACCTGTATATACCTATATATTGTTCAGTTTGTGGGCATTGCTGTCCTTTTGGTTGGAGTGCTGTGAGTTGTTCATTTGAGCTGTTGCAGTAACAAGATTTTAACTGTTTTTATTTTGACTCCTTTATTTAATCCTTTCAGTGACTAAGGAAGCATTTTTTAATTATTTAAGCTGTCAATTAACATCTGAGAGAGCAGATTTGTTTCACATTTTATTGCATATTGTTGAGCAAAAGTTACGTTGGCACTGATTGGAGGCCATCTTGGAGCAATGTTAGTAATTACCTCGTGAGAGGATAATTTGTTTGCTGTTCTGGGAGTTCAAATCACTGCAGCCTAGTAGCAAGTTGAATTCTGACTGGCTGTTTCAGTTTTCTTTCTTTTATATTTCTATGAATAAAAACAGTATTGTTTTAGTTATTGGTGATTCTATTGTCAGACTCACCAATTCCACACTGACAAGACTAGATAAAGACCAGGTTACAGTTATTTGTGTTTCTAGAGCTGGGATCCATGACAGCACATGGATTCTAATATCCCTCTCACTTAACAAACACAACAGCAGTCTAGTGGCAGTCCATATGGATATGAATGCCTTGAGGTGCACAATTCTGTGGATCATGCAGAGAGACAAATGTGATCTCACCATGCATGTATCCATTCTAAGCAAGACATTTGTCCTCCACATCAAATGATACATATATACCAAGAGAAGACAACTGGTTTCAATAATTAGTTTAGTAATTGGAGTCATCCTAGGGGAGTCTTTTCCTGATGAGGTTTCTTCTTAGTGTTATTTTTTTTCTTTTTTGATATCCCGGGGGTCAAATATGCATCAGTATAGGATGAGATTATTGAATTCAACTTTCTTCCCCAAGGACAGCTTGTGCTTCTCATTCTATGGTTTCTGCATAATGGCTAAAGCTCATTTTGCCTCCAATGTGTCTTTTTAGGTAGAATCTGGCTAATGGGCATCCCAGCATAGCAGATATAAGTGTAAACATTTCAAATCCTAAAACAGGCCATATCAAGGTGGCTATTACCAAAACCAGAAGTCTTAATTACAAATTGTTTGACCTTGAGGCAAGCCTGCAACTTGAACACATGCTTGTTTGTGTACTTACTGAGACTTGGTCTCACTGTAAAGATAGCACTCTCTCTACACTTAGATTTTGTTATTACCATGCATTCAGGACTGAGGGAAACTGTGTTGGCATTTCCACATTTGTCAAGGACCACACCAGCTCTAGGCTGATTCTCAGAGACTCCCAAACTGAACTCATTGAGCTCCAATTTAACCGGAACAAAACAAACTACTACACTACTCTCTTCATATATCCTGATGACTACATAAGATTCCTAAATATAGTTGACTATTACCAAAAATGCCTTTTAAATGGAGGATTTCAACTACCCCTTTGATAAAATGGAGCATCTATACATGTAAAGCCAAGAATGCCCAGAAATTTGTAGAAGTAATTATTTAAAAATTCCTGGAGCAGTTAGTTAACAAACCAACTACAAGTTATGATATTACTGACTAGTCGTAACTAAGAAAGTTACTAAATGCACCATCCCTCCTGTTTCTCCATCCATAGATAATGTAACCATTTCTTACAATTTCTCTAAAACGTGCCTGTCAATAAATCAGAATTTAAGGATTTCAAATGGGAAAAAAAACCCTTTGAACTCCATGACGAGCTATCCAAATTCACTTGTAACCATACCATTCAACTGTACAAATTTTCACAGAATGTCCACATTTTTGTTTCATATTTTTAGTCTGTTCCTCATAAAATTTTGTTTTCTTGCAAATCACTAGCAAATCATTGAGGATTAAAGTTAGAAAATAATGATAGACATTTGAGATACATAATTCATACTCTTCAGAAAATTAATGCAAATGCAAAATCTGTTATTCAATCAACTTTCTTAGTTTATAAGAGCAGTATTTAAAAAGTGTCCCTATTTTGGGGCCTTTATCCTCCATTATATATGGCTTTGTCCAGATTTCCTGTCTTAGAGGTTCAGAGGTATGCTTGTAACACTATAATGCCCAATACTGACAAATCAGCTATTTATACTAAAGAGATTTCTTCCCAGATGGATAAGTGCCAATACCTTATTGTCCTTACTATAGTCAAATATAACCCGAAGTTTAACAACAAAACACCACAGTAGTCACCAGAAAAAATGAACTGTATAACAAAAGAAAAAACTTTTTATATCACATTAACAGATCTAAAATTTTTCATATTAAGGATTGATTCAAAATATCAGTAAGGAACTAAAAGCTGCTAACAAGGCTAGTAAGACAAATCATGAACTTAAATTAGTTTCCGAAATTAAAGATAATTGTTAAGTCCTTCTTTAGTGATATTAGGAAACTAAAATTAAAACCCAGCAGTTTCCTGAACTTATCCAAAATGATACCACCCACTCAGAATATTCTAGGAGATAAATTTAGTGCAGACTTTACCCCTGAAACTGCTATCTTAATTACACGCATTCTCAAATCTCTTACATTTCCTAATATCACAAAGGAATACGTACTAAAGGTGCTCTCTCTGATCATAAAAGGCAGCTTCTATGGGGTAGAATAAGTTGCCTGGATGTCTAATAAACAGTACCAAACATGCCCTTATGAAACCTCTCTCCTTAAATTGCTTACTATGATCTTAGCTAGAGAATATCTCCAAAGTATGACAAATTGCAGTGGGAATGCCCATGCACAAGGCAGCTCTACCATGGGTCTGGGAAACTATAGACCCATTAGTCTGATTAGTCTGATTTGCAAAGCACTGAGACTTATCATATCTGACCTCATAAATTGTGATATCAAAAAACTTATCAGGCTAGATCCACTTAAGCTTGGCTTTGTCAAAATTATATCCCTCTTACTCAGTTTATTCAACTGCTTTGAAAGGATCACATAGGCTATACACTGAGGAGATTCTTCTCTTGCAGTTTATTTGGATCTGGCAAAAGCTTTCAAAGTAATGCCCATGCTGACATTGTTAATAAGCTAACTTCCTTACTTACGTAGTCAGGTGAATTGCCAAATGGATGAAAAGTAGAACCCAATTATTTAAGATGCCAGACACCTCTTCAGAAAGTATGATGGTAACTAGCGGTGTGACCCTAGCTCAGAACCAGGTCTCCCTGCTTTCTGGCATCTATTTCTCCAATCTCCATGTCAGGAATCAGGACCCTTGAGTAACTAAGTTTTCAGATGGCTGCAAAGTGAGCATTATTGTCAAATCTCCCTCTGTCATTCATTAAAACAGAGACTGACTCTCATAAACCACTGATGTATGGAAAAAGTGATCAAATCAAATGAAAAAAAAAACTACAATACTGTCATGCTTGATAAATAGCTCTCTCAACATACAATATAACCAACACACCACTCCAAAATGAAAATGAACAAGGATATTAGAACATTGGTTGAAAAGTTGCTTTCCTTTTACCACCATGTAGAAATCGTAGTAAAAAAAATCATGGTCAAAATAAGTCATCACACCTTTTCTGGAATAAGACCAATTATTGAGTATAATGTCCCCTTTGGAATATACATTTCTAGACATATTAAATAGCTGTAAACCCCCTAACCAAAAATAATGTTAAACTAAGTCTCTCAGCTACCAGAAAAGGCATGAAGTATTATTTCTTTACTGTGGGTCATCTTGGAATATTGCTAGTGATTCTTTCTTATAGTCTGTTTTAAGGCAATCTGTGCCATGTATTTATTTATTTATTTTATTTTATTTTATTTTATATTTGTTAACTGGGAAAGTCCGACTTGGAACAAACCAATTTTCCAATGTATTCCAATTTCAGAGTTGGCATATATAAGTAATAGGGGAGACAAGGGTGCAGGGGGCTTTTCTCATCTTAAGCAATTTCTTTTCTTTGATTTTTTTTTTACGTCGGAATGTTGTTCAGATTGGGAAGCTTCTTTTCATTTGCATGTAAACTTGTGTGACATTATTACAAATGAGCAAATATTTGTCAGGCAGCCCTCTTTGGTATGTACTAATCAGACCATATAACTCATTTGAAGAGACCCCAGAAGCTCCTAAATGAAAAAGTCACAAGTCACACATTCTTTAGTTATCCGGATTAATTGGCTAATCTCTCTTTTTTTCTGTTTTCTACAGATTCCTTCATGGCAATCTTTCAATTCTTTGGTCTTTCAGGCCCCACCATCCTAGACATACTGTGTATTCATTGAATTAATGGTTCCTCAAAAACATATACAAAGCACTGTTATATAGTTTAACAAATTAATTGAACATGTTCACAAAACGGGTGCTTATCCCACTTTATTTCAAACTCAGGAATCAATTACACCTACATATTATGGAAAACAATACACTACATTCAAGAATAGCCTAGACATAGAGATGGGTATCCACAGATTTCCCCAGGTCTAACTTCAGTGTCCTTCCTTTACGCAAGAAATAATCTTTGAAGCTGGGTATTCTGGCCTAGTTTGAAAATGGTCTGTTGACTGCATAGTATTTATTTAAGAAGTTATGAACCAATACAGTATGAAACAATTTTCAACATTCATGTATTGAATTTGTTTGTTATTTAATACATTTATTTCTATTTCTTATTTTAATACCCCTTTAAAATTTATTTTTTAAATAAATGTTTGTATCAATTGATTTGATTACTGATATATTTTGAGGCTATGTATATTACCATTCATTTTGCTATGTAGCCTGTAAAAGGCACCTGTGTGAAAGACATCATGGTTAGCTATAAGGAAGCGGTTCAGAATGTTAGGTGGCAAGACATTTCCTTGCAGTACATTTGGATGAGGACAAATGCTGAACTGCCATGCAGCTACAGAGCCCTGTGGCTGTAGTAAATTTCCTGCGAGTAGACAGAAGCAGTCATTGCAGTGTGCACAGCTTCAATAAAAAAATGCATGTGGGCAGGGGAAGTAAAGTATGTTGGGCTTGGTGTACAGTACTTTCTTATGTAAGTGCAACATGTACAAGGATGCTACAATATAGAGGAAAATCCTGCATGATAATGTATTGATACTTATGCTCAACTGCACAAACACCAATAATAAAGGTACTGCCTATTGTGTACTGCATTTTTACTGCCACTGACATGCCCATTGGGCAGCCTGCTGCTGTTGCTTGCCATATTGTATGCTGTCAGTTAATGCCTTGGGAGCCATAGACATTTCTTTGCCCACAGACAGTGGGCAGCAGCCATATGTCTCTGTAGCTGAATTTCTCTGCAGTCATGTGTCTCCAACCAGAAAAGTGCCTCACAGCCTTGGCTCAAACCTTTATCATTCACCTCTTGAACGTTCTTCTTTTTTTAGGTTTTTCTATATGCTTTGGTAATATCATATTCACACACTGACCTTTAAAATGAAGTGCCAGTGCTTTAAAGAGGGAAAAAATGACTCCCAGAGCTCTAATCAGATTTCCCTTACTCTGCAAATGAAAGCAGGTGCTTGTTTGCTGGATAGCATCTAACCCTAGCCCCTTTCATAAGAACATGCCGCTGGATGGCATTTTTAGTTTTACATTTTGAGAAAAGTAAACGTCTAGTCATGTGGAATCTGAAGAGGTGCTTTACTATATTACATTTTTGCCTGATTTGTAATTTGATTGTGAGATGTATGCATCACTTTTGCTCATTGTTGTCTCATGCTAGGGTTCATTTGAGAATAATAGTATTAGAGAATAATAATTAAGCAGTTTTGATTCAAAATGTAATTCTTCCATGATCTTACAGTATATACTTATGTCATTATATGTAGACAATACAGGAAAAAATTTGCCTCCAACTGAAAATCTCAAGACTCACTTTGCTGAGTCCCGAGAGAATGAAAAAAGGCAAAATATGTATATATATTTCTTCTCCGTTAAATCTGTTTTAGGTAGGTGTGGGCAAGCTTCACTGCACCTCCAATGTGGGTGGGGGGAAGCCCACTACATCCCTAAACTTATATGTTTGTGTATATGTGTCTACTTCAGAATGTCGACCGTTCAGAATGCTGGCTTTCATATGGCCGACACCATATGATTGACATTCCGAAAGACCGACATCCTGAAATAGCACCATTTACCTACTTGTAAACACAGTAAAACTGTGTTATGCAGGGGAGAAAGCCCCACTGCACCCCCCACACCCCCCACACCCCCTGCTATGTAAGTATTCTCACTCCGAGATTGCACTATAGTGCAGGAAAGGGGAATCTCCCAGTCCTGCACTGTAGCGGGATTTCCGCTATCATTTGTCGGCCTTTCAAATGTTCGCTCATATGGTCGGCCATATGAGATTTGATCGAACATTTGAAAGTTCAAACAAATGAAGGGCTCCCATGTAGATATATATATATATATATTTATATATATATATATATATATATATATATATATATATATATATATATATATAGATATATATATATATATATAGAGAGAGAGAGTCTTTCGGCTTTTCCCAGTTAGGGGTCGCCACAGTGGATCTCCGGTCTGCTAATGATTGGCAGTGGATTTTTACAGTGACGAGTTGCCAGCCCAATGCCCAACCTTCAAAGAAGGTATACCATTGATGCACACACCTACCTGCGTGTCTTTAAACGTCATTTGACTGCAGGGTGGACATGCAGACTCCACATAGAAGGTGCTCCAGCTGAGAATCGAACGGGAGGACCTCTTGCTGTGAGGCAACAACGCTAACTGCTGCACCACCGTGGCCTCCCTATCTATGTGTATGTATATATATATATATATATATATATATATATATATATATATATATATATATATATATAGGGTTCATATTACGTTATTGAAAGATAATGTAATCGAACGGCCGAAACATCAAAATGGCCGCATTTTGAAACTTTTATTGTGGAAGGCTGTGCCCCCCACACCCCCTGCTAAATATATATTCCAACTCCGAGATCACACTACAGTGAGGAAAGGGCAAACATCCCAACCTTCACTGTACTGCAATCCCACAATGCTAACTTTGAAATGCAGCCATTTCGATGTTTTGGCCGTTCGATTACGTTATATTTCGATAACGTAATAGGAACCCATATATATATATATATATATATATATATATATATATATATATATATATATATATATATGTGTGTGTGTGTGTGTGTGTGTGTGTGTGTGTGTGTGTGTGTGTATGTGTGTGTGTATATATATATATATATATATATATATATATATATATATATATATATAGATATATATAGATATATATATATATATATATATATATATATATATATATATATATATATATACCAACTCTTAGATCTTCATACCTTCGGAAGAAAAGGAATATTCCAAGAAATTGCAATCTCAGAATTAGTACACATATGTCTGTATTTCTGACCATTCTGAGTCCACATTTCAGAACTCAGCAAAGTAAGTCCGCATACCTCTTAACTGTCCAAATTTTCGCAGAATGTCCAGATTTTTGGCTTATATTTTTGGTCTGTTCCTAATAAAATTTGTGGTTTTCTGGGAAATCAATGGGAGGATCTGAGGATTGAAGTCAATAAATAATGACATACATTTCAGTTTCAGACTTCAAATCATTCAGAAAATGTATGTTACAACAAACCCTGTTATTATAGCAACTTTCTAAGTTTATAAAAACAATATTTAAAATATGCCCCTATTTTTGCATCTTCCCCACCCCCATTTTGTCAGGCTTTGTCCTGATTTCTTGCACTAAGAGGTTGAGGGTATGGTCCTGTAGTGATTTTAGATGGCTAACCCCCCCACCCAAAAAAATGCTCCACAAGTGAAGATGTAGCATAAATGGCATTTAACTGTTTCTAACAATGCTTATGATTAAGTTTTTGGCTACACATAATTACCTTTATATCCATAAAAATATTAGAGAGCTAGCCAGAATAAAATTATTTTAAGAATATTGATTATAAAAATAGCAGTAAAGGGAAATGAATGCTTATGCTTCTGCTGTTGTGTGTTTGACACTGCAGAGGTACTATGTTTACTATAGCTGATGTGTTTATATGTCTTAGGCTGTTTTATTTCTATATGCACACCATGAAACATGTTTCATAGCACCCTGATTTATATGCATTTCCTAACCATAGCTGATTTTCTCAATCATACATCTGGTTCTTAGCATTTAATAGTTAATGAAGGCTAGTTTAATTGCTTAAATATAAAAATTAGCATAAGTAAAAAGCAATATGAATACACTGTAACCCAACATTTAATTATTGTACAGCTAGCTTAAGTCTGATACAGGTCATCAGATGCTGATATATACATATATATATATATATATATATATATATATATATATATATATATATATATATATATATTCATTATGAAACTTAAGAAAGAATTTGGGTCCAAAATGATTGTCTGCTTTTATTGTCTTATTGTTAATCAGTATATTATGGTTAATCAGTATATTATAGCACTTCCGTTGCTACTGTCTCATGAACTAAGCACTCCATTTTCTTTGTCAATCTGTATATGTTTTCTACAGAAAAAATGACTTAATACAACAGAAAGGCTGAGAAATTCACCTTTCTGAAATAAACAGCAATTGATGCCTAGATCCATATTTCCCTGTAGTCCCTGTTTCTCCTACTTCTAGACAATGTCCAGTCTGTCACTATCTTAACAAAGTTATCTTTTCTCTCAAAGAAAGTTAGCAGACATAATAAACCTCAGCTGTCAACCTGTTGAAATGAACTGATAAATGGTGCTGAGTTAAGAGGCAATACCAAATGTTAAGCATTCTACATGAGAACTGCATCACTAGTGGAACAGAGGGCAGCTGTGGCTGCTTCTCACTTGATGTCAGGCACTGATGTAACTGATGCTTATTACCTAGGAGAGATGCAAAGTTATGCTGTATATAATGAGAAGAGACAGGAGTCATTTCACAAATACAGAACAATATGCCCACTGCTTGGTTGGACTGGCAGTACAGCCAGATGACGGACATGCATAGTCACTGCTTGGTTGCCAGAAAAGTGTACTTAGCATATGCTTCTGATAGACATATCCCTATACAACTTTTTGCCAACTGTCATCACACCCCAGAGTGTTATTGAGTGATGTGTATTTGCACTCGTATGCTACTTGATTTTGCAGGGCATAATGATAGAGTAGTTTAGATGGAGCACTACAAAGAGTGAAATATTATGCTTTTACTATACAGATATGTCTTTAATTGCATGCTAATATAAAAATGCACTGGTGTAGCAATGAAAAAATGTCAGCATCGCAAAAGCTGCATCATGCAAGGGTACCGTTAACAATGCAGAGCTGCATTAGGCAAATAGCAACTGAAGGTTGGGAATTTCCATTTAATTTCATACACTTATGCGACAAGGTGCAATATATGGAGTTATAGTTGGTTTACGTTGTACAACGTGGCAACATTATTTATTTAAAGGGTAACATTTTTAACTGACATGTCTTATTTACGTAGCATGAGATCATTACACAACATTAGCACTCAAAATATAACTGGTTCAGAATGAGATACTCACAAGTTATCCAGTATCTGTTCAGCAAGGCCAGTAGAACTGAGATCTCAAATCTTAAGAGCTTAATGCAAAATTTTAAAAGGCTCTCCTTCAGAAGTTTTGGAAAATAAAACTTTCTAATATTTGTGCTCCTATTTGTCTGATGCTTTTTCCCATTTTTGATTCATTAGGTTTATTATATCTATATTTTAACACTATTTTAATGTATATGATCAAAACTAGGTTGATAAAATAGAATTAGCGAATTGGGTTTACTTAGGCCTAAAGTAATGCTAAATGTCAACTGAATCTACCTCTGTTATTATTTCACATGGAAAAGATTTGTACATTCTTTAAATATGCGCACATACACACACACACACACACACACACACATATATATATATATATATATATATATATATATATGTATGTGTGTGTGTGTGTGTATAAATATATATCACAGCATTTAAACCTTATAGAACAGATATTAGGTGTAACAGAATTTATGCAGAAAATTGAGTAGCAGTAGTCCTAAGACAAAGGAACAAAAAAATCACGTTGCTGATCTTTTACCATACCACATATCCATTTTCAAGTGGGAAGGCTTGGTGATTAAATATTAAAGCATCCTGTAGTTTGAAGGATGAATATAATTCACATTTAAGCCAGCACTATTATCCATCATTTCCCAGACCTGCATTTTTAGGATGTTAGTTTGCAATCTTTCTACTTTGACATTTAAGCTTGTGCTTGGCCTGCTTGAGAATTTCTGTGCATTAAGAGATCTGTAAAGTGATTTGTTTGTCTGGCCTTTAGCCTTAAGACAGTTACACAGATACATAGAAATATTATGGCAGATTAAGGGGCTGCAGCTGGCATGCAGTGCATTATAATTTTACTGTATGTAACTCAATACAACATAAGGATTAAATTCCAAAATACCTGCAGATATGTCTTCTTTTTCATCAGATTTTTAATTTCAAATCGAATTTGATACAAGTTATTTATCATATAAAACAGTAATATTGTTTTGAAAACATTTTTTTAATAAAAAGTGTTTTATAGTTTCAATTTTATAAATGGGCATAGCTATAACAGTTTTTTGTAACAAGCAATTATATTTAGATTTAGTATGTCGTAGTTTACCCAGGATATTGTCAGCTGTAATACTAAAACTGCAAAAGTTTTCATTATTCTCAAAGTGCTTTCCACAATAACTTTTCTTACGTACCTTCAAACAATTTATCAACTACTTATTAGCTGCAATGCAGCAATCTGTCTAATGTAGGGTTACTGTACTGGCTTACTTAGGTGAAAAGGGATCTACTTCTTAACAAGGAAAGCCCGCAATATCGAATCTCACATCGTCGAGACAAAAGCAATGAAACCTCACTTCAGTGAATGACTGGATCATCGAATGCATTCCCAAAATAAGTAACCAATCATACCACAACTAACAAAAACAAAACCTTACCATCTCCACCCCACCAAGGTGGGGGACTATGCCCACCACACCCTCAATGTAAGGGCTGCTCCCCCCTCACCTCTCCTAACTAAATATACCAACTCCAAGATCACACTATAGTTGGGAAAAGGGCAAAGTCCACCTTGTTTGCCAAAAGGTTACTTACCATGGGAATGCATTCAATGATACAGTCATTCTCTGAAGTGCGGTTTCGATGCTTTCATCTCAACGATGTGGGATTTGATATTGCTGGCTTTCGATGTTTTCCGGTACACCCGGTTAAAAGGCATTTTGATCTTGTATATGCTATGGATATTATAAAATCGAATAGCAACACATCTGATAAAGGATTATGAGGTTCTTTAGTATAAAGGCTGTACTCTGATATATGACATTTATGAACTTATATGTTATTGATGCCAGGTACCACCTCCAGCCAGTAGTGTCACCTCCACCAGTAGCCACCTCCATTCTATAGTACCTCCTCCACCAATAGCACCACCTCCACCAGAAGTACCAACTCCACTCAGTAGTACTTTCTCCACCAATAGCACCACCTCCAGCCCATAGTACTACCTCCACCCAATAGCACCACCTCCACAAGTAGCTGCCTCCACCCAATAGTACCGCATCCTCCACCAATAGCACCACCTCCACCCATAGTGCTGCCTCCATGCAGTAGCACCACCTCCAGCAATAGTACCTCCTCCACCCAATAGGACCAGCTCCACGTTGTAGCACCTCCTCGACCTTATTGCATCACCTCCACTCAGTAGTACCTCCTCCACCCAGTAGTAGTCCCAATGTTGTTAGCAGTCTAGCTTTCTACTGCTTCAGCTGTATAATTCTTCTCTGGATTTGTATGGGAGGCAATTTCTGACAACAATATCCTATTTACTCATGTTTGTCTGCAAATGTTTGATATACATTTGAAACTTCCAGTTTCATTGTCTAAAGAGTTTATAGTAATGCTTTGTTTAATTTTTTTCTGTATTTAAGAAGGGCCATATTTGATATAGGCCACTTGCCACTCAAAGTTGATAAGGTAGCAAATAACGGTAAACAGACTGAGTTATTTTAGTGTCTGTCTCTGTCACTGATTGTATTGTGAAATGTATGATATTGAAATGACATCATGATTAATTTGTATTGTATGGCTATTCATTTTCACTTATACAGTTCAAACATCACTCTTTAAATATTGTAGAATGGATGAATGATGCAGATATAATTTCCACTATATTTATCTGTCTCTGCTTGGAGCCATAAAGCAATACATAGTCAAGAAGGTAAATGCAGTTTGTCCAGATTTTTTCATATTTTGTTATGCAGTGCACTTGATATTTGCAATGTTTATATCTGTTTCTTGGTGGTATTTGAAGTATCTATACTTTTGTTGTGCAATATGTATGTTGCAAGAACTGAAATTTCTCACATGGAACCTGGTCATGTGTAGTTTCTTACTACAGGATGAGACCTGGACTTTCTCCATTAATAACAGACTCATATTAAACTTGTCTTGCTGAGACATGGAAGAAAGCGGCAGATCTTTCTCACTGGTAAAGTCTCCTGTGTTGATTGAACACACACAATAGAGCTGTGAGGATGCAAGAAACTTGTTTACTGTTTAATAAAACAAGGACATTGTAGTCTCACAAGCCCCCTTCTGTTAATTTTGATAACTGGAATAGATTTAGCAATGTATGTGATGTTAGAAGGTTACCAATGGGGAACACCAGGCAACCTTAAAATATTTGAAAGGGATATTTCTTCATAAACAAGGTTGCCCATAATTTTTTATGTTTTTTATGTTTTTTTTTATGAGACATAAATGGTAAAAGAATACTGTTTTGCAACACCCCTCACCTCTTGGAATGAAACTCATTGTAACCAGCCCAAACTGCAGTCTCAGAAGCCAATCTCCTGGTGAGCCATCACTCCAAATCCTTGCCAAAAATCTATATTGTGTAAATTACAGATTATTTTTTCTTACTTAAACTGTGACAAAATCATCCTTACAACCTCACCTATCATAAAAGCTACTCCAAGTTCAGGTCAGAATTCAAATAGTTCCTAACTGGTTAATGCAAATGCTAGGAATCCGGAGCATTACTTAAATATTATTTTCTCCCTATGAGTTAGCATCTCTTTCTTTCTTTCTGATAACATGATACTCTGCTTAAATTAAATATATTTCTTACAAACTATTTGCATATTTGTCAATTCACAGGCATTGTTTTTCCATCAGGAGAATGCTGTTAGACATATGTAATAATATAAATTCCTCCAATCCTTTAATATCCTTGACTGAGAAAACAATCCCATTGAAATTAGCACCTCCTTTAGGTATTTTAGGATCTGGCTAGATCAAGCACTAAACTTACATGAACACATAGAACCAGTGACAGTCAAGATCAACAATCTTCTCTTCTGGGTCAATAAACTATCTCAGTTCCTCTGACATCCAGTAAGGGCAGCTTCAGGAAAAGGCATCGTCCTTACCCATCTTAAGTATGGACTTCCCTTGTTTGCACCAGCCACTGTCAAAAATACTGACAGCTTCCATACCCGTTTCAATAAAATATGCTTATTGCAAACTCACCATGCAACAAAAAACACTACCATACTCTTTCAAAGGCTTAATGGCTTTTTGTACAGATCAGATCTTCTTGGTTTCTTACTCTCCAAAATACTGAAATTGGCATAACCTCCCACTCTCTTCCAAACTTTTTCCTACCAGTCAAACCTATAACCTAAGAAGCCAAGACAGATCTGATCCCTCCCTACTACCCTCTTCTCTAAAGTTGTACTCTAATAGCCCTTGCTTCACTGTACTGGTTCTAAAGCTATGGCAGTCACTTCCTCCTGATTTTATTGCTCACATAAAGTGCTCTTTGCTTGGTCCACAGTTCGAAACAGTTTGAATAGAACTGCCCATGTAAAGGATATGTTGCATAAATATCTCCAACTGCATAGAAGTCCCACATACTTGATCCACCTGTTTATCTCAATCATCCTAAACTGTGATTCGACTTCCCACATCAATACTGCTCTTAACCTACTATGCATAAGCTAATCCTCTCTTTCATCTTACTGGTCAATATTTGCTTTCTTAACCTAGCAACTACCACTCATATTTCCATCATCTCTACTTTTTCTACTTTAGCTCTATTCTGCCTTTTCTGTTCCAGTTTTGTAACTGTACATATACTTTGTTTGTTAGATCTTCTATGTATATATTGTCTGCCAGGTTGCCTATGCTTACTCATGGATTTAAACCATTATTTGTTTTCTCTGCATTGTTTTGTTACATTTTGATGTAACCCAGGCTGAAACTGTAATCAGTCATTGTTTGTTTAGTGCTTTATCCCAGTAAACAAATTTTAAATAAACAATGGCTTGATTGATTAAATAGTACCATCCTGTAAAGCCTTGTAGAACATATATCTAGCAATCTTTCCCTGTACTTCAAATTCTTGGTACATCTTTTACTGTTCTATTACATTCATGCTTATGTATTATTAGCCACATATCTGTTCTATTATGCTTCTATTGATATTTGTTATTTGTTGCTTTTCATTGTTGCAATGTGATTGTAACCTGGGCTGAGTCTGCAGTTAGTCATTCTGTGATCAGCACTCTACCCCAGTAACCAAAATGTAAATAAATAAAAATAAATAAATCACTAGAAACTGTTGCTCTAAATCTCTATATTAGCTATCAGTCATGTAGCTGAGATGACTGGATAACAGTTTGCTATTAATAATAAGTAGTTTTAACAGTTTATTATAGGAGTTATTGTTATCTTCATAACTGATGTTAGCCAATAGGCAGAAATACAATGAAGTTCAGAGCAGCATGACTCCTAACTATTTAGAATACTTTATGATAGTATAGTAGAAAATAGTTATTTATAACTGATTAGAAAGTATATTAAAGTATATTAAAATGGGGAGTAATTGGCCACAGGACTGTGAGATTATCTGAGTGTTCTACCTATATAATAAAAATAAGAACATTGCTGGGTGGCATACAGCAGAGAGGCACTATCAGTGCTATAGGATGTCAGTGGTTACCAGCCTTATGATGACTATTTATATTGGTTTCTTGACTGTTGCTTTGAATTTGTCTGCACATTAGTGCATTCCATCTATTGTTCAGTTGCGGACATTTGGCAACTGATTGCAGTTTCCTGCACAGTTCTTCCTGTTGTTTCATTTGTTGACAGGTATTGAAAAAGGGCAGTTGAAGACATCTATCATCATACTGTGTCTCTGTGGTAGTGTTAGATAGCACACTGTTGGAATCATAAGTAAAACAAGCATCTAACGTGGTCTGAGGTCCAACTTAATTCCAAATTGTTACACCTGCAATGGTCAGTAGATTGCTGTGAGTAGAATATTGTAATTCAGGCTAATGAATGTAGGGAATAGAGATCTTTGATGGCTTACTTATTTGTCATTTCTTTCTTTTTTTCTTTCTTTTTAGCATTATGATAATTTTTTTTATAAAAAAAACAAGACCGGCTGTTAAGTCACTTGCCTGGTTATTAACATTCAGATTATTAAAATAACTACTAGTAGGCTGATGTATGGAGGATGTTTCCCTATACAATAGCACCTGTTAGAGTTTTTCCTGCAGACTTATCTGTGCTAGAGTCCATTAGCCTTCTTGTGGTCTGTTTAGTGGCATTGTTGGATGCATCTGCTTAGAGAATTATCTCGTTTTGTCTCTTTGCAGTTTTCTGATTTTGCAAGTGCAGGCAGCTTATAGTAACCATGATTCTTATTTTGTATCCATCTTGTAAATTTTATGTATGGTAGAACTCTACCTTACCTAAAATGTGTATGATGAGCACAAAATTAATATCTGACTGCTTGGTTTTGGCTGCAGTTGCTTTGCTTGTATTATGTTTTAAATCTCAAGAAAGTGATGTGTTAAGTAAAATGTTTGATTTTCATCATTTTACCTGTCTGTCAACTATCAACCTCAAACCATCCAAATGGTCTATTTCTTCCCCTTCACTGGGTTGATAGTCAACTGGGAGGAGCAGTAATTTAGACAACCATCAGGGTTAGTTAATATATTTTTTTTTTCTCCCTGGACATAGCTGGCTAAACTCAGCTAGGCAGTGTGGTGGGCTAATGATGTTCTGCTCATTGAGGATATCTACTCACTTTTACAAGAGCTATTCTTTCAAAGTGACCATGCCTTTCTCCCAGAGCATGAACAGTGGTGTTTCAGTCTCCACCTAGATGATCTTTCCACTGAGTGTGCTGTGCCCCTACGTGAAAGTGAATCACTCCAAGTACTTAGAAGTGGGGAGTGAGACATATCCCTTTACTCTCCCTGACTACCTGGCTCACCCAGTGCGGAGGATGCTACTCAAAACCATTTTCCTGGGTCACAGTAAGGGCTCCATTCCTCTGTGACCAAGATCCAGGCTAAATAAAATATATACTCTATGTCTTTTTATTACATACTGTTGAAAACTAACCATTTTATTTATCTAGTTAAGTCTTAAAATAATTATTTTCTTATCATTTTAACATTTTGATTACTTTCTACACTATGCCCAGTTGGATTTTGGCTTCATTTCTCCTGCAAAAGCTGGAAAGTATAACAAGCTTGAGTGTCATGTAATGAGGTGGTTATCACAGCTTACTCTCTAGCTCTCGTCTATAAATTAGCTAAGAACATCTTATATTTACTAGGTTACGGAAGAATGCATGTCCATAAACATAGATATACAAATTGACACTTGAATACACACACACGCATACACACACAAACACACACACACACACACACACACACACACACACACACACACACACACACACACACACACACACACACACACACACACACACACTTTAAAACTTTGACAATTTTGTTCATGCAACAAGTTCACAAACAGCATTGGAAAGCAATGTTATCTTTGAGCCATTGATTAAAAAATAATATATATCAAAAAGAAACAGTGATTCTGAACACATCATACTTTGTAATAGTTTACACCTATTTGATAGATACAAATTATGGCACATTAAAACTATAAAACCAAGTAAATATAATGGAACATGCTCACAGTGTTATATAAAATAATAAAGGTATTATTTATGATAGATGTTCCTTCTGTCTGTAATCCAGTGCATCCACTTTAACATTTTTTTCATGTAGCTTGACAATTAGTGATGAAAGTTCCATTACTTTTATAACCTTCATCATTTTCTTGATGTTTTCTTGGTTTGGTGACTCTTTTCTACTTTCTGGTGATTGCGTTCTTCACAGCTGCAAATAACAAATCCAACAAAGCCATTTCCCTTTCACTATTCTCTCTGTTATATCTAAACCAATCATCCAGAGAAATGCTGTGATTATTACTTTTCAAGGCCAAATTACATTACACAGGTTCTGTATTTTCCTCTTAAATTGTTGCAGTATAGGAGAGTTGAAGATGTATGTATAAAATACCTATCAAATCAGTCTCACATCGCCAGTAATTAGGTCTAACACTTGGATAAATCCTAGAGAGTCTTCTGAGGTGCAAAACTACTTAAAGAGGCACTTCCCAAAAGGGATCAATTTCCTCACTTGGAGGCTAGGACAATTCTTTCCCAATCTGCATATGTAACAGTAGTACTTAGCTTTTACTGCCAAATAATTATAAATTTATTGTCTATTTACCATTTTCATCTTTTAACATTTTATGTAGTTTACTTATGACTTACTTTGTATCAGGATGTTCTTACCTACCCACCAAAAAGCTCAGGTCAGCCTTTCATCCATGAGGACTGTGTACAATTTCAAAATCATCACCTTATCTATTAGATTGCACAGTTCTCTGTTTATGCCACAGACTGCATTTCTCTCCATGTATTGCTCCCATATCAATATTTTTCCTTCTCTTATTAATGGATCCCAGTATATTAGCCCCCTATAAACCTTGAGACTTGTGGAGATTTTTATTGCTTGCAGCCCCCACTTTTGTAGCCTTTCTATTGGAGCCAACTCATTCAGCCAAGTTATTATGTTTGTCTCTTTCAATTGGTCTTTTTTTCAGTTATATTAGCTCAGCTACAAACATCCCTCTTCCTGTTTCTTGTCAACTCTTCTGTATCTTAATAAATTGTACATCCCACTGTCTGTTCTCTTCCACTTGTATTATGATGGCTTTCCTTTAGAGTGATGGTTTATGTTCTGTATTTTCTGTAACATTTTAAGCCTTGTGTCTAAAAGCCAGGGGCTTCCAACCCTCATACTTCAGCTAGCAAAGTTATTATGTTCTGTGCTACCTGAGGTTTATGTTCTGTCCTTACATGTTTTACTGTATGCCTTTTTAATTTACTAAAACATGTATCTGAGGGAAGACACAATAGCCTGTGAGATATGACTCTAGTTACGGAATAAGCCACAGCACTGCCTGATTTCTCGGTTTCATAACTATACAAGCATTGTTTCATTTTTCATACAGACCTTTTATTTTATTTAAAATATTCCCTAGTGTTAAGTGTTGAGTATAACAACCCTCTAGTTGTATCTGTTAACTTCATTTCTAAATAATCTAGTTGAATAAAGTCACTGAGAAACAGGTACCCTTCTCACAACCTATCGCTAGGTGAATAAGTAGTATATACATATATGTGTGTATATATATATATATATATATATATATATATACACATTTCATCTTTTGTACATTTATCTTATATGCAGCAGATTTGGTGTAAGAGTGGTGAACGCCACAAATAAAACAAAAAAAACCACTCTGTAGCCAATAATCCTACGACCTCGTTTTAGAACAGTGTTTAATGAAAGACACAAAGACACAACACATAAAGCCACAGTGAATATACTCCAAAAGTAGGTCTATACTCCAAAAAGGTCAAGCGCTTTCATCAAAAGACTTCATCAGAACAATTAAACCTAATACACCTACCCTTTTATACTGACATTAATCCATTAATTAAAATAAACAAGCTCTTAAAGTAAAATCACATAAAATTTTAAAAAACACACTATCCTCTATTTAAATGTTGAACTGACTTCTAAGAGACATAACTCTATTGGTAATGTTAAAACTGCATAAGAAAATATATAATAAACTAGCATAAAAAATTAATAAATGAAAAATAAAAGTTTAAAAGGTACAAATTAAGGGCAAACACTAAAAAAATAAAAAATTAAAGTTTAGATGCCCGATACCTTAATTCAGGCTTTATACTAATATGATCATTGATCCCTGGGGCTACAGTGGCATTCAACCTAAATTGCCATCTTGCTTCAGCTCTAAGCAGCTTATTAGTCCAATCACCTCCCCTGATGTCCTTGCTAACTACTTCCAGGATGCCAAAGAGAAAGGAATGGTCAGGATTCATAATTCACAGATACCTTTATTTTAACCAAATCTTTAGTCCTCTTAAATGTTAATGATACTATTGGAATAAATAAAAAAGATCTATACCTACCTTGGTCCATACTAGCTGTGGCAAGGAAATCTATAACTAGAAAGTGGAAGTCTTCACAAGAACCTATTCTGAAAGAATTCTTGAGACTGATGGAAGAAACAGCGACATTACAAATCAAGGTGAAGGAATCGAGAATTTCACCTAAAACATGGACAAATAATCCTTGGGAAAAAATTTTTAACTCTTATTGAGACATTAAAATGAACCCTAAATAATTAATGTGTAACGTTATATGTTATTAATTGAATATTATGCATTTTTGTTACTAATTTCATATATTTTATTTTTTTTTCCCCTCCTTGGTTCAGGTCAATTGTATATAGTGTATATAAAGGTTTGTAATACTTTTTTATTGATGATTGTATTGCTAAACATTATATTATTTGGAAAATAAACAATTATTTGAAAAGAACAGTTAGGAACTAATCAAAAGCAAACTAGCTATTATTAAGCAATTACCTGACAACATTTCAAGTCCCTCCAAACATGGAAAACACAACTGCCTATGCAGAATTCTACACAGAACCCCTGAACAACTATGTTAATAAAAGCATAGAGACATCTGTGTCTTCCAGAAACAAGCACGAAACAAACTAAAAAAAGAAACCACATTGGTGGAATCCAAACCTAAACAGATTAGACTATAAAAGGAAAACAGTCATAGTTAAAATTAGGAAGTGCAATGCCCAGCAGGACAAAAACTCTCTCATCAGGCTAAATAAACAAACAACAAAGAAGACAAATTAAGTCTGCCAAAGAAAATTCTGAGGCAAAGATACCTCCCAGACCAAGGACAACCACAAGGGTTTCTTTAGTAATGAACAAAACCTCAAAGGATGTACACAACGGTATGTAGAACTGATTGTTAATGGAGCTATTTACACGGAGCCAGAACATATTGTAAATCTGTTTGCTAACAATTTCAGCACCAATTTTTGCCCCTCTCACCTCCAGTTGTCCTCCAGATAATACCATCAACCATAACTTCCAACTCTCACTAGCCAGATTCTAAGTGTGCTCTGTAAGTCTAAGAACACCACATTGATAGGTCCTGATAATATGCCATGATGCCACCTAAATAGCCTGACGCATGACCTAGCTGGACCTCTGGAGTCAATATTTAAACACAGCATTCAGACAGACCAAGTGAATGGAGGACTGCACTGGTCCTTCCTCTGCACAAGAGTTGTCTGTCAACAGACCCTGGGAACTACACTCTGATATGCAAAGACATGGAAAGAATTATTAATGATATTATTAATAATGACATAGGAAAATTTCAGATACTATTTCCAACCCAACTTGAGATTGTCAAAGGCAGATCATGTCTTCTAAACCTAGTGGACTTCTTTGCAAAAGTCTCCAAAGCAATGGATGAGGGCAAAACCATGCATACTGCCTACCTTGTCCTGGTTAAGGCATTTTATACAATACCCTACTCAGGCATTATAAACAAACTCCAGTGTTACATGATAGATAGTCAGCTTGCTCTCAGATAGGTTCATAGATTCATAGGTTGGCATTAGGCTATCGGCCCAAGGGCCTATACAAGCCTAGCCATAACAATTCCCTGGTTATTTCTTCCCACACTATTTACTTCCCTGGACCCATGTCTAGCAGGACGACTGACGTGATCCCCGGGGTGAATTTCCTTTCTCCCATCCATTTGACAAGGTTCCTTTTGAAGAGGGCCAAAGAGGCGCTCTGCTTGACATGTATGGGCAGTCTATTCCAGAGTCTGGGGAGTCTCTGGGTCAGGAACCTATCCCTCCAGCATGGTTTGTTTATTGTGATGACAAGGTTTAGATCCCTAGAGCGTGTGGCTCTGAGGGATTGGGATTTCTTTAAGTGTAGCATGTCCAACAGCTCTGGGTTTGACATGGCCTTGTATGTTGAGCAGAGATCACCTCTGAGTAGACGATATGCAACAAAGTATAGCTGGAGTTTTTTAAGGCGGTCAGCATAGGGCATCTGCTTTAGGCCTGTGATTCTTTTAGTGAGGTATTTATGCAGCCTTTCCAGTTGTTGCAGATGTCTTGAGAGGTACATACCAAATGGGGCATTGTATTCTATAATAGGTCTAATAAGGGATGAGTACAGTGGGACAATGATCTCCTTTTTTCTGGATGGAAAGCCCTTAGTGATGAGGTGTGCCACATAGAAGGATTTCCTGACTGTTGTGGTGATGTGGTTATCGAAGGTGAGTGAGTGTCACAATATTTGACTAAATATCTGAAACCCCTGCTTGTGTGGGTTAGGTCCAGACTAAAGGATACCACTGCATTTTTACAGGTCATTTGTAAAATGCAACTTGAACCTGGTTGGTGACTTTGTACATTAGATGTCAAAGCTCTTTATACGAATATTCCACATTGGGCTGGCCTTGAAGCCCTTGAATACTGGCTGTATAGGTCAGGACTTTACCGACCAGGTTTCATTACTCTCCTTTTTGGTTTGGCTGAGCATGTACTAACTAAAAATGTGTTTTTCTATCGCGAGGCATGCTTTTTACAGATTAAAGGGACAGCGATGGGTGCGTCTTTTGCCCCCATATATGCGGATATTTTTATGGCATATATTGAGGAACAAATATTGTATGATCAATCCCATAATCTGTGTATTGATCAGATTGATATTTGGAGGAGATACCTGGATGATTGCTGGATGGTTTGGAGGTCAGATGAGGACTATCTTGGGGAATTTGTTGGATATCTCAATGAAAACAAGTGGAAGATCGAATTACAGTCAATTGCAACCAGGATAGGTTCACTTTTCTGGATGTAATGGTCATCAGGGCCCCAGATAATACCCTCACTACTGAAGTATATAGAAAATTCCCAGAGTATAACTCTCTTCTCCATGCCTCCAGCTATCATCCTCCTCATATATATAAGAATATCCCTAAATCCCAGTATATGAGGGTAAAATGTATATGCTCAGCCGAGGATTCATATTTGCATTTCAGAGATGACCTTAGTAATATGTTTAAGGAAAGGGGATACTCAACTGGACACATTACACAAGCACAGAATGTGGTTAATGAGATGAATAAGGATGAACTCTTAAAATATAAAGAGAAAAATGTTGATACCACAGGGAAACTTAGGTTTGTGATGACATATGGGCAGAACACAGGGGCACTTATTGATAGTGTTTGCCGGAATTGGAATATTCTTATGGCATAAAATAGATTATCAGGGTTCCTTGTGGGGATAGGTGCTTCTTCTCATATAGAAATGGAAGAAATTTTGCATCACATTTCAACCATTATAAACAGAGTAGCCACAAATTAAGAGACAAAAGACAAAGTACAATTGAAGGACTGATTGCTAAGGGGAGCCATCCATGTGGGCATTGTAGGCATTGTTGCAGAATGCTGAAAACCACTAGTTTTAGTAGTAAGAATGCTAGCACAGTATTTGAGATCCCTTTTTTTGCTAATTGTAGTTCGGAATGGGTTGTTTATTTAGCAACTTGTCAATGTTCAGCCTTTTATGCTGGACAAACATCCAGGGCTGTGAGACATAGAATGTCTGAGCATATGAGTGAAATTAGGAACCAGCGTGACACTAACGCTCTCTTTAAACACACTTTAACTCATAAGAGAGCATGTTTTCAATTTACAATTATAGACAAAATCATTGGCTTGCAACAAAATAAATCTGGTTGGCATGAATTGCTCAATGTTAAGGAGAAAAAATGGATAATTAAATTAGGAGGACTTTTTACACCAGGGTTAAATGAACATCTGTGATTAGCTTTTCGACTGATGACATACCATAAATAGGGTGTATTTTTCTTTGTATTTTCACATTGATGAAGGCTTTATAATATACAAGCTGAAACCGGTCTGTTTGATAACACTATATTTATGTAATTAACTGTTATTCTGTCTCTACTGTCTGCTGGTCATATTTTTGGTCTATGTAGTGATTTAGGACCCTGCAGACGCCTTACTTGCTGAGGTCTTGTTTGGGATTTTTATCGAAGGTGAGACCACTGTCCACCTGTGTCCCTAAGTCTCTTATCACACTTTCGGTGTTTAATGTACTGCCACCTATGTGGTAATTCACGGGTGTATGTTTTTCCCAAAGGGGATAACTATACATTTCTTGGCATTGAGCCCATGGCTCTGGCACCAAGCATCTGTTTCTGTAAAGCCCTTTTGTAAAGTATCCACATTGTTTGGGGATTCAATAATGGCTCCCAGTTTGCAGTCATCTATGAACTTTGTTAGCCAGAGTCCCTTAGTGTTGGCCTGTACTTCAGAAAAGTAGATGCCAAACAAGAGCGTTCCCAGGACTAAACCCTGAGGTACTCCACTTGTCACTTGTCTGGAGCTGGATTTGGAGTCAGCTACTTTTACAGTGTGGGTTCTGTCAGTAAGCCAATTGGCAACCCATTGAGTGATGTAGGGATTAATGCCCAGTTTAGTAAGTTTATCTATGATTCCAGAGTAGGGGATGGTGTCAAAGGCTTTGGCAATGTCCAGATAGGCTGTGTGGACTGCCTTACCCTCATCCATGGCTCTGGAGACTGATTTGAAGAAGTCAATCAGGTTCAGCAGACATGATCGGCCCTTCACAAACCCAAACTGGGTGGGGTCCAGTGTTTGAAGGTTGCCAATGTCTTTGTTTATAAGTTCCATGATAATATGTTCCATGGCATTGCAGATCAGGTTCGTCAGACTGATGGGGCGGTAGTTCCCAGGATCCAAGGTGGATCCCCCCTTGTGGAGTGGGATAACTGTAGCTGTATGCTACTCAGTGGGCATGAAGCCTGAGGTGAGGGTATGATTAAACATGACACTTAGGTGAGGTGCCAGTTCATTTTGTAGTACACAGCCCGAGATGTCATCTGGTCCCATGGATGCTGTATTCTTAGCTTTGGAGAGTGCGTTTTATACCTGTGTGGCCATTATTACTGGAATTTAACAATCTTCCGATACTGAGATGGGCTGTTTATGGGGTGAGAGGGCAGTGAAGTTGGCACTGAATCGATTTGCCAGGATAGTGGCAATATCCTTGGGATCAGTATATTTAATGCCATTCTGTTGTAGCTCAGAGCAGATCTGAGCATTGCCATTTAGATTCTTGACATAGTTATAGAATGCCTTGTGGTTGTCTTTGGAATCTTTAGCAATTTTATTTTCGTAACTAGCTTTGGAGGATTTTATGAGGGATCTCAGCTTCTTACTGAGGCTGGTAAGGGAGTTTTTTTCATCCTGGGATTTTCCTCTTTTCTGCAACAGTTTCTTCCTTAGATAGGACCCAAAAGGTTAGGATAGGAGAGACCACCTCTATAAAGAGGCCAGTCACTACATAGCCTCAGGCCTTCAGGGCCTGGTCCTTTTTGGCATTTACTTCTTAGAAATCATAGCCAATGTAAAAGGCCTCTATTTGGCCAAGTTTACAGATGACTGCAAATAGGAGATTTCATAGCACCCCCAAGACACTAACATCCTACAGGAAGGACTAACACAGACAAGTGACTGGTGCCAAAGCCACGGCTTAAAATTCAATGCCAAGAAAAGCATAATAGTACCCTTTGGGAAGTCAGACACCCTAGGAAACTACTTGACTGGTTACACACCTCTAAGAGTGAACCCAGTAGTCAGTGATTTGGAGATGTATGTGGATAGTAACCTGGCTTTCAATCAACATGTGTCTTAGGTAGTAAGGAAATCATTCTATGTTGCTCAACATATAAGCAAGGGCATGGCATTTAATGTCCATGGAGGTCATCATTCTTCTGTATTCATCCTTCATCAGGCCAGCCTTTGAGTACAATGTCCCCTTTAGCATGTACTTGACCAGACACATGCAGCAAATGGAATGTCAACAGAGATTCCTCATAAAAAGAATATAGGGTGTAAACAACATGTCCTATGCAGATCACCTCAAAACCCTATCTCTGTTCTTGGTTTCCCACAGACTGTTGAGAGATGATCTGTGCCTGGCATAAGAGGTATCTCTGGATTCTGCTCTGATGGATCTTTTACAATACCAATAGCATCAGAACTACTCATTCTAGGAACGTGATCCTTGCTTGTGACATAAATAGGACATGTTGAAAGGACAGGTATGTGTTTCAAGAATTCCCTCCTCTACAACACGCTTCTCATCCATATGAAGCAAAGTTCTTCCCTAACCCTATTCAAACATAATCTAGACCAGTGGATGGGAAATTGAAAATTCAACCGTGGTCTAGCACCTGTGTCTCTAATGGACAGAGGCAATCTGTAAATCGGTTCTATATTATAACATCGAAGTCTTAAAACTTCGAATTTTACAATATCGAACCATTTTGATCGAAAGACTATAACATCGAACACTCAGAATAGCAAATTTTTTCCCAGGGAAAAAAATTGCTGTTCCAACAAACATACACACAACACAAGCACACCAAAATAAATAATCCACACGCATACACTTCACAAAACCCTACACTAAACCATACATACACTACTAGCTATCCACCTACCTTAACCCAACCCTAACCCTAAGGTCCATAACTATTGCACACTCACCTTACATGCTCCCTAACCCTAAAGTCTCTATCACACACTCACCTTACCTGCTCCCTAACCCTAAGGTCCCTATCGCACACTCACCTTACCCGCTCCCTAACCCTAAGGTCCCTAACTATCACACACTCACCTTAACCCAATCTCTTCGCACACTTACCTTAACCCGGTCCGTAACCTTTGCTCCACAGTCGAGGAAATAGTGAAGCTGCAGAAATGACCCACCAAATACTTTCCCTAGGAAAGTATTCGATATTCTGCAGCTTTGCTATTTTCAGCATTTGGTGCATAGGGTTTGATATTATAACATTCAAAGTTTTAAGACTTTGATGTTATAATATAGACCCCTGTAAATCATACCCTAGCTTATATATAACCCTTAAAATAACCACTAAGGTTCAAAAACTTGCAGGATACATGTGTGATCCATGACTAGGCTTATAAAGGCCCCAGTGTTTACTAGCCTAGTATATGCCTATGAACCTATGAACCTAAGAAATTTCAGTTTTCTAGAAGGAGCTGTGATTTATGCATAAAGAATGTAATTTCCTCTCATTCATCCCCCCCCACCCCCACCATGTGCACACATTCAGGCATACACACACACACACACACACACACACACACACACACACACACACACATGCTCAGACACACCACTACACTTCTTACCTGTCCCTGAGTTAATAGGAAGTCCCAGATGGTGACTCTTATTTAGTCACAATCCCTTATAAATCACAAATGACTGCAGTCAGGCAAAAATGCCAGGCATTAGAGTTTCATTCATATTATTATTATTCGAATAGGCATCATGATGCAAGATCTGTTGTTCATTTAGCTTTTTAAATTGATTAGAGTAATACTGAAAAAGACTCACAGGTGTCATCCAGTGTTCCTTCTGACTTTGTCCAGAAGTTCTTACACATAGCCATCATAAGTCACAGACCATTACAGTCAGTCAATAATTTCAGACATTTGAGTTTTATACTTTGTAATGTCGATAATATGCTTTTTCTTGTAAAACATGGGCTCTACTAACTTTGTAAGTGGATTGGGGAGTATTACAGCATGTCCCTGATGTCTAGTGTTCACCCATATGTCATATGTCTTTCATGTTGCAAAACCTGTTGTTCTAATAACTTTTGAAGTGACTTAAGGTAATATTTAGAAGTCCCTGATGTCTAGTGTCACCTCCCCTGCCAATATTGCAGGATTTCCTTGTTAATCAAGTAGAATTTAGGAATATAGTATCCCCACAAGCACACTTGTACATAGACACACACATAAACTCACACACATACACATACACATACGCTAACACAGACACACATACACACACACACACATACACACACACACACACACACACACACACACACACACACACACACACACACACACACATACAAGTACACACAGTCACTCTTCTTATTCCCCTAACTAATCCCCCCCAATGCAGCCACCCGGGCAGACACACATACTTACGCACGCACTCACAGACACACAGTCTTCTGAGTCCACTGACATGTCTGCATACTTCAACACACTCAACCACATACTAACCCCCAACACTGTCTGCTAAACTCCCTAGCACTTACCTCTAACATGATTTTGCCCATTGAAAGTAATAGATGAATGTATGCTTTTGGCCATGTTAATTAAAGTGGCTGGCAGGGGTGACTTACACAACAGAGAGGTTCTATGAATTCCCTGGTTGGGTAAATCACTTACGACAGGTATTTCTGGGGGAGAGAACATGACTCATTACCTCTCCATCAGAATGCCTCATTTACATTTACAGAAGGTCCATGAGACAGCTCACTTGAATCCAAGTAATACCCTTTAATTTATAGCTAAAATGAAGCCAAAATATATATATATATTTTTAATTTTCATAGTTCATTTATATTTCTCTCAATTTTTGTATTACATGTTTATTTTTATTATTACGCAAACCTGCACAGACTAGACACATCTCAGTTCTCACAACCCTGGGAAAAGTCTTAGAGAAAGTAATATATAATTAATTACCCAAATCCATTTCTGAATAAGCAGTCATCTGCTCCAGCCAATGTGGGCTCTGAGCCAATCAAGGCAGCATGACTAATATCTGTACCTTATCTGATGATATTCACAACTTATAGAACTATTTTCGTAGTACTAAATAAAGCTTTCAATATGGTTGACCACTATCTCCTCCACATTACTCTTAAAGCACACAGTGTCATAATTTAGTACTAGGTTAACTGCCCTTGTGAGCCAGTTTAAGCCTAGCCAATTATCCCCTTGTGAGACTCAAACCCTGCATCTTGTGTTTGAAAGGCAAACACCTTAACCATTAGGCCACCCTCCCAAGGACTCCAGTGGTTTCTTTCTCAGCATACATTCATTATTAGAAGGGGCTGATTCCCCAGCACTGATTGATGTAACCCTATCAGTTTCTGCCAGCTCAGCCCATAGACTTTCTTCTTGCTACATTCTCACTTGTACTCTCCCTCTGCCTACCCTCTTTCCTTATATCTACCACTGCTGGTCTACATCCCATACCACTGCCATCTCCTTGTTTCATGTTCATTTCAAACCTATCCTGCTTTCTGGTCTTTCTTTATTTCTCCTTCCTCCCACTTCTCTCTTGTTTCTAACCATCATACTAGACATCCTATTACCTGTATAAATTTACTCCTATCTTCACATTTGAAGTGTTTGTGACTGTACACCTCTTTTTGCTAGTTTCTTATGATTCTGTTCACCGACACACTATACAGCAAGACTAATTTTTATTATAATTTCTGTAGTTGTATTATATTCATTTTCTAGAAAAAATATTCTATAAACAAATCACTGTCCTGTATTATGTTTCAATCATTCTGTGTTTTTCAAAACTGTACCTGCAACAGGTTTTTGTATGTGTGGGTGTGCAAGTTTTTACATGCTGGCTAAGCCTGAAAATTTTCCGGTGTTGATTATTGCTTGATGCAAGTTAAGAAATGCAAATAAATAAAATGATTTTTAAATAATCATGAATATTCAAAACTGGTAAATGCTTTCACTATTATAACGGACTCCCATGTAACCAAGCATACCCATCTGAAAATGAGAGTTTATTTGACTCCAAAGACAAGTATGCTATCCAAAACTTGAGTGCCAATTTCATTTAAAATACTACCCCGGGGGGGGGAGCGGAGCCTGAATGGCTAACTGGTAGCAGCATATTTTAGAGCTCCACAAAACTAGTTCAAATAACAGGAAAATAATTAATTTCATTGAACAAAAATATCCAATTATTGATAAACTTATGAACTAATAGTGTACTGACTTTGAAAGCATTTTGTTAATATTTTCCTGCCAAATTAATTTGGAGACTACTATAGCCACTTAGAAATGAGTAACTCAAAGAACTCACACTCTGAAACAGCCTTGAAGAAGGAAATCTAATTGATGTCCTCTGTACTGCAGGAGCTGTCATTGAAAATGGATAATTTTAAGGATAATCTTGAAAATCTAAAAGACAACTGCCAAAAACAAACAGATGTCTTTAAAGAATTATTACAACAGCAACAAACAAAAATAATAGACATTGAAACATCTCTCTCTGATATAGATGGAAGGTTGAAGGAAGAAGAGAACCAAAGTGAATTTCTCTTGCAACAAAATAACTGGATAATCAACAAGACTGATGATTTAGAAAACAGAGAAAGACGCACAAATATCAGAATATTTGGTATTCCGGAGAAGGTTGAGGATGAGGACATCATCTTATTTTTAAATTCTTGGTTGCCAGAAATCTTAGACCTAAAAGAAGGACTCTCAAATGGCATAGAGATGGCTCACAGAGCCATAGGAAAACCTACATCATCCTCTCCTAATACTTCTCCTAGATTCATTGTAGTAAAGTTTTTATCATACCTTGATAAAGAGCTTATACTGAAGTCAGCATGGAGGAAAAAATCCTTTAAAGTATAAGCAACACCAAATAAGATTCGATAATGACTATTCAACTAGAGTACTGGGCTTAAGGAAGAAAGCATGGCCACTTGTAAAATTTCTGAAACAAAACAAAATCAAAGCTCAACTTGCATACCCTGCGAAAATCAAGATTTTTTTACTCAAATGAAATGAGAACCTTCGACAACATAGAAGAGGGATCTTCCTTTATCAAGAATAATAATATAATCACAATTCTAGAAGAAATGGACTGGTCCGCATCTAATTCATTGAAAAGATCCCAAGAAAAAAATTCCTGGACTGATGTAAAAAAGAAGAAACAAAGAACTGAAATAAAAAAATACAACAAGCTTAAATACTCTCAAAGAATCTACTAAAAAATGAAATATACACTAAAAGGACTGAAACTAAAACGTATGGACATTTATTTATTTTAGTTGTTTATTAATCGTAATCTAGTTTATTATTCTTTTGCTTTTCTTTTATAATATAGTGATGTTTCTAACTCTACTTATCATAAAATGAAACTGCTTATATCAATTAATTAGCACAAAACATCCACAACAAATATAGATGTGTAATACTATAAACATTTTCTCTCTTAAAGAACTCAATTTCAATCAAATTGACAGTCTTGATGGGATAGAATCATAAACAAGAAGTAGAAAGGGGAAAGAAAGGAACAGTGAATGATTTGAATGTTTCCATCAAGAAATATTGACATATAATACATATAGGTATTTATAACCATTAGGTTTCATGTAAATATAAAATGTCAGACAAAAAACTGTTATCATTAATAAAAAATATAAATATAGTAGCTATATAATTGTTCGGGATGATGACAGGAGGGTAATATTGTAAGCGCGAACATTGAAGAGTTATTATTTTTTTACTTTCCCTTGATGTCGAACACTTTATTGTTTCAGATTAAAGCATCATTTCCTTTTTTTTTTTTTTTCAAACATGAACTATCTGATGAGAATGTGGAAAAATAACGGCTGTCTTCAAGAAGCCGCAAGCTCATATAACTGTAAAATACACTTGCGAACACACAAACAGCATTCTTGTAGTCACTCAACATCATAGTAGCCTTAATAGCTTGTGCTTAAGTGCTTAAGCTCTGCTAGGGTATGGTGATGCAAAAAGAATGAAAGCAAACAGAATTCAGTGTAGAGACGCTAAGGGGAGGAGAAAAAAATATATATATATAGTACGAGTGAAATCTGTCTTTTTTGGACTATACCAAATGTAGAATGCAATGTGAAAAGAGATCTTGGTGCTTTTTCTTTAGCGGAGCTGCACTTGGGATGGGCGATTTATGCCAACTCAGTACTTAATGGTTTTCCTGCTTTTGATTTGTGTTGCTACTCACATGGGACCGCACCAATAACAATGCCAGAGGGAAGGGATGAGCAAAAGTAGAAAGAAGAAAAAAAAAAAAAAGCAGCACTCACATCAGATGAAGTGTATATATTGGCAGCAGCCCTGTTAAGACTTTCTGACCATTTTCATTCACCCTTTTTAATGGAGGTTACTATCTGACAATGTCATTTGTCCTCATTGTCAGTGTATGCACCCTATCAGATATATACATGTTAGGAAATTCACTATAGTGCAATGATGACTGCAGGGTAAAACTTAGTAGAGGATGGTTGACAATGGGCGCGCATCATCCGCACTTTTTCCTACTGCCTTATAGAAGAGATCCAACGTGTTGCTTGAAAATTACAATGGATTGCATACATAACATTCTTGAAATTTTTTTAGGCATACTTTGATCCAATATTCACATGTTTGTCAAGCAGTATAAACTGTCAAGGATGTCTTCCTGTTTGCCAAACTTATAGAAAGTATGACACAGCAAGCTGTCATCTAGCTCTAAATCAATATAGACTGTTTAGTGTGAAAACGGAAAGTTTTGAGTTAGTTTATAAATAGCCGTCAGATTAAACAGAAATTGTATAGTCTAAAAACATCTGCATGAATTTCAGTCAGATTATGGTACTTTTACTCTAAGAATCTTATTTATCATTCATGATGAAGAAAGTACATTTATAAAAGGTATAACACTTTCACAATAATCATCAATAGTGATCAGCAAAACCACTGTTTTCTGGTAATGCTACATAGCATTTGTGATTGATCAGATATATAGTATAGGAGGACAATGGAAGTGATGCATTAGTCCATTATATTTTACCATTACATGCAGACATTGACCACTCATTTTGAATACTACCCCATTAACTGAAAATATGTAATAATAGACAAGCCCAAACAATAGGAAGAAATATGTTTATTTAGTTTAAGAAAATACAGTAAAATAACTCTGTAAGAGTTACAGAAACTCAGTTAAAGGGAAGGATGAATAAATAAGTGGATATAGTCTTTCAACTAACCTTGAATGAGAATGTAAGCACTTTGAACTACAAGGCTAGATAACAGTTTGGAAAACTGATGTGAGGAATGCTCTGTTAGAATTTATCATTGTTATAGAGTCTATTAAGTAAGATAGGGAACTTCCCTTCACAGAGATATGTCATGACAAGTTTACAATGGAAATTTGCTATTACTGACACACATTGAGTTTCCTAGTATTCTAAGACATGTCTTACAAAATAAAATTTGCATTCTTACAGTTACTTCTATAATATTAGGTGATGTCTCAAGATAGTGTAGTCTCTGCATCTAAGCTTCTGCGGAAAGAAAGCACTAGTTAGGATTTGTAAATAGAATCGGTAGACAATGGTCACATGTGTGCCAGAGTGATAAGACAGGAGACAAAATCTTCAAGTACAATGACATCAAAACACTTAGAGGTATTTTGTTAAATATTTTAAATAGACACAAATCCATAATGACATATAAGAGACTTTCATCACTGACTATCTACTAACATTCGTACTAAATTTGATTTTCATGTCCATATGGTTTCATTACTCATAGACTAATTGCTGTAAGTTGTAAACATACCTTTTTAAAACAGATAAGTGGAATTTCAACAACACAGTTATTGCTCATCAAGACAATTCTCTAGCACCAGATCTCAGACACAATAGAAATTCATGGATCTTTGTATCAGACCTTTTATTGCTCCACAAATTTCAAACATGAAAATATATGTCTGTATGTGTTAACTTACAAATATGCGGATAAGCACAGAAACAAACATAAATAAGTGACTACACACAAATATGTTTATAATCTACATGGCTAGATTTGACAGTGCACACATGTACGAATACAGACATATAATTTTTAATTGATGCTAGTCATATTATTTATACCTTTTATTTGGAAATTTAATTCACATTCTGCCATGCATAGAAACACACTTACTCTTCCATAACTAAACTGCACAAAAGATAAAAAAAATACAATACACCTCAGTAGGCATACTGAATCTGATATATTTCAATCAATAAGCATATTCTAAATAGAAAGCTTGAAGCTTCAATAGTCTTTATTGACAGAAAATTAAATCTGTCATATCTGAATGAATGAATGAAATGAGCCTTCTATAAAATTATTATAAAATGTATCTTGAACTTATAGTCAAATCTACATATTGAATTTGTGAATTATATGAAAAGACAAAGGATTTCTAATATTCACAAGAAACTAATGTGCATTATAAACTAGAGGTTGAAGTATATAATCAAATAGTCAATGAAACATTGATATAACAAGTCATTTATTAGTTTAAAATTATTTTTAGAACAATAACTAGTTTGTAGAGTTTTACCTTATGTTTACACTAACAAAAATTGTATATTCTTTTGATGAAAAACAATACTACAACTGTATATGTAATACAATGTTTTGGTTCGTGGGAAAATTATAAGCATATATCATTCAATGAATCTTTTAAATTTTGATATGTTTATGTAAAATAGATTTCATAACAATCAATATGTGTTTGGAAAAGAATCCATATATCATCTTCTTTTAAATGATTAATTTAAACATATGATGCATATATTACCATGATAATAATTATGTCATGTACGTATATAGAAAATATATAACTACAGCAGATTCAGAAATGCTCTTAAAACTGATATTAGTCAGTCACTTTGAATATATATATATGTCTTTGCAAATTGTTCTTATACATAAAGGAGATTGAGAAAGGGAAAAGAAGATGACATTAGAACAATTTGATAATGGATTCAACTTCTTTGAGTTGAGGATACTAAGCAATGTGATTGTAGGTTATTATATATTCATAATAAGGAATATCTTTACATATATGACTTTAACTTACATCTAGTTTAGTGTTTCACTATGTACATAATACGTAGAATCATAAATATCATTCAATATATACTAGTCTATAAACTCAAAGGTCTCTGATAATACAAGAATGGAGCATAAGAAAATATGTCTACCAAATATAAGAGTTAATCTGGTAGATATATATTTTTTATCTATCAGATTAGGAATGTACATCATTCCATGTGTGATGGGGGGAAGATTGAAAGTAAGGATTATATTAATCAAAATAATTTTACTTAACTTAAATTTCACTTTTTTATTATGGCCTGACACGAACATTAATATAATGGTATTACAAAAGAGATTCAGTCTATTTATGATACAGCAAATAAAGATAAATCTGTTCCAAGTACAATACTATGAAATATACTTGAATATTACTATAACTATTTTTCAAACATGAAAATCAACAAAAAATATGGGCTTAACATTACTTTCACTGAACATAAATGGTTTAAATAATCCAAAAAAAAAAGATCAAACCTGCTAAAATATTTAAAATTAAACAAAGCACAAATAATATTTCTTCAAGAGACTCACTTTAATCTGATGAAAAGCACTTATGGAATCCAAATGAATATACAATGATAGCACACTCATCATATAAAACCAAAACAAGAGGAATCAGGATACTATGGAGAAAAAATATTATTAATCCCCAAATTCTTTATAGCTATGAAGATAAAGAGGGACTTATAACACTAGTTATAATAAAATACAATAATAGAATCTGGACATTAGTGAATCTCTATTGGTTTCCAGGAATAGAAAAAGGTACGACAAAGAAACA
Organism: Protopterus annectens; assembly: GCF_019279795.1. Classification (NCBI taxonomy): domain Eukaryota; kingdom Metazoa; phylum Chordata; order Ceratodontiformes; family Protopteridae; genus Protopterus; species Protopterus annectens. The sequence goes on along the minus strand of NC_056735.1, from coordinate 305,679,986 downwards.
TCTAGACTTTATTAGTAAAACATATAAAGGTAGTTTGATAATAGGAGGTGACTTTAATTGTATTCTTGATAACTCGGAGATCACTAATAAAAGAAATCTACGTATAACCCCTATAGCGAAGCTACTAAAAAAATGGATTGAAAATCATAATTTAATAGATACATTCAAATTTAAAGAGAGCAACTCACTGTTATTTTCACACCAGGATCACAGGTTTACAACCCAAACAAGAATAGATACAATTTTTGTTGCACAAGACCTTGTTGAGAAGATAAATATTTTCACATTAATACCATGTTCTTTATCAGATCATAGAGCAATTCTTATTAATATTCAAACAAACTTTAAGAAATTAATACAAATGACAAGAATTCCAGCATATATTACGAAGCTAAAAGAATTTAAACCTTGGTTACTTTCAGAAATGAAATTCTTTTTAGACACTAATATTACTAATGAACTCAACATAGTCATGATATGGGACACTTTAAAAGCCTATATTTATGGTAACATTATCACATGGTACAAAAATAAACAAAAAGAATAGGAATCAGAATTACTTAATATACAAAATCAAATTATAAAAATAAATAATAATAATTTAACAAATGTACTTACTAATAATAAGAAGATTAATGATTTACATGAGAAGTTCAATGAAATTTTAACACATAAAACTAATCTAGCACTAGAAAGATTAAAATTAAACTCATATGCTGTTTCTCCTAAACATATGCACAACCATGTGATAAGAGCCAAAGTACAATCTAAAAGAAATAACATTACAACTATCATACATGAAGGAAGGAAGGAAGAATAAGAAGGTGTCAGACATAAATGATATACTAGATGCTTTTAAATATAATTTTACGGAACATTATAAGAAGGAAGGAAATCAAACAAAAATCTTTAATTTAGATTTAAAACCGAACTGATTAAAACAATTCCAGAAAATCTAAAATTAGAGCTTCAAAAACAAATTACTTATAAAGAAATTTCAGAGAAAATTAAAGAAAGCAAAAATAATAAAGCTCCAGGAATGGATGGCATCATAGCCGAAATATACAAAATCTTTCTATCATCCATAATCTCAGTCTTCCAAAAAACTTTAATAGAAATATAAACAAACAATAGCATTCCACCATCTTGGAGATACTCATTAATTACTCCTATAATAAATGAAAATAAAGATACATCAAAATGCAGCTCCTATAGACCAATTTCATTGCTCAACAATGATTATAAAATCTTTATGGCTATTTTAGTCAATAGGATTAAGAAATCTATGACAGAAATTATAAATGAAGATCAAACAGGGTTATACATAATAGACGTACCTATGATAATATACAAAGAATACTAACTATTATTGACTATTTAACTAGAGAAAAACAAGAAGCCTTAATAATTACAGTGGATATAGAGAAAGCATTTGACTCCTTAAATTGGAATTTCTTGCTTAAGATATTAGAGTATTATGGGTTTCCTAGCTCCTTCATCTCATTAATAAAGAACATATATAAAAACAATTTAGCATATGTAAAATTAGGACCTTTCACCTCTGAATCAATAACATTGACAAAAGGCACACAACAAGGTTGTCCCATGTCCCCCATATTGTTTGCATTAGCCATTGAAATACTTGCTATCTCAATACGAAATAATCCCAAAATAGAGAGTATAAACTTATAAAATCAATATAATTCAAAAATAATGTTATTTGCAGATGATATACTTCTTACCACAACAACTTCTAAGAATTCATTAAAATAATTAGATATACAAATTGAAAAATTGTATTCGATTTCAGGACTACATTTTAACAAAATGAAATCAAATTTTATGATATTGAATAAAAAAATGATTTTCAAATAGAGGATAATCATATAAGTGGTATACAAACTCTCACTTTAAACTATCTAGGTATAACATTGAGTACAACATTAGAAAAAATATTAAACATAAATTATAGGGAAATCATAGATACAATAAAGTCAAATATATTAAAATGGAATAAAACATATATAACATTTGAAGATAGATTGCAAGTAATAAAAATTATATTATTCCCAAAAATACTATATGTAGCACAAGCCATTCCAGTAATACCAGACAAATATTTTTTAAAAGAAATAAATACATTATTATTAAGATTTCTCTGGCATCCTAATAAAAACAGAATAGCTCTTACACACCACACTAGACCTTGGAAACTAGGTGGAATCAATTTCCCAGATCTTGAAACTTATATTAGAGCCTCCATTTTTAAAATAATTATAAATTGGATAGATCCGTGCTATTCTTCTAACTGGAAATCTCTCTACACTGTTATTTATTCAAATGAAAATAGCATTATAAAGAATTTAATGATAGATAATCATATTAATAAACCATGGCATATCTTATGCGCTAGCCTTCAATACAATCTAACAAAACCTACTAATCTAAAATACTTAAATGATATGTATAATTCATTTAGAAAATTTGTAATTTCTAATACAGATATAAAGTTATGGCTAGAACTTTTATATCCTTTCAATGTAACAAGAAATTTTCCAAACAAAATGCATAGGATGGTTTTCATTACTTGGGAAAAGAAACGATTAATTTGCTGGCAACAATGCATTAATGAACATAAGGTTTTGGATAGTCAAATTATAATAAAAACATATAATCTCTTTACATCAGCTTGGGTATTATTACAAAGTATATTACAATACTCACAAGATCTATGCAGAATAATTAACAATTCTTCTTTTAGAGATAGACCTACACTTATAACTCATTTATATGAAATAGTATATAATAATCAAAATTGGGAACATTTTACATCAAAATTATATAAAATTTTAATAAATTATAGACTTAAAATCAATCAAAAATTTTGGAATCATATAACAAAAGGTCATTCAATAAATTTATCTTTGGAAAATAAAACCAAAATACTAAATTCTGTTAAATTGACATCCAACATGCAATTTTGGAGAATTTATACATGGAAATTCCTGCATAGATCTTTTTTTACTCCAAATAGATTAAAAAAATGTAACACCTCTAATAATGTTATATGCTGGAGATGTTTGCAAAATTGTAAAGCAGATTGGATACATGTATTCCATGACTGCATTAAAGTTAAAACATTTTGGGAAGATATCAGCAACTTTATACAAGCCATATTTTCAGATACATCTGTAGTAAGTAAATCTCTAATTTTGTTAAATGTTAATGAGACTCTAGAATTAAATAACAGCAATCTCTACTTACTTTGGAACATTTTAGCAAATGCTAGAAAATGTATTACTAGAAAATGGAAGTCAAATCTGGAACCATCATTTAAAGAATTTCTGTCAATATTGAAGGAAACTGCGTTGTCGGAAACCAGAGTTAAAAAACTAAGAATAGCACCAAGACGATGGAACAAGAATCCATGGAAAAAAATACTATCACTCATTGAGACACTAAACTTAAACTAAAACTCTTAATGAAGATGAAAGAAAAAGGAACAAATGATCTCATATTAATATGATGTTACTTTGAATAGACTGATCAATATAATAATTAAATTTCAGGCCATTTGTAAATATTGTATATAGTTAATAATATTGTTCCATTTTTCAGAAAATGTATTAAGATTATTATACAATGGAATTATTTGAAAATTAATAAAAAATATTAGAGTAAAAATAAATAAAATACTACTCCCACAGATCACATACTAAGCAATGCATATAGCTTAATATGTGAAATATAAAGGAAGTGTGAGGAAGTGCAGCTACAGTTAAACAGTTAAAGAGAAAAGTTTTAAATGACCCACCCATGATGTTCCTGTGTGCCTTCAGCATCAACATGTAGTGATCCTTGTAAGAAAATATTTGAATTTCATTTGGACATTTCTACCAGTCTTCAGTGATAACAGATTCATACATGTTTAGTGTTTGTAACTTGGGTTTCTGCAATTTACGTTTAATTGGTGATGTTCTGCAATTTACATTTAATTGGTGATGTTCTGCATTTTGAGACATTTTGTCTGCTTCCATCCAATTCTCATTAAATGCTGCCCATCATTACATATCAGCCCACTATTGCTTCTCAATGCAGCATTTAAATATTGGCATATGGGATCAGCAGAGGTGAGAGACCTTGTTCATCCGTGATATTTTCTGCCATATCCATTTCTTCTGTACTTAGAATTTAGTCATGTTCAGTTACTGTTTTTGCTTCCTACATGATACTCTGTGGTTAAGGTAAACATGGTTCCTGGCATGAAAGTTGATTTCAGTAGATTCCCAGCAAACACATTCCATCTGGAACTTGAATTTATACCTTGATAGTTCAGAGAAAAATAGTGTGATTCTTTCATTCCTTTTGGAGTTTCTGATGTATTCTGTCTGTGAACCCTTGAGAAATCTAAAGCACGTATTACAAAATTGGGGTAGTGCTATATAGAAATGGATAAACTGATGAATTTCAAGGAAAATTATGGAAGATCAGCAACTCAAAATGGAATGAAAACAGCACAGTTGAGTTGAGGCCTATCTTGTGAAATCTGAGCAGCATGCAGTAGCAGTATGCATTATCATCTTACAGCAGAGACATATTCCCCTGATTGTAGCAGGACTGTACCACTGCCCCTCTGATTACTTCACAAACAGGGCAATGTAGAATTGCACTGCATGCCTTCCATCTGTTCTAGAGCAATACCGTTATTGGTACCACAAACATATTTTGCATAGTTAGCACAATTGCCTAATCTGTCCTGAGGATTCCAATAAATTTTTAGTTATAGGTTACAAAACTTTGTTATAAGTATTTGTTGCTGTTATGTAGGTGGTTGATTGTATTGTTTTTGTGAACTACTGTTGTTGGTCATTATCTCTAAGTACTCGGTATATACTTTATTATACTAAGCTATTAACCCTGCTAGATGTTGCTTCCTAGCCTGGAATATTTTAATATATATATTTTTTTTAGTTCAGCATTACAGTTTTAAATGTTGGTCTCTGTACAGTTTTAAATGCTAGTGTTTTACCTCTCTCTGTATATACACACACACACACACACACACACACACACACACATATATATATATATATATATATATATATATATATATATATATATATATATATATCCATACACATACAGTAAATCTAAAAAGTATATGCACCCCTGTTAAAATGCCAGGTTTTTGTAATATAAAAAAATGAGACCACAATAAATCATTTCCAAACTATTTCCATCTTTAATGTGACCTATAACCTGTACAATTCAATTGAAAAATAAACAAATCTGTTAAGGGAAAGAATATAAAAAAAATAAAAAAAAACATACAATAAGCTGGTTGCATTAAGTGTGCACACCCTTAAACTGATACTTTGTAAGCTTTTTATATCCACTGTATATACTGAGGGAGAGCTATAGCTGTACATTTATATATATATATATATATATATATATATATATATATATATATATATATATATATATATATATATATTTATAAAATCATTTTTGTCTTATGTATTTCGATGTTTTTGTGGATGGCTGGAGGATGCAGCCTTTCCCAATGTTGAAAGTAAAGTATAGTGTATTCTTAATGCCAGTTCTCTTTCTGCTGGCTAGTCAGTCACAGTTACTATAACTTCTTAAAGTGGACAGTTCCTGTGCATTTGACTTACTGCTGGCAATGAGTAGAAATGTATAGCTATATAGAGTATTGCCTGTCTATTACTGCTGTGGGTGGGGTCATACCCCCCATTGCTGATAGTGTGTTGTGGTGATTTATTATGGGCAGTTTTTGTTTCCACTACATGGAAGGGTTATCATACTCCTAAAAAAGAGGAAGGTAAAATGCACACATGCTGAGCTATGCAACTTTTTTTAGCAATATAAAAATATAAAAATGAAAAATACTATGTTGGTCCTGTAACATAAAATACAAAAATAGCTGAATGAAGGACTCCTGATAGTCTAAAAGCTGAAGCAATTGTTAAATCTGTGTTGATACTGCAAAAGGAGCTACATTGACTCTGTATTGCAGCCTCTTCTGTGGTATAGAGGGATAAAGTCCTGACTCTGACCCAGCTAGCCCGGGGTTCAATTAGCCATGGAGGTGAGTGATGGAGCAGCAGGGAGGGATGGGCATGATCATCCCAGGGGTGGTGGGTGAGTCCAGTGAAGCCCACAGTGATAATTCCTGGTAGAAGGTGGGGATGTCACAAGGTGGGCATACCTATAAGAGGAGTTTAAGGGGGAGATATGGCTGAGCTGCTGAGGAGATGGGATGAAACACCCCACATCACCATTGCATAACTGCCCCCAGGCTAAACCATGGATCCACAGTAGGGAGGGCAGATTTAAATGATAAGTCCAAAAAGTAACCCCTCTCCTGGAAGGATGCATAGAAGTGCTGAGCCCCTGGAGGCTTTGTTCTGTGACTGGCCCCAGCCTTATGCCAGATTAAGTCTGGGGAAGGGGGGCAGTAGCTTATAGACCCAGAGTAGACAGGAAGCAGGGTGCTGGGCCAGTAAAAATGATGGACAGAGGAGAAAAAAGTAGGAAACAAACACTGTGTTACAGTGTTTTTTGCTATTAATATTAAGATATTAATGATAGCAACTTAAAGAATTGTAATTAAGAATTGTAACTTTGACAGTAGTGGTCAAAGTATCATCACCACTATTGCCTGATTTAGTATATCAACAAGAATTATTGATGATTTTTCTGTAAAATGAAAAAAAACGTATTTTCACAGCTGTTTTACATAGCATTAATGAATAAGGGAGCAAGAGGATACATTTGCATGTATGTGTGTACAAGATGGTAAGAAAAACAATAGCACACAAAGATGTTGGGTAAAATGCACATCCCTGAAATAATGAGTTTTGCTTGTTCCCACATTTATGAATATTATCAGTATATGCAGTATTAATATCAATGCCTCAGTAATGATAGCCTCAGCATCAAGGAAGAATGTGTTTTCTGAAAGCTGATATGAATTACTGTTTGTGAGTGTGTGTGTGTGTGCGTGTGTGTGTGTGTGTGTGTGTGTGTGTGTGTGTGTGTGTGTGTGTGTGTGTGTGTGTGAGTGCATATGTACAATGTGTGCAGTGAAACAGTGTATGTGAGATGTGCAGTCTCTGAGGTGTTGAACATTGTGAAAAGCCACAATTCAAATTGTCAAATTTGCTTTAATAAATCATTTATGAGCTTGGAAACAAGAATATGAGTGAACACCCATGCACATCCACAGGATGGTAGTGAAAAATAGCATGAATGTATCCTGAGCTTTGCAACTCTGTTTTACCCCACAGGTATAAATATCAATGATAGTTGCATATTAATAGCAGTATCTGAAGAGTGGAAGACTAATATTTATTTATTTAGCATTTGTTTACCAGGAAAGTCTAACTGGGAATGAAGCCAATTTTCAACAGAGGCCCAGGGAGAAACCCTCCAGATGCATGGCTGTGTAATGTGGGAGGAAACTGGTGTACTCAGAGAAAACCCACATGAATGCAGGGAGGACATGCAGACTCCGTACAGAAGGCATTCCAGCCAAGAACTGAACCACAGAACCTCTTGTTGTAAGGCGACAACACTACTGCTGCATCACTGCGCCATCCAAAATACACCCTTTTCAAGTATTGAACCCAGGACCCTCCAAACTACAACATAGTGCATTACCCTACTAGGCCAACTCAACTCTGTATCATGGCATTATCTAGCAAGGTGACTTGACAGAAGATGGCATGAGTTGGCATATATGCACACTGAAACCATGACTTTTGTGGTATGCAAGTCTTGTGTAACTGAAAAAGGTTTTGCAGAAGGCTATTAAAATTATAAAATCTTTTCTATACTTTTATTAATAATCAAAACATAGAGTGTAATAGTGCTGTGAAAGGAATTTTCCAAGTGTTGTACAAAAAAAATCTGTGTAAGATAAACACTTCCAGACATATAACAGTCTGTTTAGGCGCAAGGTATTAATATTAACAATATCCTAATATAATATCTCATAAATGGTAGGTCATTCATTAGTGTGCAAGATGGTATCTGCAAGATGACATGATTTGGCAGGTATACACAATGAAGCTGTTATACAGGGATGTTCAGGGCCTAAGTTCTTCAAGAGAGTTTTGTAATACATTATGAAAAACAAGAAATATTTTCATATGTAGATTAATAATGCAAAAATGGTGTGAAATGCTGTCATGTTAGGGGACAGTCAGAATTAGTAAAAGAAAAATATGTGAATAAACATGGTGGGTTACATAAATACTTCCAGAGATGGTGTGTTGTTTAAAGCAATTGTGAATGTTAGCACTGATTTCATATTTGAAATGACATCATAAACACTCTGTCACCTACAACAAACACATGCTATGGTACTGCACACAACATTTAAGCACACATCTTTGCCATTGGTACTTGCCATCTAACATGCATTGTTTTGTAGATTAATACTGTGGTTATGGAATACTGTTAACATATAATACGCATAATTTATATATTTTATGTTCAAAACACAGCAGAGCTCTATATAGTATTAGAATATAGATACAGCATTCGAAACTTAAACACATAATTCTTCTACTGCTATCCTACATCTATCTTGCATATATGCAGAATTCCTTTTTGTTTGTACTAGAGAAAAATAAAACACTTATTTCATAAATTTGCAATATAAAATTAGCATCACCAGACAGAATTTTACAGTAAAGCCAATGCGTAGCCCATGGTCTAAAGAACTATTTTCATGGTTTAATTTTTTTATAACATGCATTGTTGAAGAGCTATCACAAAACAATCATAGAGAAAACCTCCCAGGAACCAAGTGTTTTTAGGCATCAAGGACATCAGAAAGCAAGGGGATTAATTACACTTCTCCTGCTTAAAATTCAGTGAGTTAAATGTTTTCTGGAAATGTAATCCTTTCAAATTTCTGAGTATTCAGTTTTCTCACAGATTAGTTAATTTTTCTTACTCCAACAATTATTGAAATGGAGCTTTTGCTGAGGTCTTATTGTATCAAGTTTGAACATGTCTGTCTCTGAGCTGTTGGCTGCTGCTTTGGATAATGAAACAGAGATTAATTAGTATAGAATTCCTTAATATATGTGCATTTTAAGAAAGCATTCTTTAAAAGTCATAATGTTTTCATGTTCTTGGAAGCAAAGGATGAAATAGAATGGATATGATCATAATGAACTGAGAATCGTGGCACAGACTACTAGTATTATTAATGAACTTGTTTTTAGACTATCGTATGTTTCATTATAAATATTTAGTTTTGTGTAAGCTTGTGCGGTTCTGTATGGAGTGTGAGCTCTAACAGAAATACTTTGGGAATTGTTTTATCCTGGGACAGATGAATGGCTGCAGCAAGTTGACAATATTAACACTGGGGTCGATCTCAGATTTTGACGTTCTCTTTAAGAATCTATGTGAACATGAGGGCTTTGTGTTGTGAATAAACTTTGTGTTGTTTCTGCTGTGCTGGTGTGAGCAACATCATCAAGACTGAGCACATATCTTGCTAGTGCTTTTAAGGTTCTTTCACACTCTAGCTGAGCTGTGACTTTCTCTTCCTATATTATATGTATTAATAAGACTTTCTGCAACCATAGGGTGTGAAAGCATGTCATACAGATTGTGTGTGTGCATGTGTGTGTGTGTGTGTGTGTGTGTGTGTGTATGTGTGTGTGTGTGTGTGTGTGTGTGTGTGTTTATGTGGCTGCAATCAAGTGTGTACTTTTTTGAAATTAGAGGATACTATTACTTTCTCAGCTGAAAAGTTTTCTTTACATTTCTGTGAGGGCCCTTACAGGTTCTTATTGAAGTAGATGGTAATATGTTGAGCTTTTACTAAGGTTTACTTTAAGGGGGAATGACTGTGTTATGTGGGACATACCTTTGGGTACAACACATTTTTTAATTTTACTATGTCTGCTTGGAACCAGAAGTTTTCCACTCTTAAAACAGGTGAGGGTCCCCAACCCCCAACCCCCCGTCAAGCTTGTGAAGCAGAGCACTCAGTAGGTGTGTTTATTAGAGTGATGTCCACACATGGGAGGTAGTACCTTACTCATTGTTGTCCTTATCCTCTCTTATGTTCTGCCATTATATTTCAGGCAGAACTGAGCAATGAGGTGTGGTTACTGAGAGTGGCTCCACCCCAGGCACGGCTTTCCAAATTTTCAACCAAAATCACCTTGCATAGTTCATAACATTGCATGCAACTCTTTTGTATGCTTCTCTTTACCAGCAGACATTTTACTAAGAAGTCACCTTTCCTCAAACATACTTTTCATTTTTGTTTACCAACCCAACTCAACTACCATATGAAAATATACTGCCATGTCAATATCTGCTTTTATCTCTTAAATTAAAATAATACAACCACCATGTCCAGCAGGTGGCAGTAATAGAATGATTTGCAGTCTTAAATGAATTTTAAACCAGATAACAGAGATAATCCAGAAGATTTGAATCAAGTCAGATATCCCATTTGTGAGCCAGATTGTGACAGGACTAACAAGAATTAGAATACAAAGGATTAGACTAAATAAAATTACTTTGGCTTGCAGATCTAGGAGACCTTCTCGCTGATACCTTCTCTGAGGGAGGAATAAAGATGCTTTGTTGAAGTTTCAAGTAGTTTATTCAGTTAAGTAGGTAGAGGGATGAGTGACTCCATTCAATTAAATGGCCATTGAGTTTGTTGGGTGAAATTTTGAGTGACATTGAACAGATACACGAAACTTGACAGAATCGCTTGCCAAAATGTTTGTATCTGTTGATCTGCAACCAAATAAATTCAACTGGCAGACAATGCACTCCTGGATTACAGCCTAAAGTAACCATGATATTGTGCAGACTTTTTCAGCACCAAATTGAGTAATTGATGATCACCTCATATTAACTGATGCACTTTCTCTAAACATGACTTGAATGGCCATAAATTAAATAAACCCTAAAATATGTTGGCAGTTTCTTGCTTCCACTCTGCTGTATCTCATGTAAACTGGGTGATTTCCAAGATAATTCTCTAGTGTTTGTGGCATTAAGCAATACATTTAACAATTTCCATACATAAAATACCTACAAATATTTTTTTCAGTGTGCAAGAAGTGTCCAGTGTCAGACCTTTTCCTGTGCTGGAATACCCAGGATCGTCCCAAATGTTTCAAAAAAGAATAGTTTATACTGAAGGGAGAAAATAAAATACCACTTTCAGTAACTGCGGTGTCCATCTATGACAGGATCATGGATTTTGTTCAAATAAGGATTTTAAAATAAGAATTTAATTGAAATGTAATATCATCATCATTATCATCATCAAACCTCTTTTCCCCGTTTTCTACATGGTTTGGCTTGTCATGTCAGCTGTCCCCATCTCTCTCTCCCTCACCCTCTCTGTCTCTCGATTCACTGCCACTCTCTTACCTTTTTTGACAGTCATGCATGACTGTGACAACTCTTCTCTCACACAGTCTGGCCACCTCTTTGCTGAATGCCCTTGTTTCCTTTACCTTCTTCCTGTCTGTCCCAAATATTCTTCACCAGATTGTCGTCTGCTTTCCTGCACATGTGCCCAAACTGCCATAATCTGCTGTCTCTGCCTTTCTCTGCAATTGCAGCTAGTAGGCCTTCTAATTTGATGTCCTTGTTTCTTTATCTGTCCCATAGTGTGCCCTACCACCCATCTCAGGCACTTCATCTCCATCATCTCTAGCTTCCTCACTTGCTCTAGGTTTACTGCCCATGTTACTGTACCATGTAGTAGTATTGATCGCACTACTGTTTTGTACCCCGTACATTTCGGCTTCTTTGGCATTTTTCTGTCATATATTATCCCTACCACTCTGTGCCAGTTTTCTGAGACCCTTTTGATTCTAGCTTTGACCTCCGTATTCAAACTTTCCTTCCTGTCCACCGTCCCCTCACAGATACCCAAAGCTGTTAACCTGTTTCACTGCTTTCTCTTCTATTGCAATTTTCAGCTTCTTCTGCTCACTTGCTGCCATTAAAACTGTCTTATCTGTACTGACTTCTTGCTCAGAGTCTGCCTGTAATGCCACATCATCTACAAACACCAACTTTGTTGATATGTCCTCTCCGTCCTTCTTGTTAAGGTGTGAGATCAGAGGTGAACACTGATACACATCCACTCCCCCTGGTAACCCCTCTGTGAAGACCAAACACTGTTCATTCTTGAGTCATTGGGTCCTATCACATAACCTACACTAATTCCACCAATGTTTCTGGGCTTCAACTCACAGCAGGACTGCCCAAATCATCTTTCTTGGGATCTTGTCATATGCTTTCTCCAAGTCTAGGAATGCTCATTTGGGCAACTATCTGTCTCACTTGCAAACATCAGGTCAGTTGTACTGCATCCTGATCTGAATCTGAACTTCTCATCTCCCATTTTACTTTCTACGTCTCTGTGTCTTTGTTTATCAATCATCATCTACAGAAATGTCATGCAATGTGACAGGAGTTTCATACCTATGTACTGCTCATAGTTGTGGATGTCCTCTTTGCTCTTGTACACTGGTATTAATATGCTTATTCTCCAGTTACCTGGGACACAGATTTCTTATCATACTGCCATGAGTACCCTCAGGCCATACCTTCTTTATCTCACCCACCATGTTGTTCATATCTACTGTAACCTCATCTGAGCCTCCTTTCCCTGACCTCATTTTCCTTACTTTTTGTACAGTAGGCACCTCCTCTTCTTTCATTGCAAGCTGTGTCTGAGATAGTATAGCTTCTGCTGAGTTTTCTTCACTCAGAAGCTGCTGAAAGCACTCTTTTCATCTTCCTTTGATTTCCTGTGGGCTGGTGAGTAGGTTGTTATTGGCATCCCTTCGAAGGGTGTCTTACTATCTTCTTTATATTTCTGTCTTTGGCTTGCAAGCTGATAAGGTTTTATTTGTGCCATCTACTTAGTTACTTTCCAGAAGCTGTCTGCCACAATATGTGCATTCAGGTCACCCATTATCAACACCAATTCATGTTGTCCAGCTCGATCTAGAAGATCCTGCAATTGCTGTCTGAATGCACTCTTTTACTATTACAACCCTGCTGTGAGGCATAGGTTGTGATTTTGAGCAGCGCCCTACCCTCCTTATACTGGAATGTCATTGCGGTGAGTCTCTCACTAATTCAAATGACACCCCTCACTGTCTTCTGATGCCTCTCCCTCAGAACAGTTCCCACACCATTTCTACTTTGTCTTCCTCTAATGTAGTGGACTCTGGACCCCAAGCCAAGTGGCTTTGTTGAACTGTCCTTTCATCATGTCCCTTGATACATAGAATGTCCAGCATCCTCCTTATCCTCATGTCATCCACTTCCAAACTGCATCCTGTCAGTGAACCTACACTAACTGTAGCAATTCTTAGTTAATGTTTAGCAGGTTGGATGAGTTTATGTCCAGCTTTTGCTCAACAGAGCTATCACAGGTAACCCAAGCCAACTGAACACCAGCTATTTAGTAGCTTATGGGGGGAGCACACTCACCAATAGGGATACATATAGATCAGAGTAGACCAGGTCTCAGCTCACTTATCACTAACCAATACCCATGGTCATTTGGCATCATTAGTCAACACCAAGAAGAAACAGAGTATGTGAACGTGCAGCTGAAATAAAACTAAGAACCAAGAAGGCTCATGTAGTGTAAAGGCATAAAAATCACTTGTTATAAAATAAAAATGAATCTATGTAATTAAGATGGTTTTATTTTATAAATGTATTTATGGTGACTAAACAGTCCTAGTTATGTGGATTCATTTTTATTTTATAACGAGTGACTTTTATGCCTTGACAATACATGAGCCTTCTTGATCATTACTCAACATGACTGAATCACTTAGAGACAGTTTTTATACCACAGAGTGGCTAGCTCTGACACAGCAGATAGTCTGTGAACTGTGTCCCCCTAGCTTGAGGATATTGTGCACCACACTTGATGTTCAAAGCAGTTAGTCTATACAACTCTTCCCCCTATATGCCACCATTAGAGCCTGTGCTGCTCCCTACAACTCCATTCTTGAATTAGTTTGAGGTGGAAACACTTACCATGTGTTTTTGGAGGTGGGAGGAACTCCACAGAGACCCATGGAGAACATACAAACTCTATAAAGGCACTGGCCAGAAGTCAGGATCAAACCTTGTACTTTGTGCATAGGAGTCAAAGTACTTAGCCATTATGACAACTGGTCAGTCGATGGAAATACAATACATGTGCTACAAATAGTTATAGAATTCATCGTGAAACATTTGAAATGCTTCTCTTAAGTGTCCAATAAGGTATTTCTGTTCAAGACTGACTATGGTATTCAGATTATTTCTGCTTTCATCTCCAACAATCATATTCTATAGCCACTTAATTAATAAGGCAAGCAATTTGCTTCACCTGTCACATAAATATAAATGTCATTGGAAAATCCATTATGAATATAATTGTGTCTCATTTAAGCTACATGTGGTTATTAAACACAAAGCATCTAAAATCTTGGGAACTCAAAACAGCAACACTCTCTAGGTAGTGAAATGCAACTGCAGATTCGACAATATGGTCTCGAAATACTGAAATTCAACATTTCAGTATTTCGAGATTCCAAAGGGAACTCATATATATATATATATATATATATATATATATATATATATATATATATATAAAGATATATATATATATCTATATATATATATATATATATATATATATATATATATATATATGGTTCCACTTTGAATCATCGAATGTTCAGAACATTGACGTTCTGCTCATCAAGACCAGAACATCGATGTTCAGAACATCGAAGGTTTAAAGTGGAAGTGCCAGTTTAGTGAAATTGGAGAATTTTGGGTGTGTATGCAGGGCAGCAAGGTGCCCTGCATGTTGTGTGTGCGTGTGTGCGTGTGTGCGTGTGTGTGTGTGTGTGTGTGTGTGTGTGTGTGTGTGTGTGTGTGTGTGTGTGTGTGTGTGCCATCTGAGTGTTGGCATTGCAGGTAGGGTATGAGAAATCTCCTGTTTAGCGCTACAGCATATAGCGGTAAGTGGGAGATTTCCCTTGCCCCACTGTAGTGCGATCTTTGCGTTGGAATATTAAAGTAGGCGGGGTGTGGGGGGGCAACCCCCCCCCCACATAAAATAGTATTTGTAAGTTTTTTGTTTTTTTGTGTGGTTCATTTTGAACCTTCGATGTTCTGAACATCGATGTTCTGGTCTCAATGTTACTGTGGAGCTTTTCTCCTCGGGCCTCTGCTGAAAATGGAAATATATCCAGTTGGATTAGCCCAGTTAACAAATGTAAAATAAAATAAAATAAATAAATTCTGAACATTCGATGATTCAAAGTGAATATATATATATATATATATATATATATATATATATATATATATATATATATATATAAGTATAAATATATATATATATATATATATATATATATATATATATATATATATATATATAGTGTGTGTGTAGTGTGTATGTGTGTGTGTGTGTATGTGTGTGTGTGTGTGTGTGTGTGTGTGTGTGTGTATATATATATATATATATATATATATATATATATATATATATATATATATACCCACACACACTAAAGTGGAAAGCCTTCATAGATATCCATGACTAGAAATTTCCTGCTGCATCAATTCTACCATTTTGTTTAAAATTAAAGTTAAAATACTACAGACTATAGTCATAAAGATACTGAGTATTTCATGTTTTTGACTCACTTTTCTATTCGCTTAATCAGAGGCAGTGTGATAAGCACTTTAAGCAGTAAACAGCTTTTTGTTGCTCAGGTGAAACATATTACTTTCATGCAGCTAACAAAATATGTTCACTTTTTGAAAAAAATATTGATATAGAGAGTATTCTTTGTTTTCCTAAATGAAAAGCTTTTGCATGTTTCTATTATAAACAAAATGTTTCCTTTGTATGGCAAGTGCCATCACTTTGAAGTCCTGGTCAAATTAGACGACTAGATGTACACAGATAGCTTTCTAAATAAATGTCACCAACTTCAGAAGCAAAACCAAATGCCTTTATTCAGTCTTAATAATGTCACAGCTAGTTGTACTGAATATTCTGTGATTCCATATTTGAGAAGGCAAACACATTTTTACTTAAAACAGAATTTCAGAACTTTTATCAGGGGTGCAGTAGCCTCTCTAGAGAGGATAATTATGTCTGCCCATATTGTTAAATTTAACCTTTCTTTTGATAACAACTCTGTAGCTCAAAGGCAGTGGAGATTTAATTGTTGTTTGGTAAGGGATCTTAAATGCCTTCCTTGGATTCAGGAAGTAACTTGTACACTTATAAATGCTAAATCAGAGTACTTCAGCAATACCTTTAGAATGTCTTAAATAATTAATTTAGCAAAATTGGTTCCGTTTTCAAAATGAATGATAGCTGAGAAGAAGCTCTCATAATCTTCTGGTGAAGATATAAAGAGAGTCCAAGGAAAGAAAGTAGTTCCTGCAGTTTAGATTTGCATGCTAACATAATATATTCCAATGAGCTATTAATTCTTAAAAAAAAAAAAAATAAAAAAATAACGTTTTACATTAAATACATGCATACAAGCACATACACCACATATGCCCACACTCTACACACCCATTTACATGTACTTGTATGCTTGCATATTTTGTGTTTGAACATGTTGTCTACTTCTGTTTTAATGCAGTCATATTAGTTTATATGCAAAGTTAAAATAATGATAATGTTAATCATGGTACTCGCAGCATAAATGGAGTATGCATTTAATAGAAGGTCAGCTTTTAAAAAATACTGATTTTTTTAAATAAAATAGTGTGAAGAAAACCATGCCAAAAAGACAAACCACCTTATAACCTGCACTGTAAGATTTTGTACAAAATAATACCCCAGGATTCACTACATTATGGCAAATCCACTGGTAATTTATGCATACCTAGAGCAATGGTTAATAACAGGACAACACTGTTGAAGCAGAACCTTGTGCTCCTATACACAAAATTTATGGGTGAACAAAAGTAGGGGACTCTATTTTTTATTCTTACAGTAATTATAGCTAGATTATTTGTATTTTATCTGTCTTCTTATCAGTTAAAACACAAATAATAGCTGTGCTTTAATATATGCTGCAGGGCCACAAAAAAGTCTAAATCAAAAAAGAAAATCAGTCACTGCAATGCAGCAAAAGGTCAGTCTTCTGAACAGTATAGGTGGTATTGGGAACTACTTATCCTTCCCAGTGGCAACAAAGCTATTTATGTAAATTCAGGACTTATAGGATATCATGTCAAGCGATATTTCCTGACAGTTTCCGTTCATTAAAGACATATGAACAATGGTAGACGACAGCTTAAATTAGAAAAGGCTGTATCTACCAAAGTAATAAAAGCATACTCCAAATGTTTTATCTACCACAGTAATAAAAGCATATTCCAAATGCTTTATGGGACCATTCTTGATAGGTCATCATCCAATTTATACCTCAGTGATTCAACCTACTATTAATTTTTGTTATTTATTTGACATTTGTTAACAGGATTGGTCCAATTGAGCCGGGGGCCCATTTTTAGTGGAGACCTGAGGAGAAAAGCTCCAAACAATATACAGTCATGCAAAAAATATATATATAGACAAGTACAAAATGGTCAAAATGTACAATCACATAACACAGAGATATAAGAAGCAGTTCACTGCTCGATGATCAATAATTGAGTAGGTAAAACAAAGAAATTACATTTCAGTGAGAAAATGACAAAAAGAGTTGATAGTTGTAGTAGAGTATAAGGTGAGTAAGTGAGGTAGTTTTCATGTGGGGGTTTGGCATGGGTAAGACCAGGTTTTTTGAAGATAACATTTTAACTCTCTTTTAAACCGGTGTCTTGGGGAAATATTTTTTATATTAAGGGGGGTGGGTTTCCAGATGTGAGTTACTGAGTACTTGTACATGGACTTTCCAATGTTCTTTTTGGGTTTGTAAATATCAAAAAGTATTTGTCAGTTGTGCGAAGGTGTCATGCGGAGTGTAGTAAAATACTAATTTGGAGTGGGAGGGGCAGGAAGTGGGATTAGAGAGAATGGAGTATGTGATATGTAATTGAGGAAGCAGTAGCTGATGAGAGAATTCAGGCCATAGTAGTGTATTGAGGGCAAGGCAGTGATGAAAATTGTGAGGAAGGTTAGTGGAAAATCTGGCTATTTTATTGTATGTTTGCTCACTTTTGGACAAAAGAGTAGACTGAATATTAGTAAGGATAGGGGCAGCCTACAGCAGACAAGGTAAGAGAAGTGACTGAGTCAGAGAGAATCTGGAAGAGGGTGTAAGGAATTTTTGATTTCTGTAAAGTAGTCCAAGTTTCTGGTGTTTTTTTTATACATTGTTGGATGTGTAGGTCGAATATTAGTTCGTCTATAATGGTGCCAAGTAGTTTGGTATGAGGTTCAGCTTTAATGATGGTATAGTTGAGGGAGGTGATGGCAAAGGAAGATTTGTGTTGAGCCAGTGTTCTACGAAAGAAGAGAAGGAGTTTTGTTTTTTTAGGATTTAGTACTAGTTGATTTTCTAAGATCCATGTTTCAGCAGATGAGAAGGTGTCTTGAGTTAGTGCTAACAGATTAAGAATAGTATGGGCAGTGGTAATAAGTGTCAAATCATTGGCATATTGTAATAGTGCTGAGGACTTACAAGCAGAATGTAGTTTGTTCATGAAACTATTAAACAAGAGGGGGTCCAGGATTGGTCCGTGAAGAACCCCTGTGTTGACTGGAAGAAAGGGGGAGAAGACAGTTTGCCAGTGAACAGATTGTTGCCTATTAGAGGGGTAGCTGAAAAACCACTTTATGAAGAAGCTAGAAAGACTGAGGTCTGAGAGTTTAGTTAAAAGTTTAGAGTGAGAGACAGCATCAAAGGCCTTAGAGAGATCAGGGAATAAACAGGAGATGAGTTTGTTGTTGTCACGGGCCTCAGCTACTATTTGAGTGAAAAAAAAGAAGTGCAGTGTAAGAATGGTGGTAGGCCCTAAAGCCATGTAGGATGGAAGTAAGCAGGTTGTTGTCAAGCAGGTGTTTGAGTAGCTGGGTGTGTATGCATTTCTCAAGAATTTTGGAGATAGGGGACGAGATGGCTACGGGCCTATAATTAGAAGGGTCAGTAGAGTTTCTACCCTTGTGTAGTGGAATTGTAAAGAATGATTTCCATATGCCAGGGACACAAGCTTCATTAATGGATTGATTTATGAGTAATGAGACAGGGTAGGCAATAGATTCTGCAGCAACTTTAAGAAAGTAGGAAGGTAATTTATAAGCGGGGGGGGCAAGGTTTGAGTTTGGTCAGGAGAGATTTGATGTAGGTGGTGGGAACTGGTTTAAATGAGAAGTTATTGGAAGGTATTTTGTTGGGGGATGAAGGAAGGGTAGAGGAGGTGTTGTTATTTTGAGTTAGTTTTTGGATTGTTTCAATAAATAGATGCTTAGGAGAGTGGCTGTTTCAGTGGCAGAATTATGTGGGAAGGGGTTGGGAGTGGTAAGGTTGCTAGGATAAAGAATATTATTAATGGTTGTCCAGAATTTGTTTTGGATTTTTTTGTGGGTTAGATTGGGAGAAGCCGAAGACATTTTTCTTATCATTGTTAACTATTTTTTGAAAGGTTTATGAGCTCTTTGTATTTTTGGAGTAGGGGAGAGGATTTGTTTTTGATCCAAGCTTTCCAGACACTGTCTTTCTTTTGCATAGTAGAATGGGTATGTTTTATGACCCAAGTAGCAAAGTTAAATTTTATTCTGATTTTTCTGGTAGGTGCTAGTAAATTAAGTATGCCTAGAAATATCTGATTGAAAGATTTAACAGCCTCAATGAGAGGGAGGTGATGAAGGAAGGACAAGTTTATGCTGGACAATTTAGAGTTAAAGGTATCTGGATTGAAGTAGGTGAGTTTGTGACAGTCTCTATAGACGTGGTCTTTAGGTGGGTGCTGGGAGAATCTGTGGATGTAGGTAGGAGAATGGTCACTCAAAGAGTTTGGAAGTGTCCCAGGGTTGTGATAAAGGTTGGACTCTGAGGTGAGGATCCACTCAAGGGCGGGTCCAGTAAAGGAGATTTTGTTAGTCCCAGCAGTGGAGGAGATAAATTGGTGGAATTGATGCTGAGATTAGGATATATAGTTGTAAGTTTAGTCCAGTTTATATTAACGTCACCAAGGATAATGGTTTTGTATGGAACATATTGAAAGATCCGTGAGAGGATGTTCTCAAGGATAGGAATACTGTTCCCTGGAAGTATATAGATAGAGGCTATGGCAAATTTTTTGTGTGAGTCAAGGTGACAGTTTACAATAAGAATTTCAACAGGGTCAAAGCAGGGTATAGAAATAGAGAGAAACTCTTAAACACTTTGCTGCATTTTTTAGTCTTTGAGCAAGATACACAATAAAATTTGAAAACCTAAGATATGGATTGAAAATTGAAGTATTCAGAAAGGCTTGAGGTAGTGTCATTATATTCTGTTTCTTATAGGTTACTTAGAGTTTACTTCTGGTGGGTTTTTAAGGCAATATCTGATCCAGTTCTGTCTTAAAATGTATGCATAGAGCACATCACTGGTGGAGTCAACACCAGAACAAGAAATCTAGTAATAACAGTAAATATTAATAATAGAAACAAGCAGTAGATATTTTATACAATACCTTCAAAGATTAGGATGCAAGTTTCACCTTGCAATCCCAAGCAGTCAGGGCCAGTAGCTCATATGTTTGACAATGGATCCTTATGAGCCCATGAAGCAATAAATCTATGAACCATTTACCTTTCCAGATCTTATTGCTTTCAGATTGCTTCATTTTGACAGTTTAATATGTTACTATAGTTGCACTCTTCCAATACCATGTTCAGTATTCCAAGCAGCTTTACTATAAAGTGACATGTGGAGCTAAGCACTTTTCTGCATGCTACATTTCCAAAGACAAAGCTCCTCTAATTCCTAATTAGCATATGTTAATGGGAACTTTTGGAGCCCTTAAAATAATTCCACAAAAGGAATAAGATTCACCATGCTGATTCCAAAAAAGGAATAGGGTGCACCACACTAAAGTAATTCAGCATTGCACATTAACAAGACGTGACAATATAAGAGTCCCAGTCAATGGCAAAGCCGATCAATATGAATGAGCACATGGGAACACCTATGCCATACTGTATGTAGATATACCTACTTGTTTGTGGTAGTAGGTAATGTAAGCAGCCCCGGGTGGCAAGTTGGACTGTGTACAATACCTACTTACTCATATAGGTGGAGCTGTACTGTAGGTACTGAGAGTTAGGGGCAGCCTGGGACTATGCACATGTGCGTTAGTGAGTAGTATGACTTGTTCCCTAAACTCCTCTGAAGATAGTTCATTTTACTGTGAATTTAAGAAAACAGTTTCACTCACTGGTGGGCTAGTGGACCCACATCCATGTCCCTTTTTGTGAACATGGTGAATGCGGGCATGACTGTCACCCTGGCTCTCATACCTGCATTCACACATCCTCCTTTGAGTTGGTATTAAAGGTAGTCTCCTTGTCTACAATACCAGGTTAAGTATACAGATGAAGCCCTTCTGTGTGCGAACTTCAGATAGAGTTGGTGGCGCTGCTGTGTCCTCTGGCAGCTTCAGCACAGCACTCAGACTAAGTAATGCAGCTAATTAACATGTAATGTTATGGAATCACATAATGTTGTCTGAGCACAATGGGACCTCATTCAGATCAATATTGTGGCAGTACAGAGTAGTGAAGTGGGCAGATTCTGCTCCCCCCCCCCCCATGATGTCATCCCAGTGCAGAGTTGAATTTCCTGGTTCGGTAAAGTGAGGATTGGGATAACAGAGACTGAACTCTTGCTACACTGATCTTTTGAACTCCAACCTAATGACTATGTTTATCAGAATGTGTCTGTTTATCAAAACAAATGCAGTACTCTTAAACTTGAAGAACTCATAAATGGTAAAAACACTGAGACCAGGCAGCTGCATATACCACAAGCATTGAATGTGGATTTGAATAAGCTTCCCTGCATTCATTATTTCCTCCCAAAATGTTTAAAGTTGCCCACTAATGCATGTTATTCTGTTTTGTCTATGTAAGGTTGAATTATAAGTTAAACAAAAAATCTATATTTGCAATCATCCCAACAAACTAATTAATTGGAAATATCCTTCTGCATCTAAAAGTTCATGGTTTCTAACTGGTGAGTTTATGTTGCCTTAAAACATCTAATTTGTCCACCTGTGCAGTGTTGAGTATACTGATTTTGTTTTCTACAAATACATACATACATACATACAAAAGTTTCAAGCATGGGCATTAAAGCCCTTCTAGCTTGCCAATATGCCAAAACACTTGTTCCCATAATAAATGTCCAGGCTGTTCTTAAAAATATCTAAACTAGTACTTGCTTTAATGTAGTTAGCTAGTCTGTTCCAAGCATCAGCTACTCTGTCAGAGAACCAATTAGTACACTTCTCAGTCTACAATATTGCTTCTATATGTGGTATGCAGTTTTTGTCAGGGCAACTAAATCTGTGCACTGTAATATTCCTTTGGACTCCATATTGAAATGTGTCCACCTACTATAAATTCTACATTGGTGTGTATCTCAGTTCTGATAAATCTAGAGGCCTACATTAATGCACAAGGGTAGACTCACCAAAAGTTAGCTATATAGGACTCACCAGAGTTGTTGCTCATCTAGTCAGATAAGCATTTCTTGCTTTTAGACTCATGATTAGCACCACAGTCATGACAGTTAACTATAAAGCTAGATTTTGGTTTTGCTGATTCATGCTTATATTACACTGAGCTTGTTCCTTTAACTGAACTAGTCTTAAAACTTGCTGGAAAACTATGTGGTTTCCCCAGAGAACCTGCAGGGGTTGTGGTTGCCATGTGCTTAGGCCTGCTTCAGTTTGCCATGTGTTGCATGCCCATTTTGCTTCAGACATGCTCATTTTGCCTTAAACATGCCCATTTTGCATTCTGAGGTAATTCCAAACCCCTTATGTACCTGTCTGATGGTCATTTTATCAGATCTCTTAATCTTAAGCATTTTGTTTAATCAACAAACCTTTTGTGCCTCCTGCTTGTTTAATAATGCAGTCTGTGCCCTTGTAATGCTCCATTTTATCTTTTTTATAAAATAAACTGTTTGTGCAAGTTTTCATTACCTTTGCTTTTTTTCCTGGCCCTTTTTCATGTTTGTTTCTCTTAGTTTACCTTCACTGTTAACTCTGCACCTCATAGCTCTGGAAAGCAGTCTCTGGAATCCCAGTTATGACACCATGTCTCTCGTCTAGTCAGGATGTAATTGACAAAACTTTGTGGGTTCTGTTCAAGCAGCTTTATTATGTACAAACACATCAGGATTTAGAATTAATAACTGTAACTTAGTTAAACTTATATACAAACTAGCTATTACATTCATACATGCTCACTCTCTGGCTGCCCTCTCAAAATGGCACTGAAGCTAGCACATGCTTGCTATTTATATGCACATTCAGTCCTTGAAATGCAACTTAAAGATACAGCACACACACTCTGTTCTACAAAGTCAAAATCAAATAGGCATGGGACTCTATAAACTCTGCTCTATTAAATTTCTAAGACAACTGTCCCAACTCGTGATAAATGAGCATGTTTTTTTTTTCCTGAATTAATCTTCTGTCAGCTAGACAGCTTGTGTGTGTTAAAAACAAAAGAAAAATTACATGTTAAAGGAAAAAATCAATGCTTGCAAATTACATATAAATGGGGTCCAATGGGTTTTATAGGTTCATAGGTTCATAGGTAGGTACTAGGCTAGCTGCCCGAGGGCATTTATAAGCCTAGCCAGAGTGTGTCGGCTTTCGCTGCCCCATTGATTAATTAAGTGAACCTCTGTCAAGCAGAGGCAATGAAGTGATCCCAAGGGTGTATTTTCTGTTACCCATCCACTCGTCAAGGTTTCTCTTGAAGAGTGTTAGTAAGAGGCTCTGCCTAATGTAGTTAGGAATTTTGTTCCAAAGCATGGGGAGTCTCTGTGACAGGAATCTATCCCTCCAGCATGTTATATTTATTGTTGTGGTGAGATTTAGCTCACTAGGGCATGTGGCTTGCAGCGACTTGGATTTCTTTAGGTGGAGTATGTCCATCAATTCTGAGTTGGACATGGCTTTGTAAGTCAGGCAGAGATCACCTCTGAGTAAACGATATGCCACTGAGTACAGCCGGAGTTTTTGCAGTCGAGCTGCATAGGACATATGTTTGAGGCCAGTAATCCCCTTGGTGAGGTGCTTTTGTGGTCTTTCCAGCTGTTGGAAGTGTCTTGTGAGGTACATCCCAAATGGGGCATTGTACTCTATGATGGGTCTGATGAGTGACGAGTAGAGGGGCACTATAACCTCTTTATTTCTAGATGCAAACCCTTTAGTAATTAGATGGGCCACATAGAAGAATTTCCTAACTACTTGGGCAATATGATTGTCAAAGGAGAGATTACTATCTACCTAGGTCCCCAAATCTCTTATTACCTCTTCTGTATTAAGGGGGCTGCCACCAATGTGATAATTTGTGGGTGTTTTGTTTTTCCCAAACGGGATGACTATGCATTTTATGGCATTTAGCTTGAGGCCATGACTTTGACACCAGGTGTCTGTCTCAATAAGGCCTTTTTGAAGGATGCCTGTGCCAGCTTTAGAGTCAGTTATGGCTCCCAGTTTGCAGTCATCAGCGAACTTGGTTAGCCATAGTTTGCCTGTACTTCTGAGAAGTATATGCCGAACAGTAGGGGTCCCAGGACCGAGCCTTGCTGGACACCACTTGTGAATGATTTAGAGTCGGACCAGAGTTTAGAAGCAGGAAAGTGAAATATGTCTGAAAAAGTATGAATATCCAGCAAGAAAACCACTTTAAGACAGAAGGAGAACTGGGTTCTAAGTGTAGGAACATCACTGGTTACACTGATTCATTTTAGAGAGGAAACAAGAAATTGTCGCCAAAGATATCTTGAAACTATAACTTTCAAAGAGTTTGAAGGTAACAGAAGGAGTTGTAGGGTATGAAGAAAACACTCTGGACTGGACTCCAAAAGACTCAGAATAGCAGTTTAGAACTTATCTTCTGTCATATGATTTGTGCCCCAAACTGCATTCAAGTATACATCCCCCATAAGGCAATGGGAGGAGTAGCGAATTTGCATCATAGCATGAGAACCATGTACACCAAAATCTGCATATAAAGCATGTTGCAACTCCACGCTACAACATAGATTTCATGCCATACTGCCTAGTGATGTCAAAGCTACATAATGTGATTGAAAATGATTCATTGTATACAGATCTGTTAAGTATGCCAGCCCTATTCTAAGAGGCAGCAAAGCATGGAGTCTTTGTTCTTTTAAGGCAAAGAAGAATCATATGTTGGAGTGAAAGTGGTAGAACAAGAGCCAGGAGTGCTTTACAATGGACAAAACAGAAAGAAGGCACATGTATGATAGTGGTGCTGTCCACATATATCAGCTAAATTTTGCATGTATTTATATTGGTTAGACCAAGATGGAAGTGGAATCAATGGGACATGTAGAGGGAATCTAATGTGGAAGAAATAGTGTAATGTGGATTGGAAACAAAATGCTAAATAGTGAGGGTGGGAGTGATGGTCTAAGTCAACCATGCTCCCAAACACACTGTTTCAAGGAAACCTAGCCTCAAGCCAGAAAGTAGCGACAAGGCCACATATGCTAATGACATAGCTCTTTCCTGCACATGTGCAGGAGATGTACACACAAGGTAGTAGGGCAAAGGTGGTCCCATGTGCTCATGTTAATTCCAAGGGGGGGTTGGGTATAACAGAGGTTCCTGCACCTATGCCCAGGAGATATAGCCTGGTAAGAAAGGGTGGTGATATCTGTTTTTTTGACCTCATGACAATTATGGACTATTGTGAAATGCAAACAGCCCAGGACTGGGATGAGAGCACCGTTTCTATGACAAATATTGTAAGGAGTAGACATGAGAAAAGGCAGAAGGTATCTGCATGGTTTCCTGGATGATAGCACTCCTCAAACAGGTGTTTGCTCCTGAGTGGGATATTTGATACAAGTAAAAGATTATGCTCACATCCAATTGAAGGAGATATTGATGATCAGCAGGCATGAGGCAAAAAGCACCTATAAAAAGTCACTTCAATAGTACACAAACTGAAATCAAAGAATTCTTACTTTTCCATGTTGTTGCACATAATGTTATAATCAATAATTCTTTCAACTGCTGATTTGTGGTCATGTGTATTCACTAAGATATCATTTCTACAGCTTTTCAGTGTATATGTAAAATTTATATGGGTTTAGATTCCGTCATAGAAACTACAAAAAATTGCACCCAAGGGGATCAAGCACAAATGCACAGTTACCAACCTATTAAAAATCAAACAAAAGTAAAATAAACATTTTTTTGCAAGGTGCAAGCCCCCTAGCACCTCCTACTAACTATATATATATATATATATATATATATATATATATATATATATATATATATATATATATATATATATATATATATATATATATATATATATATATATATATATATATATATATATATATATATATATATATATGTGTATATATGGGTTCCCTTTTTAATTTCGAAATACTGAAATCCCGAATTTCAGTATTTTAAAATTAAAATACCAAAGTCTTGAAATATCGGTAAACCAGAAGCAGGAAATTCGAAATCCCGAAGTACGAAGATTTTGAATTAGCGCTTCTGGTGTTGTGGTGTGTGAATGGTAAGATGTGAGTTTGGGTATGTATGTATGTGTATGTCTGTTGGTTAAGGGCTTTAGTGTTTGTCAGTGTGTGTTTTGACTGTGATATGTGTGCGCGATAGTGTGTATAATATATGGGAGTGAGTTGTTTGTGTGTCTGATTGTGCGATCTCGTAGTTAGTATATATAAGTAGGGGGGGTGTGGGGGGGCACAGCTCCCCACATGGGGGATGCAGGGGGAAGTGGTGTGTATGTGTGTGCTGTATCTGTAGTGTAGCATCGGGATTTTGAATTTCACGGTTTTAGGGTTTCGGTGTTTGGTGTCTTCGGCTATGTAATTTCGAAATACTGAAATTCGGGATTTCAGTATTTCTAAATTACATAGTGAATCCATATATATATATATATATATATATATATAGATATATATATATATATATATATACATATATATATATATATATATATATATATATATATATATACACACACACACACACACACACACACACACACACACACACACACACACACACACACACACCAACTACGAGATCACACCACAATGGGAAAGGGCAAATTCCCTGAGCCCTGCTTTTGCAAAATTTCACACATAAAAAGCCAGTTTGTGCAATCAGCTGATTAACCTTTCTTTCCCTTTGAGAAAGAGAGCATTCATTCATCCAACCATTTTTATTCAGAGATTCAGCAATGCACACTCTTCTTGTTTTGTTTTGCCTCCAGAGAAAACTGAGCTGAACATGATGATACATTGTGCACGTGTGTGCATATGTGAGTGTGTGTGTGTGTGTGTGTGTGTGTGTGTGTGTGTGTGTGTGTGTGTGTGTGTGTGTGCGCGCATGCATGCGTGTTTATGTCAAAACATCGTGCTTCATTATCCGTCCAGTATGCTATTTCTTTCTTTCTATAATAGATGCAAGATTGGTAGTTTTTTTTGTTTCTCTTTGGCTATCTTATATCACAGTTGGAGGGCAAACTAAGTTAATTGGAGCAAATTGATTCATATTTAACAGAATTTTATGTGGCTTCCATGCAGCAAGGAATGATCTCACTGTTTAAAACATATTTATTTGCAGTTTTAAAGCAGCAGCTAGATGAACATAAGCATTCCTGTCACCAGCATGACTAGAAATCATCATTATGCAAACGTTGGAAGTATGATAACCACATAAACTGCAAAGGTCCAAGCATTTTACGATGTTTGATTTATGTAAACAATTTAATATCTTCCTATAATGCAAGCTGAATGTCGTTTAGTTAAAAATCCTCTGCATGTTACAGCTCCTAAAACATCCTTCAAAGGAAAATATACAATCTACTCTGAAGGCTGATTATCAAAACTTACATTCTAATATTATTATTTAATACAGATTTTCATCTTCGTTACATAGTCATCTCTATTATTTGTATCATTACATAGCTATCTACATCATTATTTTCATCATATTATCATCACCAGTGCCCTCATCACATCTTCACCTTCATTACATTTGCATAGTCATCTTCTCCACATATTCATTATCTTCATCTTCATTATCATCTTCATCACATCTTAATCATCGTTTTGTCATAATTTCCATGACATCATTTTCATCTCTTTCATCTTCATTGTCACTTCCTTCATAGTTATTTTCTTTTTATCTACACAGATCCATAAATTATTACAGCAATCTTTATTCCAGCACTAATCCATTCAATGCATTCTTCCAGTAAATGAAAATTCTGTTAGACAATTGTTCGTCAAAATTTTGCACATGTGCAGTTACATTGTATAGCAAGCACTGTAGTGTTTTGGTAGGAATGCTACACTTTACTGGGAATCTTATTCTTATATCCCATTTTGCTTTTGTTACCTTTTATTTGAATATAACTGCATTTAGTTATTTATTGATTCATTGTCTGGCAGATTTGGTGACTAATTGTGGTGCATTCTCTGTCACTTCATGTGTTGAAATCTGCTGTAGACTACAGAAAACATCTACCAACTGCAAACTGCTTATGCCAACAACTGCATAATGAAAAGGTGAGAGCACATAAAATGGAATCAGGAAGTAGCTGGGCAGTTGCTTAGCCTACAGTAAAAACAAACACAAGTTTAGTTTACTTAATAAACATAGGTCCACTGAAGTAAAAGTTATGTGGTGTAAAATCAGAAAGCCCACTTTACTTGATGAGAGCATAATTACAGCAAAAAGAAACTGTAAGAAAAATCCTTTGCACGTGGCCTTTGAATGGTATTAAAAGTGTAGGTCCTATGGCAGATATAGTGACTTCATAAGTGCACAGATCATACCTTTCAACTGTACCGAATTCCTTGGTATTTCTGGTTTTGAGGGGAAAAATTATAGGGTGTCACAAATTTCCGAGTTACACTTTTAAATCCCGATTTCATTTTTTTGTTTTATTTTAATTTTTTAAGTTAACAGATAGTGATGTCATCACCCATTGCCGACATATCTCGCAACATCAATGGATGTTTGGCAAGGTAGGTAAATACCTGATAAGTTTCTTCAGACCTGATAATACAGCATGCTTGTAGTTTTCTATGTCAGATGTACCTACTGCCACAAATGAATGAGTTCTACCATGTTTACCTCTGTGCACCCATATAGAATTAAGGCATCTCATTTATTTTGTAAATTCTAGGTTATGTACTAGATATAATTGTGCCAAACACCAGTATAGACAAGTTTACTTTCATTATTAATGTATTTATTATTTTCTATCTGTTTACCAGAGTACTTCAAAAGCACACAGTAAACCAGTAAAACAGGAACAGCTTCACCGGAATCCTTCAGGTGTAATAATCCAAGTAGTATTGTAAATGCGAACACCATTTGTTTACAAACTTAATTTTAAAATAAAATGTGTGAACACCATTTATTGATTACAGACTGGTCTGATGAAGTTTTTTTAATTAAAAAATGAAAAGAGCTTCATTTTTTATTTTAAAGTAAGTTTGTAATCAATAAACGGTGTTCTCACATTTTATTTTAAAGTTAGCTTAAAGTTAAGCAAATTTCTGATTAGTTTTATATATGTACACACACCATTTATTTCAATGAGATAGGTACATAACAGCTACCTTTCTTTCGTCATATCACTCTCCTTGATAAATGTTTTAAGTTTCCAATCAGTGTACATTCATAGGCTGTTGTATCATATTGTAGTTGAATTAGACATCTTCTAGTCTATTGTAATTATTAATTATATTATTTTGGGGTGATTATGCAACATTAATTTTGGTAACAATTGCCTTAGATCAGTAATAGAGCAAAGCTGCATTTTAAGCTGCTGTAATTCTTGGCTATTACTTTAAGTCTTGAAACGTGATTGTACTGTGATTGGCCAATGGTGTAAGAATTCTTGCATTTGTTATGGAACATCGGATGATTCTATTGCCATGATGATTTGCATAATGGTTTATATGGTTTTGGAACTTACATCAGCAACATTTGGTAAGCTGTTTTTTAAATGAGATGATAATTATCTCACTTGCATTAGCGATAATTTTATTTAGTTTTTGGATTGAGGAGGTTTACCCTTGGCTGTGACCGGTCAATGGTGTTTGAACTTTTTTATTATTTACTTATAGTGATTTCATTGCTAAAGTGATTTAAATAAAGGTTATTGCATATTTGTAAATTAGGTTAGCATTATGAAATAGGTTACTTTGAAATAATATGGTTGGTGAGCATTTTATTTTTATTACTGAGCTTTTTACTCAGTTTTTGGATCGCAAAGCATTTACATTGCTTCAGAAATAGGCAGTGTAATTTAAGCTAAGACATCATGGCCTATATATTAGTTTTTAAATTAGTGTACATGAATTGATTGAATGAGTGTGTTTTAATTGACTTTAATATTATTTGGAAGACACTAGGTGGTTGGTTGAACTTCAAACACTGATTATTTTAGATTATTGTTTAGAACAGCATCACTGATTGGTTGAACTGTTGTTTAAAAAGTTTTCTTGTATTTAGTCTTAATTAATGTCTAATGAAGCTTTGATGAGAATGAGGAAATGTTTAAGCTCTGTGAAATTGTGCAATGAACTCTCTTATTATTTGGATGTTCTAGATGTATTCAGACATGTTTGTTGCCTTGTGGTATGTTTACTTGTTTGAAGCAGATAAAAAGTGTTAAGTGGAAGAGTCTGTCTACGTCAAGAAGGGAAACCCTCTGTCAGAGACAGTATTTGTTCTGGGTGGGCTGCCCTTGCTGTTTGGATTAGCAAGTTACCACCAAGTCTTTTCTGGGTTACTGTTACGAACAGCTTTCTCTGCATATTTTCCCATGTAAGAGGAATAGCAGCTGGTTGTTTACTTGCTGCCATCCCAGAAATGTCTCATGCTTGATTGCTATGCAGTCTGCTGCTCGTGCAGTTTTAATTACTTTATTTTAAGGATTTGCTAGTTGTGGGGAAGGATTAAAGGAGAAAAACAGCTATATGAAGCAAACACACCCATCCACAGATCTAATGCAAGTGCAACTTATTATATAAGTTCTGTTTCAAGTTGTAACATAGTCTACTGGCTGCTGGTGTGTTTTGTATCTGTAGCGTGATATGATGTGTATGTGTAACTAATATGGAGTTACAATCAAATGTGGTACAGAGTTTTATTGATTTTTGTAAGCAGTGTGAAAAGCTATGTGAAAAATCCACCACACGATTATATGTGCTTATGTGTTTGCCTCCCTGTTGCATATACCTTGAAACTTGGGTGGAGGTAGCTCCACCCAGCCCCCAGCTTGAAGGCAGCTTGTTTAAACTTGACAAGTTGTGGTTTGGATAAATGGGGTTTGTTGCTCATTCATTCTTGTCAAGGGATGAGAGCTGAGTGGCCAGTGCCTGAAATATCCCAGTGAGGGAAGACAATATTTCTCTTTTTGCCTTGAGATGTATAACTACCTTGAAGTTGTTGCTGTGCATTGGTTTGAACATAGACCAGGTGATGCCATGAATTGCTGTTACATGCCTTTTCTCTCAGCATGGTCTGTCCTGCTTTGTGTCACTGTAAGACCTTTTAGCAGCTTCCTATCTGTGACAGAAATGAAAAAGAAAACTTTTAAAGCCTCAGGACCTCTGGTGCTCCTGAATGTTATCTACAGGATGTCTTTACAGATCTAGTCTTTCTCCCAGAGAAATAAGATGATAGTACTCAGTCTTAAAAGTTTTAATCAATGGATTAATGTTCTTGTCAAAACACTGTTTGGTAGTACAGAATTGTCTCTGTGTTATAAGGTTAACACTGGGGAGGGGAAATGTATATGTGTATAAAGAAGTCAGACTTGTGCTGTTGGAGAAAACTTAAAAAAGCGTATTAGATATATAAACATAAACAAGATTATAAGAGTGTGATTTTTTTTTTTTGCATATGTTTACTAGTGTGTGTGTGTGTGTGTGTGTGTGTGTGTGTGTGTGTGTGTGTGTGTGTGTGTGTGTGTGTGTGTGTGTGTTCTGGTTATATCATGTTGTGTTATTTAATATTAGTGTAACACCAGTTAATTTTATTTATATAAAAGAAAATTGCATTTTAGTTCTGTACAAGTTCAAAGCTTGATACAAGTTCAAATGTTAATATAAATAGAACTCTATTGTTCTGGTTATTCTTTATGTTTAATATTTTGTCTGTTCTTCAATTTTCCCATTGGAGTGGGTAAGGCAACATAATTATGTATGTGAATTTTATGTTCATCAGTGTCCAGAGATTTTAGGCCAGTTGTACCTACTTTTCATGGGCCTTTGCCCAGATTTTTGATGATTCCAAGTTGAGAGATATGGTGCACAGTTAAAAGTCATCAGTTATGTGGACTGTGATTTTTTTTATTTTAAACAGCTTTATTGAAAACATTATTGTAATGAACAAATATTTTGAAAAAAGATTGAACAAGTTGATTTTTTAAAGTACAATATTTAAAAAAAGAAAATAGTAATGCAATAACTATAATAACAAAGAAAACTATATACAATGATGTTCACTCTATATCGAACAACAAGATCAATTAAGTCATTTTTTTGCAGAAGAAAATAAAGATAAAGAATAAAGGATAAAAAAGAAAGATTACTGCATTAATCATTTATCCAGTTCTTTAACTAATAATTCATGTATATTTTTCCATTTGTAATATAGATTTGTCTTCCTCGTAGATTTAGATTTGATAGTTAACATTTCTAACTTAGATATTTCCAAGAGAATACCTTTAAACTCTTTAGATGAGGGAACAGAAGAGGACTTCCAGTTTTTTGTAATTGTTTTCCAGGCAATGGACAGTATAGACCAGAGCAAAGAATATTTTCTTTTATTTATACAGTGTGGAACAGGTGTATTGAGTAATACCAGTGATTTTGTAAACACAAAATTGTCTGTAAAAATTGCCTGTACAAAAATGTTAACTTCTTCCCAAAATGTATTTAATAATGCACAGTCATACAATATATGGTTCCAATCAGCATTTGTTTCTGTATATCATCTCCAGCAAACAATATCTTGTTTAGTTATCTTACTCATTTTCTGTGAAGTGAAAAAAGATTTATGTAAAAATCTCCATGTAAAGATTCTCCATTTAATAGAAGAAGTGGTTTTGCTGGCTGACTGAAGGAAATTAATTTTGTCTTTTAATGAGGGAATAAAATTATTGATTACAGAAAATGAATTTCAATAGCTATCTGAATATACATCTAGATATTGTTTAATTGCTCTATAAATATATGATATACTATTTTTAACTGGTAAAGTATTATGAGTATATAAAATCAAATATTGAATAAGTTTGGGTATTGAATTCTTAGCATTTGAGGGGATTAAAACTAGCATATCTAGAATATATTTTCTAAACACTGGCAAATCTGACCAAAGTAAAGTGTTAAGATTATATTCATCTACAAGAGCATTAATAGATTTTGTATTATTTTTATTTTATCATTTGATGCCAAAACATTAATTGTTTTTTGCTTAAATAGCAGCATTTTAGAATAGTCTGCAGAGAGAATTATCCCTTCTGTATAGGGAATAGGGAAGATGAGAAACAACCAATTCTCAAAGATTCTAAACCTAAATATATAGTTTTTAAAGGCCTTTAGAATTAAAGTTACATAAATAGATTTAAACATTTGAGTGAAATAATTGGAAAAGTAATCTCTCAAATTCCATATAAATGAATTATTTATTAACTGTGGTAGATGGTTATTACCATTATTTTTGGCATTTTGGGATAACTGTAATATAATTTATTTCCAATTTGCAAAATATTCTCCATCTATAAGATAAGCAATTGTTTTAATTACTGATGAAATTGAATAAAGTTCTAGATTTGGTAAAGATATACCTCCATTTTCCCAGCTATACATATGATAGGACAATGCAATTCTAGGCTTTATTGGATGCCTCAAAACGTTTTTAATCAGTGTGTTATTTTTTTTAATAAAAGAGCCTATAGGGGAAATAGAAATAGATTGTATTATGTATAAGATCTTTGGAAGCAAAATCATCTTTATAATGGAAAGTTTGTCATCCACTGTAAATAGAATTTTTGTTCCATTTACTTATTAGAGTCTCTATGGTTTTTATACGTTTACTATAATTTAGGTGTAACATGTCTTTAATATTAGTTGTTATAATTATACCTAAATATGTTATTTATTGAGATTGATGTATATATTTTTTATATTAATCTTGCATATTATAACTTTTGGAACCAATTAGAATTTGAGTTTTATTGTTATTAAAATTAAGACTAGAACTTTTTTGAAATATATCCATGTTTTTAGACAATTCTTGAAAGGTGGTTGCTAGTACCACCAAGAGTGATTAATACATCATCAGCAAACATTTGGATTTTTGATGTTTCATTAAGGTTTAATTTATAACATTGTATACTATTGTTATTCCTTATTAAGTTAGCCCAAGGTTCCATAATTAATGTGAATAAAAAAGGATATAAAGGGCAACCTTGCCTGGTTCCTTTTACAATGGGTATGCTCTGGGATACATTTGTACCTATTTTTATGTAGGCTTGACTTTCATTATATAATTGAGTTATAAGATTAATAAAGCTATTAGATAAGTTTAACTCCTTCAGGAAGATAAAAAGATAGCCCCAATTAACTGAGTTGAAGGCACAGTTAATATCTAAACTAACAAGAGTCAAATTATTCTTTAAGATTTTTGCTGATTCAATTAAAGTTATTATTCTTTTGATGTTATCATAGGAAGTTCTATTAACTATAAAACCTGTTTGATCCATGTCTACCAGAGATGGTAAAAATGTTTTGAGTCTATCAGCATAAATAGACATGAACATTTTATAGTCTGTGTTTAACAACAAAATGAGCCTATATGGAGCACACTTTGTAGGGTTTTTATCAGACTTTAGTATGGGAGAAATAAATGTATACTTCCAAGAAGGGGGTATAATATTATTATAAGCTATATTAAATATTGTGTGTAACAAAGTTAATGCTTTGGCAGGCAAAACCTTGTAAATTTCAGAAATTATACCATCATTACCAGGAGCTTTATTTGGATTAACTTTAGTGATTTGATCTTTTATGTCTTTAAAAGATATTTGTTTATCTATTAATTGTATTTGCGTTTCTGATAGTATGTTCTTTATAGCATTATTTATAAAAGATTAAATCTCTTTTGTGCTATTAATCATATAATTGGGTTGGTTTAGTTTTAAGAACAATTATCTAAACTCACTTAATATATTTGGTAAATCAGATACTATTTTTTTTTGTTGGAGAATAGATTTCTTTAATATGATTAAATTTATTTAATCTTTTAGTCTTGTTAGCTAGTATATTCATAGATCTAGGATTTATAGAAACATTTAGAAGTTTATATTTTTCAAGATTAATCATGACTTTATGGTTTAAATTACCATATATTTATTGTTTAAAGTATTTATTTCATTTATTATATCTTTCTTGCCTGGGTTTCTTAAAGCATCAAATCGTAAAGCATCTAACTTTGTTTGTAAATCTTGAAGGTCTTTATCACATGAAACTCTTTTCTTTTTATACCAATCAATAATTTTACCATATAGGTAAGCTTTAAGAGCATCCCAAATGTACACTTCAAAGGTTCCCTGTGTGTTATTAAGTTCAATAAAATGTTGTACTTCTGTAGTAAAGAAATCAATAAAGTCTTTTAGTTTAGTTATGTACGCTGGTATCCTTTTAATTTGAACATTAAATGTGGAGTTTAGTATAAAATCAAATGTTATGGAATTATGGTCCGAAAGGGGACATGAAATCACTTTTGAATTTAATAAGAAATGAGTTAAGTTATTAGAGATTAATACCCTATCTATTCTTGAATATGAATTATGCCTATGTGAGTAGAATGTATAGAGCAGTGACTTAACATCTGTAGTAAAGTTATTAATATCCTTCATCATGTATGAATATGAAAATTCATTCAATAATTTGAATATTGCTAGAATTTTTCTTTTACCATTGGTACTAGAGTATTTTATATCAGAAATAGAATTAAAATATCCAGCAAGAATAATACTACCCATAGAAAACTTAACTATATGCTCTATGTGTTGTTTCACTGTTGTAAATCCAATGCCAGGAATCCAATATATATTTATTAAAGTCAAAAATTTCTTATTAAATTCTATAACAACTGAAGATCACATCCCTGTTATCTTTGTAAATGTCAATTATTTTAGGCATAGGTGATGTATTTTTCCATAGAATGCCCACCCCTCTCTTTTTTGTGCATGTTCAGAGCTAATCAAAGGTTTGTAAGATTTGGATTCCAATTTTGTGATATCTTCAGTTAGTAGATGAGTTTCTTGGAGAAATATTAGTTGAGAATTACGCAATGTAAGATATTTATTCAAATATCTTCTCTTGCTAGGATTATTTAATCCATTAATGTTTAATGATATACACTTTAAAGATGTCATAAAATGTTGTTTCTGAATATCTGTTCTTGATTAATTTTCCTTTTTTTCCATATTTTATAACTCAATAGAAATTGACTATTAGGATTACAATTATAATTTACACATGAAACATATAAAACTTTTATCCAATGAAATATGTTTATATCAAATTAAATTTTGTAAGACTTGGTAACCATCATATTAACTATCAACAGAAACTTATAGCATTTACTAATAACATAGACACTCTCTAAAACCCTCTTGAGTTAAAAACTCTTAATTTGAGTGACATCTGTCACCCAAATTGACCATCAAACTAGTAACAACACTCATCTCCTCCCTGCCTAAATATATTTTAACATTATAAAGTAGTATATGTGACTAAAAAACGAACAATTATGAAGTAAAATACATCCATTACAATTGTATGTACTCATTCAAGAAGCAAATTAAAATATATCATATGTAACTGTTCTACACACCTATAGTCCACATTCCCCTGTCTATTTATTGTGCCAATAGCTAATAACACTATTTCCCCATCTCCATGTATCTGAAAACAAGAGCATAGAAAATACTGTATTATAGTTTCCCACTGTAAGATGAAATTCCAATAAAGTCCTCAGTATTTTCTAAGAAGGAATGTAACATAACTTTATGATTGGTAGGGGATGGTCCATGACTGGGAAGTGGTCATATGTGGAAAGACAACTATTCCATGAGATTAACTATATATATATATATATATATATATATATATATATATATATATATATATATATATATGTTTCTGTTGTCTTTTTCCTTTCTTTTTTCTTTATTTTTTTCCCTTCCCCTTTTTCCCTTATTCCCTTTCCTTCCTTTAAAACCTTTCATAATCTGAAACAGCTTCTATCTCCCTCAGAATATAGCAACACATTAGTTAATAAGGCAAACATCTGCATCTCAGACTATACTGTATGCAATAAGTTAGTTTCGTACAGACTATGTTATGTTTCATTCATTATTTGTTAACCTTCTGTCTGTACTAGAATTATTTCCATGTCTGTTTTCTATGTCTTGTAGAAGAATATTAAATTCTGCATAGGTCTCATCTAAAGATTTTATAATTTTTTTTTAATGAAGTTGTTATATATGCTATATGTTTGTCATACCAATCAGAAGAAGCTTTACTTAAATATAGTAGGACTATGAATATGTGTAAAAACATAAGGGTTTAAATGTATCAAAGTGATCTGTTTATAAACACTCGCAAATGCTTTAACATAACAGTCATATTATACAGGTTACTTAGCTGCAGTTCTTTCATTTGACCTGTAGATGGCATTAGAGACCATCTATTCAAGCTTTTATCCAGCTTTGCGAAGTTTCTCAGCTCAGAGTTCACTCTGTAAATGTATCCATGGAAATTACACTTTTTTCTGCTTTCAGTTGTAGCAGCCACAGTGTGATCGCATACCAGGGTTGTTTAGCAGTTCAGATGCATGAGATTAGGAGGGAAAACATTTGCAGCTTTTCTTTAAGAAAGCTGTTGATTACCTTATGGCAAGACCGGGAAACACAAAAACAAACAGAAAAAAAGGCAAAAGAGAGGGAGAAAGCTAATATATAATATAGCAAAATCAATAAACTCAGTCTCCTGAACCCAGCAAACCACTGGACCACCACAAACACATCAATCCATACTAAACCCTCCATTTCTTCACAACCAACAGCAAAAAAAAAAAAAAAAAAAAAACAAAACAAATCAAAGCCTCTCCACAGTACAATAATCAGGGAAAACAAGCACAGCTATCAAAGAGAAGCCATTAGCTTAACATTACACCCACATAGTCATATTTTTAAATAAATATCTGATGACTTACTCAAAACATATCAGCTTGCCAAAAGGGACAAAACAAGAACATTTCTCATGTCTATTACCACAAGTAGCACCACATTCCACAGCAGAGCAATAGATGGGAAACTAAATCACTAAAGCAACATTATGGCAACAATATCAATGAAAATCTCTCTTCACAAAGAGACAGGGAAACAAAACGGCAAACAAAAAATAAAGAAAACAGTTTCTACTGAATCAAAGACCCTCATTTCCTCATTTTTAAGTCTTCATATCTACTATAGTTCCCAAGATACCATAAAATTCAGTCCCCAAACATACGGAGCATTTATAATAACAGACAACTACTAGTATTAAAAATCATAAATAAATAAATAAATAAATAAATAGCTTTTACTTGCTATAATAATTAAGCCACATTAAATAAAATATACTAGAATTAATAATAACAAACTATAAAAATACAATTAAAACTATGTACCATAAAAAGAAGTTTAAACAATAAAGACTCACCTGTTGAACGATTTCCATTTCCCCGACGTCTGGGTTAATTATTAAGGCTTAGGCAAATGAAATCCATTGTAAAATAGTTTAACTAATCAGTTATTCTTGAGCTTCTTTTTATATTCAGAAATCTTCCAGGAACTGTTATCAGCATTTCTTTAAAAGCTGGCATTTGCTCAGTCCATATCCTCTATTTTATCAAGCAGTTTTCTTGTTTTGGCAAAAGTAATGGCAGAATATATGTCATCAAATATTGTTGGACCATCTTGATGAAATATTTTTAATCTGGCAGGAAATAATAGGTGTGTTTTTATTTGGGCTTTCTTTAGTTCTTTTAACATTGGCAGGAAAAGCTTTATTTTGGCAATTACAGAAGATAAGTAATCATTATCAAAGCATATGACATTTTCTTTATATTTAATAGGAGATTTAGCCCATGCAGTCTTTTACACTATCTCCTTGTCATAAGATGATAGAATCTTCACTATAACAGATTTAGCAGAATTGGATTTACCTTTTTTTGAAGAAGCCAAGGACCTGTGGGCTCTCTCTCTATCCCATATGAGAGAGCTTCAGGAAGCTGCAGTACCTCAGGGATCCAAGAAGTTAAGAATTTTTCCATATTACCTTCTTCAACATTATCAGGCAGATCAAAAAGTCTAATATTATTTCTTCTTGATCTATTCTCTAGATCATCAATTTTTGTTTGTAAAAAAATTATTTTGTTTTAAGAGAAAGTCTATGTTATGCTCATCTTCTTGAATTCTAGTGTTCATATCATTCACTGAAGTCTCTATTCCAGTAATCTGTCTCTTTTGTTGCTTAAGGTTTTCATGTAACATTTCCATTTGCTGAGAACATTTTTCTTTGAAGTTGTCCAGTTTTACATCCATTCTATCAATGTTTGATGTCAGTTCTTGAATATTAGCTAATAATGACCGAAGTTCCTTCTTAATTGTTGTTTCTTGAAGTGTAGATTTGGAGTAGCTCATTCTGTAGTCTGGAGTCAAAAAATTTTCTCTAGTACTTTGTTGACAGGAAAAAATAAAAAAGTTGCAAAAATATTTATATACTATCCTAAAGGATGATTAGTAGATTCCAAATATGTAAGAAAAAACAAAATTAGGATAGATAAATTCAAAACATCCTGTCACAAATATTCTCTAAAGGCAGAGCAGAGAGAAAGTGCTGTTACTCAGTACTCATCTTGGCCTCGCCCCTAGACTGTGATTTTTTTAAGAAACAACACTGATAAACAGATTGAAGGTTGTGGAGAGTAATAAGGTGTGTGATGGTTGTAAGATTATGTATAAACAGCTGCCTATGTGTATTGTTCACAGAAACTCTGTGCAATCATATTAATAGAACAGAAGCTTTGGGACAGCTATACTTACTGAGAATGAGCTCAGAACAGCCTCAAAAATAAGCCACCCACGTGGAATCCTGACACAAATAGGTATTCATGGCAAAAATTAGGAAATGCAATTTCCAACAGGATAAACTCTGTCATCAATCTAAAACAACTCAGAGGGCAAATCACGTCTACCAAAGCCAGGTTTGAGGTAAGAATAGCCTCCTGGTCAAGGACAATACTTAAGTTTTCTTTAACTATGTCCACAACCTCACAGATAATGCACAACAATGTGCAAAATTAATAGTAAATTAATCCACTTACTTGGAGCTAGAACATATAGCAAATCTATTGGCTGACAAATTCAGCTCTAATTTTACCCTCATCTTGCCCCCTCACCCCTTAAGAAATACCATCAGAAATAACACACACTCTCAAAGGCCAAGAACACTGCATTGATGCATCTCAATAATATCCCAGGATACCTTCTAAAAAGCATCAGACTCAATATATCAGGACCACTTGACTCTCTTTTCAAACATAGCTGTCAGTCGGGCTTCATGCCACACAAATGCAGAACCACAATACGTTCTTTCTGTCCAGCAGGACCTACTGTTGATGCATTTTTAGCAAAAGTAGCTCTACAAATATATTTTTTAACTCAAACATATGTACAAATCAGTGTTATAGTCAAATATTTTTTTTTTTACAAAACTCCAGGTAGCTATGCTGGCATATGTATACATGTACTGCCCTACTCTCCCTGGAACAAATGGCACTACCTCATAACATCACTCCATTTCCTCATGGGTAATACAGCTTGATAATGACCTTGGTATCATGAATATCCTAGTATCATTAAATAAATCCATTTGCCATATTATTTGCTAACTACAGAACCCTTTTTATATGTCCCACTATCCTGGACACCTATCTCGACAACTATAGAAACTAACACAAT
The DNA here is from genome assembly GCF_019279795.1 of Protopterus annectens. Lineage (NCBI taxonomy): Eukaryota > Metazoa > Chordata > Ceratodontiformes > Protopteridae > Protopterus > Protopterus annectens. The sequence continues at coordinate 305,638,591 of NC_056735.1, read as the reverse complement.
TATCTTCAGTTATTTCAACTACCCATCCACCATCTAGAAATGATACATCAAACATAAGAAATATGCACAGCAGTCTCTTAACTTTATAAATGCCAACTCTCTTGACCAGCTAGCATACAGTCCTTCCAGGGAATCCAGTGTCCTTGACCTTATTCTCATTAATACAGCAGCAATCTGCTTCCTAGACCCCAATTATCAAATCTGACAACTGCATCATCATATTTTCCTTAGGAACTCAAAAACACTGTATCAAGCTTTGTTGTATTGAGGGATTATTCCAAAGAAACCTCCTAAGACTTTCATACATTTTAAGGAAATTTTACAAAGTCCCTCCTTGCCACAGGGACTCTATAGTAATTGCAACCACTGATAGCACCAAATTCCTTAACTCCTACATCAAACATTTGCCCGTCCATCACAAGCATGATGGCAAACATAAGAACACACTCCTTTGGTTGAACTCCAGTACAAACAAAGTTTACAATAAAAGAAAAAAGGCTTCTAGCACTAAGGACTAAATCCACTCATTCTACAATGGAACTAAAAAGGCTGCAAACAGTGTGTGTATAAGATCAAAACTTGCAAAGTGAGGTAGGAAATAAATAACCCCACCTCTTTAAAAGATAATCATATGTCCTTTTCAGCAATGCTTAGGCTCTCGGATATAATGCTTAAAATGCTCGGAGCTGATCTCAAATTATTTAATTAATTAATTAATTAATTATTTTACATTTGTTAACAGGATTGAAGTCAGGCGGGGCAACTAACCCATTTTCAGTGGAGACCCAGGGAGAAAAGCTCCATAACAATAGTACAAAAAAGATTACAAAAATATACCACTTATTCCAACCTTTTGGACATTGCTAATTTACTGCAGATAAATTTAGTTCCAAATTTTCTCAGTTATCACCACCTGTTTCTCCTTCTGACTACTCTGTCTCTGCCTCCCCCAGTAATTACCTCCACAAGTAATAAATGCCTTCTCCAAAATCACAAATTCTAGCCCCATGGATCTTGACAGCATCCCAGGCTGTTTTGTAATCCGGACCAAACATAGGCCAAAAATAAACATTGAATTTATTCAGTCTTATCCTCTTTACTAGATATATCCCTTAGACATTTCCTTAGACATGGATAATGGCCATAATAGTACAGATAGACAGAGGTGACCTGACCACTAACCCTGGGAAGTATACATCAATTAGTGTCATCTGTATTGTTTGGAAATTAATGGAGTATATTGTTATGGAAGATATAAACACAGACATTAGCAACATACTATCCATCATATGAATCCAATCTGGGTTTGTGAAAAGTAAGTCTTGTCTACTAAATCAGGTAGACTTCTGAATCTACTTAAGGCATTTGGTACTATCCCACATGTTAGAATCAATTACAGATATATCCACTTAAATAGCAACCCTCATGTGATCCACTAGATAGCCAGCGGGCTCTAAGAACTCATACAGTCAGGGTTGGAGGCTTGTCACCTGTGTTATAACACAGGGTTATGACACTGTGTCATGGCACAGAGTTATTTTTCACTTCCGAACTCAGTGCTATCATTTATTCTCTGGTTAATATCCATATCCTAGAAGAGGGCCTAACCCACCATAATTCTTAATGTCAAGACCAAGGAAATAATATAAATTCCAAAATAATGCTGTGCTGTATTCTTCAGGAAACAGGATCATTCATGCACCTGCTATATGAATGACACCCGCTCAAAGTCACAATGTCTTTAGAGACTTAGAACATTCATGAGTAATGAGCTTTCCTTTGACTACCATATATTAACTGTTGTGAAGAAATCTTTCTACCTCAATCAAATAATAGCAATTACTTAAAGAATATTCTGCAGATTAAAGGAAGTTATTGACCCACTCTACACCTCCTTAACAAGTCTATAACAGAATACAGTGCCTCCTTTCTTATGCACCTATCAAAACTTATTGCACAACTTGAGAAGCACTAATGATTCCTCACTAAGTAGATCTCAGAAGTGAGTTCTTGAAGTTGCACATTACCTAAAATTCCTTTCACTATAATCTGTCTGTTTCTTGTTCCTGTGCAGTGAACTCTGCTTGGCTTATGAAGCAATAAAGGATCCAAGCCTCCTAGACTTGTTATACATTTGAAAACGGAAGTACTGCCAATACCCATCTAAGTACCAGAATCTATGTTGCAATATAAGTAGAACCTATTGACAGCTAAATATCTATCCCCAAAGATACTGTGTCTATGGAATGAGTTTTTACTTCATATTAAACAAAGCAGCTCCCTAACTCTCTTTCAAGTCAACATCAGTGAGTGGGTGGGAATCCCAAAATTCACCCCTGACTTGACTTTTTGTTACTCCTATTGATTGGTAAAGCAAGAGGTGGAAATTGCAGCAGCTAGGCTACTAATGGTCTATTTAATTGACTGCCTAGTTAAAACCTAAGAACATATTCATTTTTTCAGAAACTTCCCGTAATAACTAATTATAACTAGTTGTCCTATATGGGCTTGAAAAGCCTTCCTGTTTTGTACTGCTGAAATGCATGCTGGAAATATAGGTTCTTTGAATGTGTCATCAATATTTTGAGGTAGTTTGTAGTCCAATTTTCTTATGGGGATATACAATTCACAAGTATTCAACTGTCTCACGTCCCCTTTTTAGTATTTTTCTGATCTATACTTGTCCAGTCAACAACTGGTATGGATGCTGTGCTTCTGCAATCCAGTGACTCTTTAACCTCTTGTTTTTTATGGTGAAGTAAAAGAAGCTGGGTTTTCTTTTGTATGTTTTCAAGCAATATTCTACTTAATTTGTTATTTTCTTGCACAACTGATTTTGGCCAGAGACATTAAGGAAAAGGGGTGTAAAGATATTGAGATAGCAAATAAATGAAACTGCTCCGTAAAGTTCCTCCAGCCACTTATAGGTTCATAGGTTCATAGGTAGATACTAGGCTATCTGCCCTAGGGCATTTATAAGCCTAGCCAGAGTGTATTTGGCTTCCACCTCCCTATTAGATTACCCTACTGTGCCTCGGTAAAGTAGGTCACAGAAGGTACCCTTTTAAGATTAGTTTACTGTGCCTCTGTCTAGCAGGGACACAGGAGAGATCCCAGGGGTGAATTTGCGATTATAGGTTCATAGGTTTGGTCCTTGATTATAAAGTTTTCTAAATGTTTGTATTCCTTGGACTCACTGTCATTTCCATAAAAAAGTAGAAACCATTTTGTTAAACACAACATTTATTAAGTAGTCACAATTCGGACTGTATTCATGAATGGCTACACTAAGTGCAGCAATAGTGTACACAGTGCAATGGGCTGTGCACATGGTAGCACACTATATGGTATTCATTAAACATCTCTACACTTAGTGTAGAGTCTCAAAATAAGGGTAAAATGCAGAATATGTTAATGAAAGTATATGTAGCTGAATCAAATGCTAATTAACCAATCCAACAGGGTGGAGATATTCAGGAAGCAATAAAGCAATTGTGTACAGTCAGTGTAGGCATTTGCCTTGAAATCCAAAACTCTTTGGATTATAGCCACGATTGCACTAAAATATGTTAGGAGTTGCTGCTGTCATCATTAACCTGTATGTGCAACAGGCTTTCATTCAAGGTGCTGCTGTGGCTTCTAGATCTCAGCCAAAAAGAACAAGGGTGTTTAGACCCTTTTTAACTTACCATGGAGTGCATGACACAGAACTAGTAGACTGATACTGGGTGGACATTGAAATACTAGAGGAAATATGCAACATCTCTCACCCACATCTGTGGCCCCAGGGGAAATCATGGAGAAACAATCCCAGTCGAAAGAAAGGTATGTGTAGCTTTACATATATTAGCTACAGGTACTTTCCAGAGACACACTAGTGATATATTAGGGGTGTCACTGGCCTCAGCTTCCAGAATATTCCATCATTTTCTAAATGCAATGCTATTACATGCAAGGGAGCATATCAGTTTCCCATGTACACCAGAGGAGAGAGCAAGAACCATACATTAATTGTATACAATAGCACAATTTCTTGAAATTTTGGGGGCCATATATAGCACACATATAGAAATAAAAGCCCCACCTGGTAAACAGGGAAGGAAGTACATTAATAGGAAAGGATACCACTCTATAAAATGTCAGGTTGTCTGTAATGTCCAAGGGATTATATGCAATAACTGTCCAAATAACCCAGGCAGTTTTCACAACTCACACATATGGCATACTTGTGAGCTGTACATAAGGTTTGCTAGGGGTGACTTTCCACAAAGACATCTAGTGGGGCATGGAGGTCCTGCAATGGATACTTGGCTTATGATACCCACAAGAAACACACGCAACTCCACTGAGCAGTGAGACAATACTGTTCATGCTCAAAGTAGGAATGTCATAGAATGTGTATTCAGCTTGCTCAAATCAAGGTTATGGTGTCCAAACACATCAGGAAGTTACCTGTAGTATGACCCAGCAACCTCTGTTGAAATACTCACAGTCTGTTCCATGTTGTACAATATCATAAAATGAAAAAAGGCAACAATCAGGAACCTGAATCAAGGACCAACAATGAAAACCAAGAGAATTTATTCACAGACACGTCCACCGACTAAGCGCTTTCACCTAAAAAGGCATCCTCTGAGGATGCCTTTTTAGGTGAAAGCGCTTAGTCGGTGGACGTGTCTGTGAATAAATTCTCTTGGTTTTCATTGTTGGTCCTTGATTCAGGTTCCTGATTGTTGCCTTTTTTCATTTTATAATTTTGCTGTGCCCTTTTGTAGGGTTGCATCCAGTTGTTTGAAATGTTGTACAATATCATTTTCAATAAACAGGCAGGACCAGCAGCTCCAGCAGATACAGATGAGGGGTCTAATCACCAGCTGCCAATGCTACTGGCAGATGTAGGCATCACACAGTATGCTATGGCTCTAGCTGAGAGGCAAAGGAAAGAAAACAGACTGATTACTTTTTAAGTGAAAAGCTAAGAGCCTAAGCACATACAAAGATTAAAACTGATACCTGCAAAACTACAGTTAACCATGTAATGTTTATGTTCTGTTAGAATCAGAGACAACAACCCCCAAGGGCACATTTTGGATATGCAGTCTTAATAAGGTAAGTTTGTAACCTTTATAGAAAAAACAATAGAGTTATATAACCGATTTCTGTCATGTACAAATTCTCATATGTCTCTAAGGTGGAACATGTCCCATGTGTACAGTAATGTCAATAATAGCTTATGATGACGTTTGCAATATACAGCTATTGATTTTGCCCAGTACTGTGCACCAAGCATTTTAGTTTACCATTGTGTACAAATCTGTGAGCAGGTGAGAGGTAGCTTTATTTCCACAAGTATAACAATAGGCAATGCTTACATATCTACTTAGATTGCATTACTAAGAATACTAACAGAAATCCACTGAAGGTCATCAATTACAGAAGCAACCATTCACAATTGATTATCCTCCATGGACCCTGGAAACTATCGCCCCATAAGCCTGACTAGCTTAGTCTGCAAGGCTATGGAGAGGATCATCATGGAGCTCATAAACAAAGACATTGGGGACCTACAGACACTAGATCCTACCCAGTTCGGCTTAGTCAAGCGCAGATCCTGCCTTTTGAACCTGGTTGACTTCTTTGAAACAGTCACAAAAGCCATAGATGAAGGGAAGGTAGACCACACAGCCTATCTGGACCTTGCAAAGGCATTTGACACAATACCCCACTCGGGCATCATAGATAAGCTATCCAGCTTAAATATAAACCCCTAGGTCACAAGATGGGTCGCAAACTGGCTCAAAGACAGAACCCACAGAGTGAGAGTTGCTGGAGCCATGTCAGACTCGAAACCGGTCACAAGTGGCGTCCCACAGGGTTCTGTCCTGGGACCACTCTTGTTCGGTATATACTTTTCCGAGGTACAGGCAAACGTGGGAGGACTATGGCTCACCAAGTTCGCAGACGACTGCAAACTGGGTGCCATAATCAACTCTCCAGCTGACACAAACATCCTTCAAAAAGGTCTCACAGAGACAGATAACTGGTGTCAGTGCCATGGTTTAAAGCTAAATGCCAAAAAATGTATAGTCATACCCTTTGGCAAAAACAATGTGCCCACAAATTACCACATAGGTGGAAACCCATTAAGTACAGAGAAAGTTATTAGGGACCTGGGGACCCAAGTTGATAGCAATCTCTCCTTTGAAAACCAAATTGCCAAAGTGGTTAGAAAGACCTTCTACATAGCCCACCTCATCACGAAGGGTTTCACATCTAGATCAAGAGAGGTAATCGTGCCCCTTTATTCATCCCTCATCAAGCCCATCATAGAATACAATGCCCCTTTTGGGATGTACCTTACCCGACACCCGCAGCAATTAGAAAGACCCCAAAAGTATCTCACCAAGAGGATCAAGGGTCTCAAACAGATGCCATATGCTGCTCGGTTAAAAAAACTCCAGCTCTACTCAGTTGCATACCGCCTACTTCGAGGCGATCTATGCCTGACATACAAGGCTATGTCAAATCCAGAATTAATGGACATGCTCCACCTCAGTAAATCTAAATCCCTTAGAGCCACACGCACGAGGGACTTGAACCTCAGCACAGAAATAAATAGAACTTGCTGGAGGGACAGGTTCATAACCCAGAGGCTCCCTTCGCTCTGGAATAGAATTCCAGTTCATGTGAGGCAGAGCACCTCACTGAATCTCTTCAAGAAGAATCTCGATAAGTGGATGGGAGATCGTAGGTTTGTCCCAGGGATTACTCCCATGTCACTATTAGACAGAGGCACAGTAAACTAAACCTTAAAAAGGGCACAGTATACTCAAATCAAGGGGTGGCGTAAGCCATACAGAATCGGGCTAGGCTTATAATTGCCCCAGGGCAGATAGCCTAGTATGAACCTATGAACCTATGAACCTATAAATGAAGATTTAAAAGCATATATTCTGCAATAGATTTACATTAAAGGAACTTTCTGAATAAGCAAGCATTTTCTATCCACTCTGTGCATCAGACATATATGCAACCCAAAGTCACAAAGAAATGTGCAAAGGGCAGGGCACAGTCATCATCACTTGCAAGGGTGGGTTGGGGGACAGGAGGACAAGGCTAACATCAAATAAGTGACTGTGTGCAAGTAAAGCAAAAATGTATTCCTTAAGTATCTAGTTTTCAGGACCTGACAGAATTTGGGATGCTACCTGAATGTGAGTGATGTATGCTGTACAAGTTCTAGTCATGACTACTTTCTGGACCATGACCACATGGTCTACCACTTCGGGGGGTGACCACTGTAATCACTGATGGAGCAGTGGCAGTAGTGTCACTACAGGAGTGAGATCTTGCAAGGCCATCTCAGCTAACACCGGATGCTGTAGCAGTTCTGTGGTTACCTAAATACTAACCCTCCCACAGCAGATGTTCTATTGCAAACACTGCCTGATCCAGTGCATCATTCATTCTCTCCAAGGAGTTGCCCACACTGTTCAAGCAATCCCAAATGTCAGAATGCACATTTAATTCTTGCACTACCTCCCTTGAGGCCCTTGTGGAATAGGCTTGTGTCTCCATGATGGCCCTACGCATATGTCATGCAGCACCTACCTGCCTGTGTGGCACCCCGCTCTCACTGTGGCTACAGGGAGAATCGACCTATTCTGCAGCTGGAGTAATCACACTACCCTGATCAACTGTGTCACTCTCGACCTGTTTTATGTCTAAGGAGTCTGTATCATGGGTATGAGTTGGCATACTTACTGTGTTCAAAATAGGGACAGCAGATGTTGGAACCACAGTCAGTGTCAGACTGATGCTCTGCACTCTCAAACTGTGCACCTTCATCATTGCCATCATCATCAAAGGTTACCTATGGTCTGACATCAGATGGTAGGAGTTCCACAGTGCCACTGGCAGGATCACCTGTGATAAGGGGTAATCAGCACAACAAAAAGAGAAATAGAATAAAGAATGATGAAATCTATGTTATGTGAAATATATATTAAAATGTAAGGGATTCTAATGTAATGGAAACAAATAACTTTCATTTAAACATACATCTACCTTTTGTACATTTAGAACAATACAGAAGATGTGCTAACCATATGCAGGTGGTAATGACACATTGAAGTAAGCATCACAAAGCAAATTATACAAGAAACAGAAAACAATTTACTTTATAACTAAAGAATAAGACATATCTCATATAAAAATTTACTGCCCAGTTGAGTTTCCCCTTTCGCCTCCTTCTCCGTCTCCTTCAGTGTCTCTATTATCACACCCTTCTTCCCCTCTCTCTTTCTCTTCCTGTACATATATATATATATATATATATATATATATATATATATATATATATATATGTATATATATATATATATATATATATATATATATATATATATATATATATATATATATATACATACACAATGACAAATATTTAGTTATATTGCATGCCTGGAAATTCTGCAGTGGATAAACTTAGATTGTCTTCAACATCAGCCCCAACATCAAAGATTCAATGTAAACTCTGTGTGCTCAGCTATCTTGATCTCTGACAGTGGACATGAACTCCTCTGTTTCAGTCATTGGTGGCTCAGTAGCAGGACCACCCCCTGTAGCCATGCATTCATGGGTAATTGCAGCTACCCAATGTCTGGCCTCTGTGATCATATCACTGGCTCTATTTCTTATTTTGGAATAGGTACATCTATGACCTTCAACCACTTTCAGATCATTGACCCCTTTCTCCCATATATGGTTACAAGAGGACTTGTCATGCCTGCCTCTCTCTAACAAGAATATTCCATGTTGACATAGTGCCTGAATGATCATATCATTCTCAGCATCAATGTATGCAGTTTATGGGGTGCAGATGTCTTCAGCAGCATAGCCTTGTATGAGAGGAAACATAAAAGAAAAAAATAAGTAACCCAAAAAAGAGTTTTAACAAAACAAAAACATCTATGAATGTATCCCTCATACACAAAATGCATGAAAAAGTAAGGCTCCATATGAGTGCACACAACTTAGTACAAATCCCTCCAACAGCAAAACAAAGAAAGGAATTAATAAAAAGTGCTAAGAGGATAAGTCATTCTGTAACTCTGTACTCAATTGCAGCATTAACAAAAATAATGTACACTTTTCCAGGAAAAATGAATATCATGTTTGTGCAGTTTTCTCTTCTATGGAGTCCAGCCGGGTATATGTCACAGGCTTAAGACAATTGTGTGAGTTAATAATGCAAAAAAACATGACTTGCTAATAGGTAATACAATAGTCCTCTGCTGTAAGTAGTCAGCTTCCTGGATTAAACATCTCATTAAATGTCAGGTAGCATTATTTAGAAACATTTTTAATTATCAAGAAATAACTGATATTGGTGGATATGCCAACAGCTAGTGGAAATAATGCAAACAGTAAGTCAGTTGTTGTATTGTGATTGCAATCCACCAGTAAGGTTAAAATACATCCTGTTGTAAAAACGGGAACAAAGCTTTGTAGCAAGTCAGTTGTTAAACTTGAAAGACATTTTTAAAGCAAATAGCAATATCAAGTTCTCTGGTTCTAAACAGTCGATCCTAGTATGATACAAGTTCCTTACCTACATGATTACCTTCATATAGTAAAGATTCAGTCTCTTAGCACTTTAAGCATGTAAATGAGATGTGAACTCATTAGCATTCATGAAGTTCACAATTTGCACTAAGTACAAGGCAGATAAACATGGTGTAAGGACCTGCATGATTGAGTGCACATCCTGTAGCAATGCAAGCAAGAGTATTGAGAAGTGTTCCTCACTAAGACCTAGCAAGTGTGAAGTACTGACTGCAGGAATAATTAGGGTTTCACTGTCAGTTCTCTTTGATGTGCACTTACCAAAGTGTATATCAGGGAGGAGGGACATGCAAGAAATTATGTGAGTACATTGACTGACTTAGGAAAGCAACATTCCTAACATTTCTATGAATTGTTTATGACTGCACTCTGCATCTCTGAGTAAATTTTGTCTGCAGTTCTAAAGAAGTACTTTACTTATTAAAACAAATATCAACTGCAATACAAATCACACAACAGTCTTGCTAGATAAGAATTGATAATGGGATAATGCTCACAAAATAACGAGAAGAAAACAGTTGCAATGTTATATTTTTTTATTTTGTATTGTGTGAAGGAAGATTAACTGTTGCCAATACCACAGGACATCCACACATATAACTGCAAATTACACAGGGCGACTTTCAGAATTTGGTACTGTTGTGCATGTGATGTCAACTGATGCTATGTCACAGCTTGAGTATATGCAACCTACATTTTTCTTCACAGTATACATATGTGTATGTGGCAATTGCTGATAATAATCTCAAGTGTGTGTTGATAATTTCCTGGTGTCCTGGGGTTCAGATCCAGAGAGGGTGATGTTTATGTAAACATAATGATTTTTGCAGAGCATATGTTCATGTTGCAAGACAGCAAAGTTGAGTAAGCATCAGAACTGTGTATTTTAATACTTTTTCCAGTATGTCTTTAAGTATTTTTTTTCTTTTCTCTTCATTGTTTGTGTACCATTTGACATGCACACTCATGACTGGCAGTGGTCTTTAGCAGTGTACAGCAGTTCACTTCCTAATGGAAAAGTGAACATTTAATTTCAGATGCCTTCTATAGTGGAAAAAAGCCTGGCACCATTGCATAACCATCAGCACTCTGGATAGTACTCAGTGAATACATTCTACCTGTCCCCTATCCCTGTGGTACATTGTGTAAGTGAAGCAAGCTTAGCCATATCATGAAGGGTTCAAATCAATTTTTTCAAATACTTTTTTATGACTGGATTCAGAACAAATATTGATACCCAATTTTGTATATGAAATGAACAGGATGAAGTCTGTGATACCATATAAAAATCTTACCTGTAATCCATGTGAATTGATGTTACAGACATGTTTTTGTAAAGTCACTTCTTCTCTCTAATAATATATGCTATGGATGTTGTGATATATAACATTTTGTAAAGTGTGCTAACACAAAAGGAGTAACATAAGTAATCTGGACACCACAGAACATATCCATATCTTACAATTATCCATCATGACACATACAATGTCTTGTAAAGTTTGATATCATGAGTAATTGTATGTACTCTAGCAAGAATGACCTCTTGTCATTCTCTGTGTGTCCCCCTTCAGAGCAATTACCATTAAAAGAAATCCTGATGATATGTAATCTAAACATAACTTGTGATGTTGCAAGCAGATGTGAAAAGAATGATGCTAATGCTATAACATCTTTGTTCCTTGCTACATATATCCATTAAATGTGTTGCTTTTCAATACAAAAGGACAACCGGGCAAATAGTGCCTTCCAAACCAAATCTTGGATGTAAATCCACTTCCCACGGTTGGGGAACCTACTCAAAACATCTGTGAAAAACCTCAAGAGTCCAAAAACTCATTACTTACAAGGAAAAAAATAGCAGTGTCCTTGGTGAAGTAGCATGTTCTCCAAAAGAATATAATGGTGGAATGATGCTTTTCCGTACCACCCAAATGAAAGGTGGATAAAAATGAAAGTAGTACTCTGAGCACTACTTGGATAATGTGTTAAAGCTTGTAAAGATATGCAATTTTTTCAATTGTTTAGAGAGGGGGCATTCTTCATCATATGTCCACCCTCAGAGGTAGTACCATCGGTGGGGGATGAATCACCACTGGTGGCATGGTCTAGAATGCTGCCTTGAAAAAAAAACTTTTATCTGTTTCCAAAGCCTTGACATAAACATTTCAATTGCATCTAATGAAAGACAGTAAATCTATCAAAAAAATCTTAAAATAAGTGCAGAAAACTGTGGTTGAAAAGCAAAATCAAGTCCACTTTTTTAAATTCATGCTTTACTCTCACCTTCTACACTGTGGTTATTTTTCTTTATTATCGAACCAGTCTAAGTATTGCCCAGGTATGGATACTGCCTTCCAGAAAATTACATTCCTAGCTTAAACCACTATAAACTGATAAAACAAATAGGAATAAAAATTGTTGGGTATGTTGAACTATCAATAAAGACAAAGACAGAAAGAGATTCTCAACTTCATGGAGCTGATTCTGCAGTGCTTTCACGTACCTTCCTCAGATCTGCCTGCTAGGGTTGGGTTTACATTCATGTGCTCATTCCTATATCTGATAGTTTGAGTGTTAGATGTGGTCATCTAAAATGGGTTAGATATTGCTGGAGATCTGGGGCTGATTTAGTGCCTTGTTTGTGACATAGAGTTACCTTGGGAGTTATTTAGCCAAATAAGAGATATCCCTGTCTAGACAATTGGGGTTATATCTTTAATCTTTTTTTTATTTCTTATTTTTGTTTTTATTTTTTTGTTTGTTTGTTTTTTATAAAAACTAATCTAGGTTCCTGAGAAAAATGTCACTAAAAATATAAGAAAAATGTATATATGCTGGTCATTCTCTCAAGTTCAGTAAAAATTATGGTGGTCCAGTTTCCTAAGGGTCAGTATGCAGTTAATAGAAAATTAGGTATTCAGGCCTGGTGGTTTTCCTACTCTCAGTCAAATCTGCATTTTTAATTCCTTCTTCTTTAGTCTGTTGTTTCTACTGTTGAACAGGTCTCTTCATAGTGGATTCTGCCGATGGCATGAAAAGTCAAGGTGTTGTGTCCAACATTTTCCTTAGCATGTTTGTCCAAGGAGTTGGTAGGGATGCATTGATATGTCAGTGCAGTGATGTGCTTTCCTGATCTATAAATTATTGATAGTCTTTCCTAGATAAAAGCCAGACAAAGCTTGTATTGTGCTCTATATACAACAGTGACAGAGTTACTGTTACTAAAGCCTGTGCTCCACAATTTCTTCTGGTTGTTAGAACAAAAGAAACCACCCTGGTTGCTCATGAATCTGCAATATTTGCAGAAAGGTGGGTCACATTGATCGGTCTTATAAGTGGTGAGCTTGAGGCATAGGTTGCGTAGTATCATTCTTCTGGTGTAGAGTTCTGGATGGTGTCAAATTCATTTCTTTCTGCTGGTCCTTTTGTAAGTTGGTGGTCTGTTCTGTTGGGTTTATCTTGGGAGTCCATGGCAGTGTGTCCAGTTTGGGTTGTTTTTGATGTGTGATAAAATCCTGGTGTTGATTACTTGCTTGCTTGAATCCATTTGCATCGTTCAGTGTTGAGGAATATGAATAGTGTTGTCTATAGTGGGGTCTGTATCTGGGTCTCCTTGGGAAATTATACATGGTGGGTGTTTTGGGGTCTTTTTGATCTAGTAGATAGATTTTTCTAATTTTTCTTTCTTTGATCATGATTTTGAAGATGTAGACCTTCTCTCTTTTATTTCTTCTATTGCCCTTGGTTCGGCCATTCTTTGCTAAATTTGTGTTAGCTCATTTTGGATGTATTCCCATTTTTCCTGGTTGTGTTTAAGTGATATTTCCATTAGCTTCAGTCCTATTTCTTCCAGTGCTTTGTTCCACCTGGTTATTAACTTCTAGTTCATGTTCTGCCAGATTTTTTTTTATGAGCTGAAGATTCATGGGAATAGGCAGTGATTTAAATAGACTTCTTTCCATAGTGGGCATTTGAGTCTTTTAAGCCTTTTTTCCAGGGACACCTTTCCGTTCTGTCTGGATTTGTGAATTCATGGTTGTCTGTGCAAACTTCACCAAATTCTTTAGGTTTGATTACAGGTTTGTATAGGAACCCACTGAGCCAGGATGGTCCACTGGTCCCTGTTGCCATAGTAGTGCTGTCACTGAAGATCATAGGTTGGTGCAAGCACAATCTTTTATTCTAAATGGTTAAGGGCTAAACAAAAGGAAAACCAAACAAATAGCACCTTCCACAGATGGCATTACCCTGAGGGAGGACATATCTCGAAGAATCCCCCATCTCTGAAACAACTGAAATAAGGGCATGTTTTTACAAGCTTTAACACATTATCTGAGCAGTGCTCAGAGCCCTACTTTCATTTCTAACCACCTTTCTGTTGGATGATACTGGAAAGGATCTTTCTACACTATATTGTTTTGGAGCAGTTGATACTTCAACAGAAACACTACTAGTTCATTTTTCATATAAGCCATGTTTTTTTTTTCCAGTAAGCCATGAGTTTTTCGACTGGTGAGATTTTCACAGAGGCACTTTGCAATATAAGCTAATTTATTTTTATTTTTATAATGCCTTTCATATTTGCTTTCCACTCAGCAGCATGCAAGCAGGATTAATTTCCTAAGGGAAAAATGAAAAATTTAATTTGGGCGGCCTTCTGTAGCACAAACTAGCTTGGTGCTGGTGTGCATCTGTCAGTATTCTGGATATGACTCAGTAAAGAAAATGGAGCTGTTAAGTAACTTTCTCTCTGGCACAAGGTGCAAGTGAAGTAAGTTTAGAGAACTATGACAGGTGATTCAGGGTTCTAATCCAATTAACTGGGAATTTTACAGAGAGGATATGAATACAAATATACATGCACTTTGCTATATGATCGTGTTGTTTAAAACTCAACTATTCTCAGTATTGCTAAGAGCATGTGAGCTGTTGTCTGTCTACTTTCATATTATTTGGCATTAACTACAGTTCTGATGAGTGCCAGAAATTAAATAGCTAATATGGAAAGCAAATATGAGAAGGATGAATGTGTCACTGTAATGCACTTCTTGTTGTATACCCTTTGACTGAATTCATTGTCCTTTCAGTTTTTTTCTGTTTCAAATTTCATTATTCCTTTTGCATTTACTCTAAATGTGGTAGTTCACAAACACTACTCATGTCTTAAGGAAATAAGTGAAACATTTAACTTTAAATTAAATTTGTGAAATCCACTTACAGTTGCACAAATGAACTTGACTCCAGTGCATGGTCTTCAACACTTTTGATAGTATTTAGTGATGAAAATACACCTTTTGGGGAGCTTTCTCTTTGGAACAAGGTGTTAAGTGCAATGAACTTATAGAACAAAGACAACTGATACAGAGTTTGAATCTAGTTTAACCATATTTTATAAAGGGTGTCAGAATGCCATTTTTTAGAAATCATTGATTTTGAAGGTACACTAAATACAAATAAGTATCATAACTATATTTATTGCAACTAATGCATAATTAATGTTTGCTGTATAAGTACAGTATCATATGTGTAAATTATGTTAACCATGACAATAATGAGGACAGCTAATTAAAAATGCACTTACATAGGTAGGATGTGCACAATACAGTTGTTATAATTATTATGGCTTATCACATATTATAAGTATGTGTTTAGGACAGTATGACATACCAAGTATGTATGGCACATACCCCAACATGTAGTAATACATCTCCATGCCTCTGAAATGTATTTACAACCACAAATGCTGCCTTTTCCATAGAACTTCAGAACCATAAGTAGTTCAAGGCACACCTACACATATATCACTTAAGTACATCTCCATTTATTTTGAAAGTAATATATCTCAAATTGTCATGTAAAAACGTTTTACTATGGCACTGCCAGTTTTGAAGCAAAGGGCTAACATAATTTTTCTTTTTTCTCATGAGTTCGATTCCCAGGTGATAATCTTCAGATTTACTAATGTATAAGTCACAACAGCCCAGTATGTCACAAGTTATACCATTTGTCCTCCAAATAACCATGATTATAATAAACACTGTGAAGCATTTCAGTGTTTAACACTGGGTCATGTGTCAATAGGTTTAGCATCACACAAGGCCAAATCTCTCTGCCGTATTTCATACCTTTTGTGCTTTTTAATATAATCAGTGCCACTGTATGTGCCAAGCCATTGCTGTGCTTTCAGCTGAGCAAATGCAGTTATGAAGGCTGCTCATCTTTTCTCAGAAGCAACTACAAGCAAAATTTGAATTTGGCACCAATTCAGACACATATTTCTAGCTTGACTGCTTGCAGACATGACTGGTGAAAGTAGGAATGGTGTTCCATTTAAAGCACAAAAATGGAATGTTGAGGAGCCCAGGATTTTTGTGGTACTCCTCACAAAGCACTACAACAGGAGGCTGTTCAGGGGGATTATACCGGGTCTCAGCATAAGGCTGAGACTTGGAATAATTGGCCAAGGTTGTCTCTAGTGCACCTGACATCCCACACTCTGGGGAGCAGTGTCATCACCATTACAATGACATGAAGAGGTGCAAATGTGGCCTCCTGAGCTAATGGGAGGATTAATTTAAGCCTGCAAACACCCCCCCCCATTTGTGTAAGTATACTATCCTATCACCTGTCTATATGGCATTAATTAGCCAGCGAAGGAAGTTATATCTCTCAACCTCTCAGTGCAAGAAATCTGGACAAGTCAGAAAGAATGGGGTGGCAAAGGCCCCAAAATAGGAACAGAATTTAAATATTGCTCCTATAAACTTAGAAAGTTGCTATAATAACTATTTTTGCATTGTTTTATATTTTCTGAAGCATATAAAGTCTGAAACTCAAATGTCTGTCATTTTTTGTGTTATTTAATGACTTCAATCTTCAATGATTTGCCAGAAAACCATACATTTTATGAAGACAGACAAAAATATGAGGTGAAAATCTGCATATTCTGCAAAAATATGTACAGTTGAGAGGTATGAAAGTTATTCATTATGCTTTCAAATATATATGTACGTCTGTAGCACAGATAGCAGAAAACTATGAAATGCATCAGCAGAGGCTAACTCTCCTCAGAGAGGGTAAGTACACATCAGGTCTGGGTACAAGGCAGACAAATATTTTCAGTCCATCAGTGTATATCATCTTGAGCAGGCATACCTTAACTTTGATATTAGGCATATATGACAGCTTCATTAGCTCTTGGTAACTGCATTAGGCAATGAGTATATAAGTTTAATTGTAAGTGGGTTCAGCTCCCTGAAATACACATTCCCCGGGATTCATGAAGCTTGCGCCAAGTGCAGGCATAGCGTAGGTGTTCTAATGCCAAATATGGCCGCCGAGCGATTCAGGTACGATCTGATTCCACGTGCACTACCAGCGTACGCCAGAGCTGCACAGCTCTCGGCGCATGTATGATAATCACACCATGTGCAGTAGTGCAGAATGCAAATGAAGGTACATAGCAATTCATGAAGTGGTGTAGGCGTAGCGTAAGCATACAGAAATGTAAACCAAAAAAAAAACGGTTTACATTTTTTCAAACAGAACATCGGAGCCATGAAAGTGGACCAAACTTACGTATTACAAAGTTAACATATGCCAATGGCTAAATATGTAGCCAATGTCATAAAAAACATGCACAACATATAAAAAATAACATTTAATGTCATGGCCACACTAACGCAAAGTACAACTGCAGTGCATGTGTGCGCAAATAGGAACACAAGGAAAATATATATAGATGTCATAAAACTGCAATGTAACACAAATCATGATTTCGCCATAATAGTCAATGGTATGCATGCTACACCACAACCAAGGTGCAAGGGTTGCTAAGGGTCTGTGACAGTGTTCGGCATGGTAACTATGAATTAGTAGTCAATGCCATGCAAATGAAGCAAGTAATACTGAATCGCAAACACCTTGCCGGCATAAGGTTGTACCACATGGCGTAGCAGTATAACATCAAGGAGTGGCCTGGAGGTATATATGACATCAGGAGTGGGGTGTCCCACCGTAGCTGTAAGCACATTGGAGCATTACTAATCCGGGTTGCCCGTTGCTAAGCAAAACCGCAGGATAGGGGTGTGGATGTAGTCATAGCTTTGCTTAGCTGAGAGCACACAAGGTGACTGAAAGCACATATGTACACGGATGACAACGCACTCAAAACCCAGTAAACGGCTGCGTGCAGCGTGCACCACAGCTGAAACAGTAAGGTTACGGGAAGACAATAAGGAAATGCCGCAGCAGGGTAATTGGAGTACAACTGAGTAATTTACGCCTATTAACTCACAGTGGGCCATTGATGGTAGCTAACAAGGCTGCAGAACAGGAAAGGGGAGGTGCCAGATTGCAAAGAAAAGAGAATTGTCACAGCAGAACAAAGCAAACCTGCAGTGGATTGGCTATAGAACACATTTTGCAACACAGTCCTGGGTTGGGAAAGTACAAAACAAGAAAGCAGGCTGCTAGATGCATGCCTGACAATGGGAGGGAAATCGGTTTGAAAAATGAAGGCAAGGGCAAGAGGTGATCCATGGCAGCCAAGTGTAATTTAACACCAAAGGCCCCACAATAGCAGTACCTGTGGCAAAACCCATAAGTAAGATACCCTGCAGCTCAGATTGTACATACACACCCTATGACATCATCAGCTTCCAAAGCACAATAGTATAAAGTGTGAAGGCACCTCACACACACTTGTGTATTCCCAAACACTGCACCATCGGTGTAAACAGATGGGGAATTTTTAAAATGTACATGTTGGGGGCTGCCATAGCTTTGACTTATCAGCATGTGTTGGAGACTGAAGGTGGTGTGGAGGATGATGCTGACAACCACCTCAGGCACCGGAGGAGGAGAAGAGTGTTCAGACTAAGGGTAACCTACCAGGGGCTAGATGATCTGGAGATAGTAGAGCATTACAGGGTGGGCAGGGACATCATACAGCAAATTGTTGAGCTGTGCCGGCCACGCCTCAGATCCAGAAACAACAGAGGGGAACCCATCCCAGTGGACAAGAAGGTATGTGTAAGCTTGAGAATACTAGGCACAGGTACCTTTCAAAGGCCAGCTGGAGATATCATGCGGATCTCACAGGCATCAGCATCCAGGGTACTCCACTATTTCCTGGATGCCATGTTACCACATGCCAATGAGCATATATACTTCCCCCGAACTCAGGAAGAGTTGGCCAGCAATATGCACCTCTTCCACTGTGTGGCAGACTACCCGGAGGTACTGGGTGCAATAGACTGCACGCACGTACACATCAAGTCACCACTCGGTGAGCATGGTAGGTGCTACATAAACCACAAGGGATACCACTCCATCAACTGCCAGGTCATGTGCACTGCCCTGGGCATTATCATGGATATGTGTGCTGGCAGCCCTGGAAGCTACCATGACTCCCACATCTGGCATGCTTCACAGCTGTACCAGGTATTTGTCAGGGGGGACATCCCATATGGCCACCTTGTGGGGGATGCTGGCTATGCACTGGAGCTGTGGATGATGACTCCCATCAGAAATGCACACACACCCATGCAAGAACGCCATAATGAGGCACACGCACAAACCAGAATCATAGAGGGTGTGTTTGGGATGCTGAAATCACGGTTCTGTTGCTTGGACATATCTGGTGGAGCCTTGCAGTACTCTCCAGGCACATGTGCCCACATCTTCATAGTATGTGCCATGCTACATAATATGATCCTGTGGAAACAGCTGCAGCAGGGACATAATGGTGAAGGCCCTCACAGCCCACTGCAATTGCCAAAGGCACCACAGGCACAGAGGGATTCTGACCACGAACACCCTGTGTCAGCCCCAGTAGGCAGACGGAGGCGTGCCCAGTATGCCCATGCCTTGGCAAAGAGGGAACGTATAGCACATACACTGACAGTGTAGGCCCTTATGGACTGACACACTTCTCCACCTGCACACACAGTAAACATGGATGGCACACACACATGACCACCTGTAAATTGTCATGTATAGGTGGTCTACTGTGTGCATTCTACATAGGCAGCCCTCAACTATTGCACACACAACTGCTATTGGCACAAGGTAAGTCAATACCTGAACAGTAAATTAAGCTAACAGCATGTGTTGATACTGTATGTGTAGGTTACTAGGTACGTCAGTAGGTACATGCCTAACTGTCAGAGGCCATTCATAAGCCTAGCCAAAATGTGTCTGCTGTTACCATCCCATTGATTAACTAACTGTCCCTCTGTGGAGCAGAACCAATTGCGGGATCCCGGGGGTGTAACCACTGTTCCCCACCCACTCTGCAAGGATTCCCTGGTGTGTTAATGAGGGGCTCCATATAATGTAATCAGGGATGTAGTTCCAAAGCATGGGGAGTACCCATGACAGGTATCTGTCACCCCAGCATTCTCCAGTTATGCTTGTGGCAAGGTGCAGCTCATTACAGTGTGTGGCTCACTGTGACATGGATTCCCATAGCTGGAGCATATCCATTAAGCCTCACTTGGACATGCCATTAACAGGTATCATTCTTATGTACACCAACTGAGTTACACATTTGTTTTGCAGTATGAATGAACAGCCGTAGTACACTCTATATACTAAACACCATAACACTTGTACATATCCCAGATGCCTCAGTGGTAAAGCCACTGACTGTGTCGTTCATGGTTCCAGTTCCATGACCTGCAAGGGCTGTTACGTAATTCTGATGTCCCAAATAATGGATGTTGGATGCAGGTCATTAGAGCATGTTTAAGCACATGTTAGTGGGTTTTTGCACCGGTAAGTGCCAGTAAGCGGTGTTTAAACATGACTACACGGATATGTGCAACACAGGTCTAACCTTTGCTGAATATCGCGCAGATCACGGGCAAAGCTGCCCAGAACAACTGAAATGTGCATTATTTACCCTTGTACTAATAGTGCCTGCTCTGAGAGGTAAAACGACCACTACCAGGAGTAGAACACGCAACCATGTACACAATCTTCACAATAACCTACCACTAAGCTACCTGAGATGTACCAACGGTAGGTGTGTATTGTGACAGGTTAAAACACAAAAGGGCAGACTTTGGGAAATATTATACACTGCCATGTACCCAATGAAAGGTGTATTCTCTCTCTCTCTCTCTCTCTATATATATATATATATATATATATATATATATATATATATATATATATACATATATATATAAAATATAGAGAGAGAAAGGGTGATAGAGAGTTATATGTCGATATATATGGATATACATATATATGCAAATATATAGATAGGTTAACAACATCTACACAACCATTTAGGTACATATAAATAGGATACTACCAAATACCGAATGCTTTACATACTGACGTGCGTAATCACGAGGCTTAAAGACCAAAAGACCACAGTACCAGAACACCAGAACCATGAGTACTATTATCACGATGTTAAGGGACATTTAGTTAGTGCTTCTGGTGCTGCGATTCAAGTAGGTACTGTGTGTAAGTGTGTTTCTGATTGCTGTAGTGTGTGTAAGTGTGTGTTCTGAGTGTGGTGTGTGTTTCCAGGGGACTGTAATGTGTGTGTGTGGGTTTGCTTCATGTGTCTGTTTGTGCTATCTTGGAGGTAGATTATTAAAGTAGGTGTGGTGTGGGGGGCACAGCCACCAACATGGGGGGTGTATGGAGGCATGGCCACCTGGCCATATGTAGTGTAGGATGGTTTGTTTGGATGTGATGGGTAGCAGTGTGTCTATGTGTGCGTGTGTGTGTTCTGTGTTTGCGTTAGTTCCGGGAGTTTGACTGTTGCGAGTTTGAGTGTTCGGTATTGTGGGGTTTGGGAGTCTGGGAACGGTAATGTGGTCGTTGGAAGTGTGTACGTTCCTGAATCCATGGGTATGCTGTATACAGCGGTTGAAGTCTTCAAATATCTGTATAACATGGACCATAGCAATCACACATTCCGCCACGACCGAACGTTATGTACAAAGGATATGGAGAGTATATATGTCTATACACTATTACAAACATGTGCTATGGACATGAGCCAAAGATAGGGATACCACCTGTCCCACCTTGCGAGGGGCAGTCCCTCTATGTGCAGTAGTGTCCTGACCAAAATGAGTACAAATACTAATGTCCTACAATCCTGAGACATTTGGCATGTTCCATATTTAATGTAATTGTTGCATAAAATAGTCATCTGTATCTAAAATACCTACATGTAACAAGAAACAGGATAAGCAAGTAAACCACTACAAGAATATAAGCTTTTATATAGGCATATATGTAAAGTTCTATACTTTGTACTGACCATGGGTATGTGTCGGCCTCTAAAATCCGATGTGTGTCCTGCAAATTTCCCACTATGGCCATTTGATAAGCTGGCAACCCAAGCCAAAGAGGTTCAGTCACCAACACAACTCCAATGAGTGCAAATATCTGTGACAGAAATACACGAGACAGCTTTCATGTAGCAACATTTCATTACATACAGATGAGACTGAAGGACCATCATCACCTGCATGCTATACAGGAACCAATTAACAATGGCTTAATGAATCAGCCTGCAATTACCATAGTATTAGTCCACTAAAGGATAGGTCTTCAAATAGGGAAGGAGCCCTCACACACA
The DNA here is from genome assembly GCF_019279795.1 of Protopterus annectens. Lineage (NCBI taxonomy): Eukaryota > Metazoa > Chordata > Ceratodontiformes > Protopteridae > Protopterus > Protopterus annectens. The sequence continues at coordinate 305,616,351 of NC_056735.1, read as the reverse complement.
TATCGAATATGTATAAATGCAGTTCCTACACACCTGCATCTGCTATGTACACCCACCAACATCTCCCCCACACCCGAAACAATTGCAATACAGACTGTAATAACATCACAAACATCCACTCACTCTATGACATCTGTAGAAGCCTTAACATACCTTGTCAGAGACACACTATAATGGCCCTATGTAAAATCGTTGCTGTTGTACAATGGAGCAGATGCCGATGTTACAGGGTTTGGTTGCAATAATCCCGTATCAGATGGCTGTGCGTACACCAGGGAGTGTTACCAATTACTGATTAACAGCACAGTATGATACACATGTACAGTATTCCAAATATGTCAGGTGAGCACAGTTCAAAACACCTAACGTTCTATGCATAGCCACACAGCCTTGAGCTGCCCAAATATCCTTGCCAGACCTAAACATTTGCAGATGTATCAGGTACAAACCCTGCAGAAGTAGCAATGTTCAGAACTATAACAGCTAGACTCACATGTAAAATTACATCCTCTAGCCATTACACACAATCCACGGTGGCCATGAAGTTAATATATCTCTGTGTGTCTCCATATAGCTGTTACAATTCATCACAAACAACACATTCAGGCCATCTTCCTCAAAGGTAGGGCAAAGGGGCAATGCCCAAGTGGAGTATTCAATTATATCCCACTGTTGCCATGTCATTGGCTAATGGAGTAGCTGCACAGCTGATGTGCATGTAATCATCTACTCCGGAACACCAATTGGTGGCAGGATACCACATGTTACTGATATCTAAGTATAAAAGGATGGCTTGTCATACATTCGAACCGTATGTACATACCAGAAAAATGTTACAACGAGGATTGCAACACAAAATGAATAGGATTTATATTACTGTCAACTCGGGTTACTAATAAGGTATATAGAACACTCAGTATGTCAGTGTATGTAGTACCTATTCTGTAATAATTAAAGTGTACGCAATGCATATAGTGGGAAAAGGTATTATGTAGTGATGCATTGTTGAGCATAGTAACGCTCGTAGAAATTGTGTGTACTGCTGTAGGCCACAAGGTAAACACCTCATGCACCACAAGGGATGCTATATAAGGACTTTGAACACAACAATTCCACTCCAGCCGCTGTCAGTGGCAGGGTTGGTCAAACAAGTACGTGCCATAACAGGGGATAGTATATGTTGATATACTGCAACAGTAGGCATATGTATGGGCGTATAACTGAGAATAACATGTCTAAGGTGGTCCTGCTGTGCAATTATGATTTGCATTGTGGGATATTGTGGCAAAAATTTGAAATGTACAGTATTGTAGGTAGATATGTCTAACATTTTACATAGCATTACTGTTATGTTATGCAAACATCAGGTATGTCTATTGGCATGTACAATACACAATAACAGGATACATTTGACTTGTAGTCACCAGACAGTGTATCGGCATGATAGCTAATTGAAATGGAAGAGCTAGTCAATTATCCATGCACAAAGGACATGTAATAGCTTCATAGGTTCATAGTTAGGTACTATGCTGTCTGGCCAAGGCCATTCATAAGCCTAGCTACAGTATTTTGACTTGCAGAATCTACCTAGGTTAATGTCCTGTGCCTGTGAATAGCAGAGCCATTAGTTTCCTGCACCTCTGTACAGCAGAGCCACTGCAGTGATCTCTGGTGTACATGTCTGTCTCCCATCCACCCATCGAGGTATCTCCTGAAGAGTGCTAGTGAGGATCCCTGCCTGATGTACATAGGAATCATGTTCCAAAGCATGGGGAGTGTCCGGGTCAGGAATGCATCCCTCCAGCACGTCCTAGTCATCATTGCATTTAGGTACATATCCCAGAGCATGTGGCTCTCAGGGGCTTTTGCTTATGTGGAGCATATCCATTAATACTGTTTTTGACATGGGCCTTGTATGTTCAGCAGAGATCACCTCTGAGTATGCGGTATGCAAACGAGTACAGTTGGGGTTTCTGTAGTTGGGCTGCATACGTCATCCTTCGGAGGTCAGTATTCCTCTTGGTGTGGTAATGTTGTGGTATTTCAAGCCGTTGCTGTTGTCTCATAAGGTACATCCCAAATGGGGTGTTGTACCCTTTAATGTGTTTCATAAGTCATGAGTAGAGAGGCACAATGGCTGCCTTTGTTCTGGCTACAAACCCATTAGAGATTAGGGGGGGCACGTAGAAGAATATCCACACCACCTTGTCAATATGGTTATCAAAGGAGTGAATGCTATCTACTTGGGTTCTAAGATCCCTTATTATGTCTTATGTATGTAGGGAACTACCACCTATGTGATAGTCCATGGGTGATTGGTGTAATCCAAAGGGGATGTCTATGCACCTTGTGGCATGCAGCTTGAGGCCAGACACCAGGTATCTGTCCCAGTGACACCCTTATGGAGGGTGTCTGCATCAGCTGGGGAATCAATCATGGCCCCTAGTTTGCAGTTGTCTGCAAACCTTTTCAGGGTAAGTCCTCCTGTGCTAGCCTGTACCTCAGAGAAGCATATACCGAACATGAGAGGCCCTATGACCGAGTCCTGGGGGGCGCCAATTGTAACTGATTTACAGTAGGACCTAGGGTATGCTACCCTCACTGTGTGGGTTCTGTCCGTGAGCCACTTTGCATAACATCTTGTGACATAGGGGTTAATGTGCAGGTGGATGTGTATGTTGACAATACCAGAATGGGGAACGGTGTTGAAAGCCTTTGAGAGGTCAAGGTAGGCTGTGTGGACTTCCTTACCCTCATCTACTGCCTTGGTAACTGTCTCAAAGGACTCCACCAGGTTTAGGAGGCATGGTCTGGCCTTAACAAATCTAAACTGGGTGGGATCAAAGGTTTGGAGGCCACCAATGTCTCTGTGAATGAGATCCATGATGATGTGCTCCATAGCCTTGCAAAACAGTCTAGTCAGGTGTATAGGGCAATATTTCCCCTGGTCCATTGTGGCGCCACCTTTGTGGAGTGTGATAACTGTTGCTGTGCACCATTCAGGGGCCACAATGCCTGATGCAAGGCTATTATTGAATATGGCACCCAAGTGGGGAGCCAGTTTGTTCTGAAGTTCGTGGAAATCGCAGCCTGGGATGTTGTATGGTCACATGGATGTTGTGTTCCTGGCTTTAGAGAGTGTAGCGTTGAACTGCATAGTTGTGATCACAAGGACTCTGCATCATTCCTGTATAGATATGGGCCCTTTAGGGTGTGAGAGGGGTGTAAAGTTAGCACTGAACCTGTCTGGCAGGATGTTGCCAATATCACTCATTTCTGTAATGTTCATGCCTTACTGCTGTATGTCAGAGCAAATGTGGGTATTGCCATCAAGAGTAGTGACATACCTCTAGAACGCTTTGTGGTAGTCCTTGGAAATAGTCGTGGTTATGTTTACCTTGCTAGCTTTGGAGGATGTGATAAGGGATCTCAGATTCTTACTGAGGCTGACCAGGGAGCTCCTCCACTCATGGGATTGTACTCTACTTTGCAACAGTCTCCTCCATCTGTTGTACATTATGTCCATGGCAGTGGACCACCAGAGTGGCCTCCATTTTCTGGTGGGTATCGTCATGGTTCTGTTTGGGATAGCATGATCCATGCAGTTGTGTAAGTGCTAATTAAGTGCAGTTGTGTATGATTCAGCGGTTGTAACTGTATTGTCCATCTGCATGGGTGTCATGACGTTTACTACTGCTGTCATAAGAAGCCTGAAGTTGGCTTTGTAGAAATATTGTACTGTGTTTTCCATAAAGGGTGTGGTGCTGGGATGTGGATAACAAGGGTGATTAGCATACGTTCGGATCTGACCAATGAGGAAATAACCCCAGGTGTGGAACACCAGTCACACATGTTGGTAATGACCAGGTCTAGGATATTGTTGGCCCTGGTAGTGGTGTGGATAGGTTGATCCAGGCAATTGGAGGTTATGAATCCCAGAAAGCGTTGGCCTAATGTGTCGGTACATGAGTAGGTATCCCAGTTAATGGTTGGGTAGTGTCAGTCGCACATCACTAGTGTCTGTTTGAACCCTACTTTCCAGTACACCAAGAAGTGAGGACCATTATCTGTGGAGTATGGTGGGGGATCTGTAGCAAGCTACAATTTGTATAGCAGTTATGGCCAGAGTTAGTTGCACTTGGATAACCTCTGATACATTGTGCTAAGCAACTAGCCTGGAGGTGTGGATATCCTTAGGAAATATGGACATACCTCTGCCATGGGTGTTCCGGTCCTGGTTACATGACTGAAAGGTGTAGTATGAGTAATAGCCTGGTAGTGCAGGGGTGCTTTCAGGAGCCTAGAAGCAGGTCCCAGTCACTGTACAGATATCGAAGTGGTCCATTACAAGGAGTGCCTCTGGTGAGTGCATTTCAGATGAAGACATCAAGCATTGAGTAGCATTACCCTCAGGTTTTGCTTGCCTGTTCCTGTTATGGTGGTGAATATGTTATTTGAACCGTGCCTAAAACAGGCACTATAGAAGTAGCAAGAGCCTTAGCCATTATCTGGAATCCCAGGGCCAACAGGTGCAGGCCATCTGTGCCAAAGCATCGTGTTCTGTCGACCATGTCATTCAAAGCAGACAGATACTGGATACCCTTGGAAAGACACCAGAAGCATAACCAATTGTTGAAGTAAATCATTTTGTCCATGTACTGCATTATCAGTCTGGACGATGGCAGAATGCTACTCAGGGCTAGGGTGATACCTGCCTGGGTTACAAGATCGGAGAGCTATTCCATGTCTCTTTACATGTAGTCCAGGAAGGTACATCTCAGGGCATTCACACTAACATGGAGAATGACACAGTCATATTGTGCCTGTTGAGGAGTGACCTGAGTGCATAGGTTATGTTGTGGATCCTGTTACCCAACAGGCAGCTGACAGTAACTATCTCCTTGTGTAGCCTGGTGAGTGGGACATCAGTGTGACTGCCTATAGAGTCACCTATGACTAGTGTGTTGGGTACGTTATTTCGCCCTATTGGCTGTAGTTGATGGGCACACTGAGTCTGCGGGCTATAAGTAATTGGTGTTGTGTTGGGGGATGGGGGGCTGCCTGCATTTCTGCTTTGGAGTGCTCTGTTGCCTAGACAGAGTAGTATTGAGAGGCTCCGCAAATGTTGTAGTCTTACTATGTGTGGCCTGTGGTGGTGGAGATCTAGTGAGACCATGTGATGAGTGTGGTGTGGTGCAAACGTTTAACATCCCCACATGATTGCCAGGTTCAGTCTGGGTTGGAGAGAGCTTTACCTCCAGCATGGCTAGACATATGCATCTCCCACAGGTTGTAGTCTTGTATGTTAGGAGGGGAGTGTTGACTGTGTACACAAGAGAATTTCTATATTGGCTCATGATGCCCATATTCATCATATAGACAGGCGAGAACACTGGGCATTGACACTTGGACATGCCTGAATATTTAACTATTTCCCACTAGATAAGTGAGGAAAGTGTGTACAAGAGCTGTTTTACTCTAAGCAAGTGAGAAATGTAAGTACAAACAGTGTTTACCTGTAGGTAATGAGGAGGATTGAGTGCTATAGTAATTAGTTGCTCATGTAGTGCTTACATGTTCTGAACAAGTGCTGAGCATGAATAAGCAATACAGATAGGGTGTTGGATAGCATAAACACACTGCCCCCCCCCCTCCACCAACAGGTACACAATCACATAATCATGTACACTACAGAGCCCCTGTAACCATAACTATGATGGTACAAGGTGCACTCAGGCTGCATGGGACCTGTCCACATCCCTGGTGGTATCATACACATATAGCAAAACAGTTTGATCTACACATACACATCATGTAAAACATAGCTTCATGTCAGTCTGTAAAAACACTGAATGGTGCACACCAACAGTTATCACAACTCACAAAGTGGAGACACCACTCATAATAAGGCACTGCACTACTACCCTGCTGAGTCTGGTCTGAAAGTCCATGAACCTTAATCAACATATATGTTGTTAGCAGTACAGATGTATATGACAGTACGGATGATTTCACACTGCATATCATACCTGTGACAGGTCATAGGACATCATCATCCATACTGTGTTCTACCTACACTCAGTATACTAGATGTACATTTGTATGTCACAAAAGTGTTCTGCCAGTGGACTGTTGACAGAACCAACACTACAGAAGGTGTCTGAGTAATATGTGCATATCACACCAGTGCCAGCTACAGTAAAACAGGGTTAATTCATTGTACTCCCCCTCATTGTAGCCCATACCACACAGACAAATGGGAGGCATCTGCCTATGTAAGTATGTGAATGGCTATGACCTAGGAGAAATAGCTGACTGAGTGTTGTGGACAACATACAGAAGGGGCTTTGTGGGTGAGGTGTGTGACATATGTGCACAATCTGACAGCTGCATATTGCATTGTCACTGCTAGGTTAATAACCCTGTACCCATGAACTACCACCTAGGCAGTGGTCAACATAATGGACACTGTGTGCAAGGGATGCTGCTGTGCAGTTTACCTCCCTGAGCTAGTGATGTCACCAAGACAATTAGGTAGTCATAAGAGGCAACCCTAGTCATGACAGGGTGCCATCCATGAATATAGAGATCATTGTACAGCCATACTCATCACTCAAGTGACCTATATCGGATCAAATACCACCTTTAAGGGGTATTGTCAATGTTTGGATGGCCGACACCAGCCTTCACAATCCTCATCTCCACTATGTAGCATGATGTCTACCCTACATAAAGACATGTCCAACACTGTGATATTGGACATGCTACACGTACATATCCTGATCTCAAATACATACATCATGGACATCCACCTTCCTAGTACAAGGATCGCCACATGCTGGACAGATCCTTGTGCCATACACGTTACATACTCCTGCCATACTATGCAACCCTGTCCAGCAAAGCTGCACATTTCACCTCTGTCAGACATGGTGTGATGACCGCATGGTAGATGTATCATTAACCGTGTAGATCAGTTATGTGGCACTGCTTCACCTGGCACTGGAAACACGGCTGTCAGTTACAGCTAGGTAACCTTACATCCTAGGCTCATACATGGCCCAGGGCATACAGACTACTAGATGACCTTGGCCATACATGCTATAGTTGATAACCATCCCTGCAAATACCATCAGGCTAGCCAGTGTCCCATGTGTAGCACATGTGCAACACAGGCGATACATTGCAGGATGCTGAACTGCTGTACAGTGCTGTGTAGATGTATATGGCAAAACACATGCATGTAAAGGCTTCCGTGTGCATGTCTGCAGTGTCAAAGGTTATGTCTGTTAAGGCAGTGTATGTGTTTATATGTGACATATACACAACATCAAAGTTGACAGCATTAATGTGAACACATCCAGGCATGTGCTGATAGGTAAGAACACTAGTACTGGCAAACAGACATGCCCACATCAAGACAGCATCCACATGGAGTATGAGCAATGTAATCAGGTGACATACATATATGGTGATAATATCCAATCCCCATTGGATGTCACATGTGTATGACACAAACATGTCAGTGGTGTCAGTGTCATGAAGATTTGCAAAGACAAATATATATATGTAATAAATGTGATACACATGTATGTGCAGCTGTATCTCTGTGCATCTCTGAGATACTGTGACCTGTCTCCATCATTATGTCATTCAGGTATGCCACAAGCAAGGCTCCCAGCCTATACACGCTTGGAGGATGAGGCCCTTATACCTTACTCCAAGACAACTATGATGTCCTGTTTAGCCATGTGCCACAGGATGCACAGCAGCGGGATGACCTGTGGCAGGAACTTCGCAGGAGGGTTAATGATGTGGGTGGCCATAACCACACATACCAGCAGGTGCGCAGGCACTGCATGGACCTAATCAGATGTGTGAAACAGTGTGCAAATGCAATCACCAGGGAACAAGGTGCAACAGGTGGTTGGCCACCAAACCAGCCTCCACTCACACGTACCGAGGAGCTACTGGCCAACCTGAGGACACCAGCAGAACAGCATCCACAAGCCTTAGCTGACATCGTGGAGGTGGATGTCTCTCAACCACTGAGCCTGGAGTTGCCTGGTAAGTCACTACTGCACATATAACTATTATATCCCATATAGTTGCATGTGTCACTGTACAATATGTAATGTAACATCATATGCAAGGCATGTATACACACATGCTGCATACTATAGTATACTACTCTGTGTATGCACACATGTGCATACTCCATAGTATATCCTATTGTACTGGCGAATGTGTTACCATGCACATTGCACCCTGTAGCTGTCATACAGGCGTGGATAATGATCATACTGCTGTGGCACCCCTATATAGGTACCTCTGGCATTCCACTAAGACAGCAGGCCATTGCAGGTGAGACAGTTATAAGTATCAGGCATGTTAATGCACAGATCTATTCGCCATGTGGGCACTTAACACATGTACACATAATGTATGGTCAGGTCACAATATGCAGGTTGCATCTGCAATCCATCACAATGGCTACCCATGTGCAATACTTATAAACTAAGTGAAACACCGACATGAAACCTCCGAAACTGTCATTGCTAAATGTGTGGACAGCTGTGCATACAACGGTGGAGGTGTTGTTCAATGTAGGAACATGTACTACACATCACAACTACACATTTGGAGTACACAGACAGTACTACACAGTAAGCTGGAGTATGGGCAGCCCACAGGATTCACCATTGTGGATTATGCCCCTGCTATGAGTGCACACATTGTGATGTGCCATCTGACATGTCCATGACATGTAGTGGGCCGGCTGCAACATTGTCTCACTATCCCATAAAACATACCCCACATACCAAACATGCAACCCTTTGTCTGCATAACCCTGTGGACAGTGGAGTATATGACATCTATGGGTGTATGGCATATGGGACAACACAAACATGTGAGATAGACGGCCATCACAACCGTTTGGCCAATGCATGTTCACACATGGCCATGGAGGATGGCCAGTGACATGTAGCAACACACAGTAGATGTGATGTGTTTGTGGGTCCACCCTGTTGTACATTGGCTACACATGGTCCAACTATAGCCTTTGTAGAATGGTTATATTGCAGATGTGGAACACTGGACATCCTACAGGCCTGTGCACAGCTTGTGGAGACGTAACATCATTCGACCACATAAGATGTGTTGAACATCATGACTGTGTCACAGCATGACAGTAGTCACCTGTACAGCATCCACATGCATACACAGACAACCACATCAGGCCACAGATGCAGTACATTTCCCTTGCTGCTGTTGGACATCACTGTCAGCTGTGCACCTCGTGTGTGTGGTACACAAATGTCATGTGGGACATGGTGTATGGACAAGTCTGCCATGTCTGGACATGGTTGCCAGGCAGCTAAAATATGTTTGCAGATGTGCAGGGGTGTCACCCATATGGCCTTCGGTGACCTGTGTCACACATTCTACATTATGGTTTAGTGTGTATACACCTCAGCAACGTGGGTCACAATCCACAGTATATATGTATTGTGTATGCACACAGTCATGGCTATGCACTGTGTCTGTAATTCACATTGTATAGCAATAGTGAAGCCTTATGATTCCATGCAATGGCACTGTGTCTGTACTTCACACTATATAGCAATATAGACACCTCATAATACCCTGCAATGGTCATGCACATCTGCTAAATGTGCATTTTTATCTGTAGGGCAGATAGACAACACTGCAATGTGACACCATTACCCCACTGTATATGTGACAGGACACCATTGTGTTAAACATGTATGCATGTCAATGCACATGTCAGCAGATTACTTGTCATACTACATGTTAATTTCAAGGTCATATGCCACACATCAGCCATGTGTACTGTTAACCTGTGCTGGTCCACATGGTGTAACTCAGGGATGCATGCTTACTACCAGGATTGTGTGAAATGCATGGCTTCTGCTATGACACATGCATGCTGTTGTGTGCAACCCAGTGATGTATGATAACTACCACTATTATTGTCTGAGCTGCATGCCGTCTGCTGTATCACATGCATGTTGCATGCCTTCTGTCAAATCACATGTATGGTGTGTGTCTGTGTGTGTCTGTATGTGTGTTTGTGTGTGTGTGTGTGTGTGTGTGTGTGTGTGTGTGTGTGTGTGTGTCTGTGTGTGTCTGTGTGTGCCTGTATTGTAATGTAGAGTCTTTGTTTGCCCTCACAGATGATGTAGGTGTGTTACCCTCCTGCGGTCCATCTGATGTTAGTGTCCCCACAGATTCTAGCAGTGATGATGAACATATGCTTGAGGTGCAGGCAGGGTTGTCAGGGGCAGAATCTATGCCATTGTTTGCCATTCCACCTATACCCCCCTCATCCCCGCACACAGATCTCATGCCAACACATACCCCATCACCAGTGGCCATAGAGGAAGGACAGTTGGCGTGTGGTAGCTTGGAACAGGAAAGTGTGGTGGCTACGGAAGGTGTGTATTCACACCATGGTGTCAGGCAAATGACTGGAGATGGGCCACACAGGCATGTGGCCAGTGCTGCTCATAGGAGGGACCTCTGGCCGACATGCCCCTGCAGGACAGAGCGCAGCCGCTGGTGTCACCAGACGCATGTTTCAGGCTGCAATGGCAGCAAAGGCATGTGCTGAATGGCAGAACAGAGAAGGGCAGAGGCTTCAGAGGGCTGCTATCTGTTCTTTAAATGACAACATCCAGGCAATGACAAGTGCTCAACAGCAGATTGCTGAGGTTTTTGACAGACGATTGGGTGACATGGTTGGAATTCTTGACCATGGCATGACAATCCACAAGCGTGAGCTGTCTGTGCTTGAACATCGGGTAGGAGTGAGGCATAGGGCATGTGGACGTAGGCCAGCTACGTCACCTGGTGCAGGTCTACGTGAACGAGCTACCTCACATGCCTGCTCCCATAGTGGCAGTAGCAGCAACAGTGCAGCTGGTGCTGCGCTGTCCACACCAGGACACAGCAGGCCATGTCCACGTGGCCCTGGATGGTCCCAGTGGGGACACGGTTCCAGTGGACATGTGTCATTGGACAGTACTCAATCTGCACCTCTGCCTGGTAGTGCCCGTGCAACTCCTGGCAGGGACAGGTCACGTGGATGTGGCTGGACACTGTGAGCTGTAAAACCTGGTCTGTACAGTCTGGAGCTGTCAATAATACCACTATGTAGGCCAGAAACATGGCAGAACTGTGTGCACACATACACGCACACACCAGAAACATCTGTAGGGCACCGCAACACACACATGCATAACAACCACACATGGCCAATTAGATCACAGGCCCTAACCCACACACATGATGTCATCCACTGGTGCAGCCTAGGCCCCTGGAAAACATTAACACCCTGTGCATATGATGATGCCTATGCCACATCCATATCATCCACACCATTGGTGCAGGGACATGCTCATATGGTCTGATGCACAGGGTGAACCGAATAGGGGGATAAGTGTAGATTACAACTGTTGTGTACTGTTGACACACAGTGGACATATCATGTAGCACAGGTTTAGAATGCATTGTTTTCTATTCACAGTATGTGTCTTGGTAACAACAGTAACAGCATATAGGTCATGATGTCCTGCTTCCCTCCTTCAGGTTTAATTGCATGTGCCATTGACTGTCAGTGTTTGCATTTTCCCATGTGTAAACGTGGACTACTCACAGGTATGTATGGCAATACCTGCATGCTATTCGTAGCTTCAACCTCACTGTTAGACAGGCTGACATTCCAAAGATGTCTACACATCTACTGATCCAGGAGCATGGGAGCTGTGTACTAAGCTACAGTGGCTAGAGTCATGACATCCATACCGGATGACATCACAGGTACAGTTACGTGGGGCGGGGAGTTTATATAGCAGTCTAGCTGATGACAAGGGTAGAGGCCAGTTGATAGCTTGAAGCCTCACTTTGCAGCAGTAATACACAGTCACATTATAGGATGAGAACACACAGCTAAACACACACACACAGGTATTCGCACACACACACACACACACACACACACACACACACACACACACACACACACACACACACACACACACACACACACACACACACACACACACACACTTGATAGTGTTGAGGTGAGGACCCCTGCCTATGTGGTAATCACCATTACAGTACTGTGCGCCCACATGACACGACACAGAGAATACACATGTACAGGTAGTCGGTAATGCTTAAGATCGATGGCATCAACAGGGTAGTAGATTTCATCACCTGGAGGGGTTAGGGGTCCTATCTGTTCACTATGGTAACATACATCCTCACTCCATTGACCAGACAGCCATACATACCACACACACACACACACACACACACACACACACACACACACACACACACACACACACACACTTTGTTGTCCACAAATGAATGCACCTATGTCATGCACATACATATAGCTCACATGTGTGTGATACACACCCCACCCCTGCCTATGTCTTGCTTTCTACAATGCAATATGTACAGATCTCTACAACAGTGTACAGGAGAGTGAGTAACAATTGGGATGTATTCCCCACCATACATGGCATATATGGACACACAAGCAAAGACACATGGCAGTACTGTGAATCAAACACTGCTATCTTATGATATGTATGACAGACATGCAGTAGTATTGCCCACATTACAATGTGTACTGACGCCGCCTTTGGCAATTGTGCTGATATATGCACACGGGAGGTCTTAAGTGTTGCAGGTGTCAAGTGATTTACAGTCAGTGACACCCTGACCGCTGTGTAGATTGTATGTGTTCCCCTTCAATTAACAGAAACATAGCTTAGTGTTTGCACATGTTATTGTAGGATGGCTTGTGACACACCTGTGAGCTGTCTTCAGCAAACATCCATCTGCAAAGATGGCCCACCACTTAGTTATGTACACACATCCATCCATACCTGATGTACATCTTACCATACTGTCAGTATATCACCATATACAGTTGGCAATGATGAGGCTGCATTGCAACTGCATGTTGTATTAAGACACACGTCACCTGCAAACATCAGCTACTGCGCATGCATGATAGCGGAACGCACACCACTACATGTACATGTGTGTAGGTCCTACATTCCTGTCATTTAGCCATGTTTGTAGGCATTGCAATTGGTGGTCATGTGTGATGACATACATGACACATGGACTGTTGTATGATATGATAGTTGTCATGGGTAACCAGTACAGAGGGAATGTTAACTCAGTCAACATTGATATCACACCTTATGCACTGTTAGCATTCAACAACCATGGCCCTACCGTCCATGTGCATGTGAGTAATTGCTGTAGCGACCTGTCTGCATGAAGGACAGCAACAGCTATGCTATGTACATATGTGTTCTGTGTGTGTGTGGCATGTAGATATCCATGGTAGGTACATGTATGTCATATCCAAACATGAGGGCGTTTACTGGTGTACAGCAACAGTCATCTGTTACTGCTGTATATGACCCAGGGCCCCTGTTATGTGTACAGCCGACCTGGTTATGAACAGTGGTATCATTGCATTGCATAACACATGATGCAACTGAGTCAGTACATGGGTAGTCTGCACAGTTGATGTAGAGCTAGGTACAATCCACTGGTCATGGGTCACATGGTGTTGTACTAATATATGTTCTACCACATGTATGGATGTGTGTTGCTGGTCCAAGGACATGGTGATGTCTGAGGGCTACATCCTAGAATGCGGCTTTTGACACTGTGATCTGCACCTGACACATCTGTGATGCATTTTGAGGGTGTACTGGTCAGTACATGTCAGTGGCCTTCATGTATGTGGGGAAACCACCACCTGGAGCGGTCCGTACCCGTGTTATGGCCCACATGTCTGTATCCGAGGTATACAGTGGTAGTGCTATTGTGCACAACTGAGTCTTCAGCCAGGTGTTCCTCACTGCACAGATGTCAGTATTCCCCATTGTTAGATCTACATTGGGCAGCTGTGATTATGAACGCTACACATCTAGCACTGTTTAGCATACACATACAATGCAGTTGTCCTCTAGGTGTCAGGGTGTTAACCTGGTCTCAGGACATTCATCTATGAATGGCACTATATGGGCGAAGTAGCCACTCCTGGCAGGACATCACCACGGGTGGTAGTAGTTTGCCAGGTTTAGATTGGTACATCTAAGGTGATGGACAGCAGCAGACATTGTGTAGAAAACCGGTGTCAGATATATGTAGTGCAGCATTCCTGCTAACAATGACAACTATTGACAGCGGAGTCCATTACAATGTGTTGTTCACGTCTAACTGTAATAGTATGGCCACTGTGCCCTTCCGTGTTTAGAATCAAAGTGCATACAAAACAGCCCTGTGCTACTAAGTGTGTGAGCATGCCCAGTGACACCTTGTGTCGGTTATGTGCCTCTATGTGTATGGGCATGGCCACTGTAACCCTGTATAGCGATAGTAGTTGTCCAGTTAACAGATGGCCATACCCCACTTCAGGATGGATTCCTACATTGAACACACAGGTTCATAGGTATGTACATCGTAACTGCCAGCATCCATGTCAATGTCTGCATTCCTAGAAGGTCATATTGACAGTCTTGAAAGGTGTAGTGTCTTGGCATGGCTTGTATCTATGTAGTATTGTAATAGTGGTCCATAGATAGGCAGTTGTCCTGATACCACCACTGTAGTGTGTTTGTCTCCGTCTGCCTGGGGACAGAAATATGCTTTTAGACTGCTCACACTCCATACAATCCCTATCACCGTCTTTGCCAATGCTGATGATATCACCCACCTAGAAGTACACCTCTGGGAGTGCTGTGTCCCAGTATTCTCGGTAGCACGTTCTGTAACTGCGTAATGCTGTAGTGTGATAAGGTAGTTAGGTTGGTGTTCTAATCCCAGCCATGCCAATTGTGTGTGTGTGTGTGTGTTTGTGTCTCCATCTGCCTGGGGGCAGAATAATGCTTTTAGACTGCTCACACTCCATACAATCCCTATCACCGACTTTGCCATTGCTGATGATGTCACCCACCTAGAACTACACCTCTGGGAGTGTTGTATCCCAGTAATCTCGATAGCGCGTTCTGTAACTGCGTAATGATGTAGTGTGATAAAGTAGTTAGGACGGTGTTCTAATCCCAGCTATGCCAAGTGTGTGTGTGCATGTCTCCATCTGCCTGGGGACAGAATAATGCTTTTAGACTGCTCACACTCCATACAATCCCTATCGCCAACTTTGCCATTGCCGATGATGTCACCCACCTAGAAGTACACCTCTGGGAGTGTTGTGTCCCAGTAATCTTGGTAGAACGTTCTGTAACTGCGTAATGCTGTAGTGTGATAAGGTAGTTAGGTCTGTGTTCTAATCCCAGCCATGCCAACTGTGTGTGTGTGTGTCTCTGTCTGCCTGGGGACAGAATAATGCTTTTAGACTGCTCACACTCCATACAATCCCTATCATCGACTTTATCATTGCTGATGATGTCAACCACCTAGAAGTACACCTCTGGGAGTGTTGTGTCCCAGTAATCTTGGTAGCACATTCTGTAACTGCGTAATGCTGTAGTGTGATAGAATAGACAGGTAGGTGTTCTATTCCAAGGCATGACAGGTGTGTGTGTTTGGCAGTCATAGCCTATGTGTTGGTGTCTGTGAGTGGCTAGTTACTGGATATGGTGAGGAGCGTGTTTTGTTGTTTTCCTATATAGTGGCCATAAGTGTCACAATCGGCCAATAGACTGGGTTGGCAAGACATACACATACATTCGGCAATAGGTCTGGTGAGTAATGTCAGCAGCCCTAATCTTAACCTTAATACAGTCTGAACCCATGTGATGCACAGAAACACACTTGCCTTGATATTAACACCAGTACATAATGCAGGAGGTGCATGTGGTTTCCTTTTCATTCTTGTCTAATGCTTTGGTGTCACATGGTCCCCTGTTGAGATATATATTCTATATCTACGTATGTATATGTATATGTATATGTGTGTATGTATATATATATATATATATATATATATATATATATATATATATATATATATATATATATATATATATTTGGACATTAGCACACATAAATCTACATGATGGAATACATGTCCTATACTGTTGAATGCCTGTGCTGGATGATCTGTACGTCATAACCTCAGATGTATGTATATCTACCATGGCTTAGTGGTAAAGCACATCGTCTGTGGTGTACAGGGTCCCAGGTTTGAGCCGTGCAGAGGCCAGTTGTTTTGTTGCTGGGAAGAACAAGGGACATCGAATACGGTGATAGTAAGGTGCTTTTAACCAGTTGTGTGTGGGTCTGCGCGACAGTAAGCAGTGGTTATTTTTGGGGAGGCTCAGTATGGGTCATGTAACTATGCATTAGAAGACAATACTATGCAAACGAGGTGGAAAATAGTGAATCCCATTTATGCCCAGGGTGTGATGCAAATCTCAAGAGTGTATGTGTATAGATAGCCGGGTGCAGGACTCGAATATGGGTGAAAGCATGGGGGGATGTCAGACATACTGTACGTAGATTGGAGCCCTGTGTCTCGGGATTGCTCCTGGCTTAGCACGCCTAAGCTAGGGGTGTGTCTTTACCTGCTTAGTGCAATTGGGAGGGACAACAGCAGTAGGAGAGTAGTCAAGGTGAACAAGCTGGGCAAACAGGTGATAATTATCACAATCAGCAGATTACAGGCCCAGCCCGGCCCAGAACACTACAATAAAGTGAGCAAGCACCATACTCTCAGGTTTTTCCATACTCTACACCACCAGTGTATACATGCGGGGAAATTTTACAAAACAATTCAACGAAATGAGAAGGGCTGCAGCAGGCAATGTAGACTAACATGTGCAGGAGGCTGAAGGTGGTGAGGATGTGATTGCTGCCGAACAACCCTCAGTGAAGAGACAGAGAAGACTGTACAGACCCAGAGTAACCTACCAGGAGCTACATGAGCTGGAGATAGTGGAGTGCTATGGGGTGGACAGAGACCTCCTACAGCAGATTGTTGAGCTGTGCCGGCCACACCTGACACATCAAACAGGCCGAGAGGAACCCATCCCAGTGGATACCAAGGTATGTGTAGGCCTAGGTATACTAGCCACATGTACCTCCCAAAGCACAACTGGGGATATCATGGGGATCTCACAGGCATCTGCATCCAGAGTATTCCACCAGTTCCTGGATGCCTTGTCACCACATGCCAGTGAGCATGTATATTTCCTCAACACATGTGAGGTGTTGACCAGCAATATGCCTCTCTTCCACCAAATGGCAGACTACCCTGGGGTAGTGGGTGCTATAGCCTGCATGCATGTATGCATCAAAGCACCACCTGGTGAGCAGGGTAGAGCCTACATTAACCGCAGGGGCATCCCCTCCATCAACTGCCAGGTCGTATGCGATGCCCAGGGGATTATAATGAATGTGTGTGTTGGCTGCCCTGGAAGCTATGACGATTCTGATATATGGCATCTGATGCGGCTGTACCACAGCTTTGTCAATATGGACATCCCCCACGGTCACCTAGTGGGGGATGCTGGGTACCCACTGGAGCCGTGGCTGATGGCACCCATCAGAAATGCACATACACCTGAACAACTACACCATAATGAGGCACGTGCACAGGCCAGACATATAATAGAGCATATGTTTGGTATGCTCAGGTCATGGTTCAGGTGTCTGGACACATCCGGTGGAGCCTTGCAGTATTCACCAGCTACATGCACCCAAATTGTTATGGTATGTGCTATGCTACACAATATGATCCTGTGGAAACAGCTGCAGCAGGAACAGCATGGGGTAGGGCCACACATCCCCCCACCATTGCCAAGGCCTGTACAGGCACAGAGTGACTCAGAGGAGGAACAACCTGAGCTGGACCCAGTAGGCGGAAGGAGGTATGCCCAGTATGACCTGGCCTTGGCAAAGAGGCAGCACATAGCATATGCACTGACACAGTAGGTACCCAGGGAATGTCACCCTCTCTGACTCGCACAGACAGTAAAAGGGATGCCAAACATGACACTACCTGTGCTCAGCCATGTATAGGAAGTGCATTGTGTGCATCTGACATAGGCATCCCTCAAGCACCATCCTCAGGTCTGGCACACCCTCAAGGTAAGTCAATCAACCTACCAATTGGCAGTTGTATTAGAATGTGTTGTTACCTGTAGCTATTGTATGGATGTGAGCATGCAAGGGAATTTGGTGGCCGAATGTTAAGGCAGCGGACAGTAGACATCCATAGTGGCACCATGACATCTGTAGCACATACCGGGGTCACCATAGTAGCCAGTAGTACACAGGGTGTCATAACCCACTGCAGGTAATGGGCTGAGCATCATGTGTGTCTATATAGCCCACACAAGACTCAACCAGCTGGACAGGTGTAGACCAACACAAACAAATTCTGTACTATGGCCTCTGAATATGCCGAATGGATGACCCCCCCCCCACAGACCCACACCGACAGACTACAGCAGGCCAGGCAGGATGTAAGTTGTGAAGGCTAGGACAACTGAAACTAATATGTTGGTAATTAAAGCTAAGATCTGGAGTACACTGGTATGCCTCTAGCCAGCACAGAAGGTAGGTCTACACACTGAAATGGAGTATCTGACATACCAGTGAAGTAGTAGCAAAAGTGTACAAGTGTCAGGTGTGCCCCCCTTCCAACGTACACATGTAACAACAGTCAGGTGCACCCCCCCTCCAGTGCTGTGTAGGAATGTGGATACAGTTGGATGTCCCCCCACGCTGTGCAGAAATGTAGCAACAGTCAATGCCACTTGACCGATGGATACCCTGCAGACACAGCATGCCACCTGTCAGTGTACAATGCAGAGGTCGGCACCACAGTACTGACTACCTGGACATGTAACACATGCAATAGAGTTGGCCATACTGTACATGCTCAAACACATGAAGGTATGATGGCAATGTCAGTCGACAACATGCGGAATGGTCATACTGGGCATGCTCACACATGTAAACACAAGACGGCCAGGTCTGCAAACACCAGTGGTCCGGACATATCTGCTGGTACATTGCTATACTGTTGGATGATTGTGCTGTATGGTATGTGTGTGGTACTGTTTATTGTCTGTATATATGCCATAGTGTATTGGTAATTCACATTAGCTGTGTGTGCAGTGTGTTGCTACCAACACTTGCAAAGGACAGTTATTTGTTTGCGGCCAGAACAAGCCCACTGGATACGGAGTGAGTAAGGCACATTGAAGCAGTTGGGAGCGGTTGTGTGTGGGTTTGCGTGGTGTTAAGCACTGCTGACCTCTGGTTACAGCTTCTTGCACTTGGTTAGACTCCACATTTCTTTACCAGTGCAATACTCGCATACTGGTAGCCAAACACACTTACACCCGCTCACTCTCTCACTTGCACATGCACCGACATCGGTGCTTGCATGTGTCACTCATGCTGGGTGGGAGAGATCCCTTGTGATGCCTATTACATCGGACTACATGACTACAGTATCGGGTATGGCTGACCATTAGGTGATGACATGGCATTCGACTGTATGGAATCGATGGCCTGTCCAGTGAGTTAATCATATTATATGCGTGTTCCTCATGCAATCTGCTCCCATCTGGCTGATACATGGGAACCAATACTCTGCAATGCAGACAAGTAAATGTGTTTTGGGACCCACATCCATCTGCCGGGTCATGCTACTGCATACCTATTGTAGGTTTGCCACCTTTTAAATTGGCTGAGGTGAGACTTTAGGATTAACACCTGTCCCACTTTGCGTGGGACAGTCCCTCCTTAGGCGTATGTGTCATGCGAAAATAATCAAGACATAGCAAATGTCCTGATTACACGACAATATTATATTCTACATTTCTCTAATAGTTGCATGTAACAGTTATTGTATATATGACACTTCTATATGTTATGTGAAGTAGCATAAGCAACTGGACTGCTACTAGACTAAGCTTTGATTTGTGCTAATACGTATAGTTCTGTACTATGCACGGCTGCAGGTATGTTCTGACCTGGTACGTCTGACATTTCTATGGAGCAGGTCCCACTTTGCCCATTTGGAAAGGTGGCAGCCCTATAGGACCTATATGTAGAGATGTCAGATTTTGCAAGGCAACACATACCCACAGCCAGCAGAAAATAGACTACTTCACCAGTTAGCATAAGTAAAGGTTATTCTTGTAGCATTATAGTTGCTAATACTGCTTCCTACAACATCTAGGTGTTTCAGATACAACATAATCGTTTTATGCAACCACTACAGACAATATATGGATTCTTTGCCCTAAATCACAGGCCATGTGTCATAATAACATTTATTTTGCAGGACACAACTGCCCAAAGGGGACTGTCCCTCGCAAAGGTGAACAGGTGGTAACCCCAATCTGTTATGCTATCATCTACCTAAGGTAGTCAGCGGAATATGCACTTTCCGTCACTAGCAGACCTCACATACAAATGGGGGAGAATGAACACTGAATCAGGGACACTGCATAACACCCTCAGCGACACATTTAGATGATTGGTACTATTAACCTGACACATTGACAGTCCCAGAGCATATGTATTCATACACATTTGTCGAGGTACATTCTGTTTATGACTCATACATGTTGTCATTAGTCATTACATGTATTCTGCCACCTGTTGACCTAATATCACTAGTTCTGGAAGGGTTTAGTTAGGACTGTGTTTGATTCTGATTTGTAATCACGGAAGTCCATGATAATCGGGAACAGTTCACTGATATAGTCCCTATGTGTTCCCCCCAATGGTTTACAGACTATCCAGTAGATGTGCTCTTACGGTTTGGGAGGTATGGGCTTCTGCTATACCCACATAGGAATATTAATTACTTCCACGGGGCAGGCCTAATACATCTCTGCCAACCAACACCTGCACACTTAGGCCCATTATTGCATACCCATGATTCCCCTAACTGACACCCCTCTACAGCACTCATCCTTACTGTGAGTGCAGCTGGGGTATGAACACATCCCTACACACTGCTCACTCTCCCCGT